>NC_062568.1:52415357-52732500 GCF_022837055.1 Prionailurus viverrinus
ATGAAAGGTTTTCCTCTAGGCTGACAGAACTGGTGCAGTTCACACAGTCTCAGGACATGCTTCCCCCAGCACACGTCATGGGTCTGCGAACCCAGGGGAGGTGTTAAGAAAGCAGATGGCAGCAGGGCTGAGCAGACTGGTGGAGTTCTGGAGAGTTCGAATTTCCCGAATGCCCGCTGATACAGTGGCTCTCCTCGCCGGGGTCTCAGCTGCCCAGCTGTCTACCAGGCAACTAAGAGCACCTGCCAGCTGGCCTAGGAAGCCCTCATGTGCAATAATGTTAGTAATGGCTGAGCACAGCTGCATTTGAACTGATGACCTGGTAATCTGCCCTAGAAAGGTCCGTATCCCTTTACAAATCCCCCAAGCCTCGCCATCTATTTCACTTGTTGCTCTTAAAAGTTTCACATCCTTTTCAACATGTTAAGCCACCAATTCAAGAGTATTACTGAGTCTGAGGGAGAAAGGAGCTCCTGAGCGTGTTGTCTGTCGCTTTTGCCCTCTGCCTTTTATTTCACGGCTCACCCACCCAGAGCGAGCAGGCAAGGCTTTGGTTTAAGGATTCAATGCTGCCTTGCTCATTTGGAGGATCGGTCTGCTGATTATCTGCAGAGAAATCAGCAGCTGAAGAAATGCATTAAAGAACACCTACACCCCTCCCCCCCCCAGTGAGACAATTCTTTGTGAATGACAGTGACGCAGCATCCTACAAGATTTCAGAAATATACAGATGCCTTCTCCTGGACAACCGAGAATTTCTCAGGAATGTTAGACAAAGAAAGTTTTCCGTTCACAACATTATTATTGCTGCCAGCAACATTGTTCAATAGGAAACTCACTGATAAAAACAAAATCATCTTACTTTTGCTTCGTGAATAATATTGTGCTTCCATGAATGTCCCTGGAAATTGATAACTGTAGTAATATACTTAAAAATACGCATTTCCTTTTTAGTCTTCCATCCAACCAAAATATGATCATAAATATTTAGTGAATCGTATGTCCTATCTACTACAGACAACTAAAAATTGTATAAAATCTGACACAACTAGAACTCCTGGATCATTTCAAATTTTGTCCTTGTTCTTTAACTATTCTTGCTGGGTTTGGTTTGTTCGTTTTGTTTTGTTTTGTTTTGTTTACCACTTCCTAGTACTTTATGGATTTAAAGACACCAAAACTTCTCTAAAGTCTGACACAATTAGAAATCCTTGAACATGTCAGGATTGTGTTTGTTTTTTGTTTTTTTTTTTTTTATCATGGTTGTCATGTTGGCCACTTCCTAGTGCTTTATAGATCTAAAGGCACTAAAATATTTTACATTCTATCAAAATTGACAACTAGCTCTTGGCCCCAGTATAATTCTACTTGAGGAATTCTCTGGTGGTGAGTGTTTGGCAAGACTGTTTTTTATCTTACGTATTGATATTTATGACAAGACTGAGAAGTAAATGTGCTGGGCATCCAAACTCCCTCCCTATGTCCATACATATATTTCATCCCAAAAGAAAAGTGATACTTTTTCCTCACACTGTTTACAATTTGTTAGCTGTTTTATACTACAAAGAATCAAATGTGTTGAGTCATTCTGTCCATCACATTCCCAGAAGCTCCTGAAATCATTTTGTACCCGTTCTTCAGTTTGCCCTAAAACACAGATAAGGTAAGTACCATATTGCTTTCTGCTGTATTTCTATATTATGCTGTAAAAATTTTTTTCTTTTGCTCTCAGAATATCCAATATTTTATCCTGGGTAGGGGAAAGTAGTAGCATTTTTCATGTTCATATTGAGGATACCAAAGCATTCCGAGATTAATAAATATACCAGACCACTGTGAAGGTTCCTTTCATTTAGAAAATCAAGCATTCAGAGACACTCTCCCCTCAATTACAAATCTTTTATGAAAGTAGTTGGCAATTTAATTGATAATTAAGTAACATGACAGATAAGCCATGGACTGGGGAGATGAGAAATTATAACTATTAGAAGGCAATGAATGGCCTGACGATTAGAATCAAATGGGATGCTTGGTAAAAATATAGATTCTTGATCTTTCTTTGGAGCTGTAGAGTGAGGCTAAGAAATCTGTATTTTAACGTTTATTTATTTTTGAGACAGAGAGAGACAGAGCATGAACAGGGGAGGGGCAGAGAGAGAGGGAGACACAGAATCTGAAACAGGCTCCAGGCTCTGAGCTGTCAGCACAGAACCCGACGCGGGGCTCGAACTCACGGACCGTGAGATCATGACCTGAGCCGAAGTCGGACGCTTAACCGACCGAGCCACCCAGGCGCCCCAGAAATCTGTATTTTAACGAGTATACCAGACTACCCTTATAGCCAGGCAGGTTTGAGAAACACTGTATAATCCAGAGACCAGCTCACTACAACCAGCCCTTGAAAATGGCAATGGGAATGGAAAAGAGGAGAATAGAGACAGACACATTTAGAATCACTACGAACACTGTAATATTCATATTTCTATATATGTTTTATTATGGTACCACTACTTAAAATACGTTTAAAGTGCACTTCAGGGGCGCCTGGGTGGCTCAGTCGGTTAAGCGGCCGACTTCGGCTCATGTCATGATCTCGCAGTCCGTGAGTTCGAGCCCCACGTCGGGCCCTGTGCTGACAGCTCAGAGCCTGGAGCCTGTTTCAGATTCTGTGTCTCCCTCTCTCTGACCCTCCCCCATTCATGCTCTGTCTCTCCTTGTCTCAAAAATAAATAAAAAACGTTAAAAATTTTTTTGAAAAAAAAAATAAAGTGCACTTCAAATGCATTATAAATTTCCAATGAATTCTCCTTCATTGAAAAAGAAAAATATTTTACTTTAAGGTTTTACAAGGGGAAACTCTTTTCACTTTTTAAGAAATCTTCTTTAATTTCAGAGGAACAAAGCAATGGAACATTAAGTGTCATTAATTGTTCAGAAAATTCAATTTTTTGAAAATTCAATTGAATTTTTTGAAAATTCAATTCAATACTTGAAAAGCAAATACTTTTCAAGTATTTTTAAGGAAACAAGCAAGAGGTACTACAGGAAACACAAGGATGGAGTCCTTGCCTTCCGTAAACTTTAAACCTAGCAAGAGAGAGGAGATAAAATCCCAACTAACTTTAAAGAAGGACAATGTAAAAAATGGGAAAAGAGAGAAGTGTAGTGCCTTGTAGATTCCAAAAAGGGAGAGATTATATATTGTTCAGATACTAAGAAAAGTCCTCATGAAGGATGGACAGAAAGACAGGGAAATTTTAACCAATTTAAGTATGGATGGAGTACATCCCAGATAAAAACAATCGGTATGAAGAAAACTCAGAGGAAGGAAAGCATAGCGTGGGCGTAGGATTAAAAGGGCTCTGGGATCCAATTCCAGGGTGGGGAGGGGTGCAGGGTTCCTACACCAACAAGCACTTCTCAGACACCAGCTGGATGTCCTACAATTCAACTCAATTCTGTCACTATGTACTGGAGATAGCATCGGATTCCACAGTTTAAGGTCTCAGTCCCACAAGACTATTCTCTACTTCAGATGCCACATCTGTGCTTCTGAGCCACCAGGAATAGATTGGACGTTCCAAAACCACCTGCTTGCATTCAGTTAATTTGTGAAAGTGGCTCACAGAACTCAGAGAAGCAGTTTACTTACCAGATCACCAGTTTATTACAAAAGGATATAATGCAGGGAAAACCAGATGGAAGACGTGCATGAGGCAAGGCATGTGGGAAGGGGCACAGAGTCTCCAAGCCCTCTTTCAGCACACCATTCTCTCTGAATCTCTATGTGATCACCTACCCATAAGCTCTCCAAACCTCCTTTGTGTGTGTGTGTGTGTGTGTGTGTGTGTGTGTGTGTGTTTTGGAGGCTTCATTACATAGGCGTGATTGATTGACTAAATCACTGGCCACTAGGGATGGATTCAACCTCCAGACTATCTCCCCCTACAAGGAGTCAGGTGGGTGGGACTGAAAATTCCCACCCTCAAATGACATGGTTAGTTCTCCAGGTAACCAGCTCTCAACCTTAGGTGCCATCCAAAAGTCACCTCGTTAACATAACAAGACACCTTTGCCACTCTTATTACTTAGGAAATTCCAAGGGTTTCAGGAGCTCTGTGCCAGAAGCAGGGATGAAAACAAATATATATTTTTTTATTATAAATCATGATATTACAAGGATATTATGACTAATCTAGCTGATAGAGACTAGAGACCATAGAGGATGGTAGTGAGTACTGGTTCTTGCAGAGAGGCAACACCACTCACACTAAGATAGTAGGTTTGGGGCGCCTGGGTGGCTCAGTCGGTTAAGCGTCCGACTTCGGCTCAGGTCATGATCTCATGGTCCGTGGGTTCGAGCCCCGCGTCGGGCTCTGTGCTGACTGCTCAGAGCCTGGAGCCCGTTTCAGATTCTGTGTCTCCCTCTCTCTCTGCCCCTCCCCTGTTCATGCTCTGTCTCTCTCTGTCTCAAAAATAAATAAACGTTAAAAAAAATTAAAAAAAAAAAGATAGTGGGCTTAACTCAAAGGCAGTAAAGAGTCATTGAAGGTTTCCCCTGGAAGTGACAGGATTGGAATTTTCTTCAGGAAAATATACCTAATGATGAGCAGGAGGACGGATTGGAAGAAAGGGCTAGAGCAATGGAGTTTCAACTTCATGAAATAACTCTTTCTCTACATTCTTTCTCTACATTCTCTTTCAATGTACTTCTCTACATTCAAGGTGATTCCTTTCTCTACATTCTCTACATTCACACTTTCTCTACATTCAAGGTGATTTCCTTCGTGAAGATGAAACTCACAAAGAGTTACAGGTACCTCTCCCCAAACTTCAGCATGATCAGAACTATCTGGAAGGCTTGTGCAAACCCAGATGGCCATAATTACAGCTGGGGGCTTCAACACTCCTCTCAGCAATTAACAGAACTGCTAGACAGAAAACCAGAAAAGATGCAGAAGAACTGAACAATGCCATCAACCAACAGGATCTAAATGATATCTATAGAACTCCACCCAACAAGAGCAGAATACACATTCTTTTCAAATCGCCACAGAACACAGACGGAGGTAGACCATATGCTGGCTAACAAAACAAATCGGAACAAATTTAAAAGAATTGAAATTTTAATATATGTTCTCTGACCGTAATGAAATCAAACTAGAAATTAACAACGGAGAGACAACAAGTAAATCTCAAAACACTGGGAAATAAAGCAGCACACTTCCAAATAATCCATGAGTAAAAGAGGAAATCTCAAAAGAAATGTTAAAGATTCACAGAACTAAATTGAAAGTGAAAACACAACATGGCAAATTTGTGGGTACAAGTAAAGCAGTGCTGAGAAAGAAACAGGTTTATTTTGGAAAAGAAAAAGATCTCAAACTGATATCCTAAGTTACTGCCTCAAGAAACTAGGAAAAGATCAAGATAAACCCGAAGCAAAGAGAAGAAAGGAAATAATAAAGAAAAGAAATCAATGAAATTGAAAATAAGAAAACAAAAAAGGAAATCAATTTTAAAAATTCTTTTTTTAGGGCTCCTGTGTGGCTCAGTCAGTTAAGCATCCAACTTTGGCTCAGGTCATGATCTTATGGTTCATGGGTTCAGGCCCCGCATTGGGCTCCAAGCTGACAGTGTAGAGCCTGCTTGGGACTCTCTCTCTCTCTCCCTCTCAATCTACCCTATCCCCTGTGCTCAATCTCTCTCTCTCAAAAATAAATAAACAAACTTAAAAATAAATAAATCTTTTTTTTAAAGCAATAAAGTTAACAAACTTCTAGCACGCCTGAAAAAGACAGAGTAGACACAAGTCACCAATTTTGGGAATGACATATATTTCAATACAGATGCTACAGTCATTATAATGATAATAAGGAGATACTACAAACAACTTTACACTCATGAATTTGATAACTTAGAAGAAACAGACCAATCACACTAGAAAATCACAAACTACCAACTATTAACCAAGATGAAATAGATCATCTGAATAGTCCTATAACCATTAGAGAAATTAAACTCATAATTTAAAAGTCCTCCCCAAAAATATCCTGGGCTTGGATAGTTTCACTGGAGAATTCTACCAGACACTTAAAGAAGAAATAATATGAACTTTACACACTCTTTCTCATAGAAAAGAAGAGGAGGGAACAACTCATTTTATGAGACAAGTTATTAGCTTCATACGGAAATCAGACAAACAGCACAACCACAAAAACCCTACAAACAAATATCTCTCACGAACTTAGACACGAGAATCCTCAACAAAAGTTTAGCAAATGGAATCCAGTAATATATAAAAATAATTACACACCACTACTAAGTGAGATTTGTTCCAGGTTTGCAAATTGGGTCCATTATTCAAAAATCAATAATAGAATCCAACAAATCAACAGGCTAATGAAGAAAACTCATACAATCATATTGATTGATGAAGGAAAAGCATTTGACAAAATTCAGCGCTCACTCAAGATAAACACTCAGCAAGCTACAAATAGAGGAGAACTTTCTCCACTTGATCACAGCATCTACAAAAACTCCACAGCTAACATCACACTAATGGTAACAGACTGAATGGATGCCTTCTCCCTAAGACTGGGAACAAGGTAAAAATGTCCTCTGTTACTGCTCTTACTCAATACAGTTAACTCAGAAAGGATCACAATCTTAAGTGGAAATTTTTTAAAAAAACTTTTAGAAAAAAATAAGAGGAAATCTTTGGGATGCAGAGCCAGAAGACGAGCTCTTAGACTTGGCATCAAGAGCACAATCCAGGGAATGTTGCTAAATAACACCTCAGCACAACTTTAAAATTTTGCTCTGTGAAAGATCCTGTTAAAAGGATAAGAAGATAAGCTACAGACTGGGAGAAAATATTTATGGATCATATATCTGAAGGACTCTCAAAACTCAATTGTAAATATCAAACGATCCAACTGGAAAATAGGAAAAGACACAAACCAACATTTCACTAGAAAACACACAGATGACATAGAAGTACATGGAAAGACATTCGAAATAATTCACTATGAGGAAAATGCAAATTAAAACAACAATAAGATAACATTCCACACCTTTCAGAATAGATGGATAAAATTAAAAGCAATAGCTGGAAACTGGATCAGTCTCATACATTGCTGATATAAATATAAAATGATATAACCATTCTGGAAAACAGTTTCACAGGTTTTTTTTTTTTTTCACTAAATCTACATCTACAATATGACCCCGTAATTCATTGTATTCTTGGGCATTTAGCCCAGAGAAATAAAATCTTGTGCTCACACAAAAACCTGTACAAGAATGTTTATAACAGCATTATTCATAGTAGTCAAAAATCGGAAACTACCATATTCTTCCATGAGGCTAAGCCAACTGTGGGACATGCTTACCGTGGAATACTACTTAGCCACTAAACAGGAAGAAACTATCGATTCACATGACAACTTGAATGAATCTCAGAGAATTATGTGAAGTTAAAATTTAAAAAAGCCAATCCAAAAGGTTATATACCATATGATTTCATTTACATAACAACAAGTAAGAAAGAAAACTGAAATCACAAAATTATACAGATGAACAGATTAATGGTTGCTAACAGTTAAGGATGAGAGTAGAGGGGAAGGAAGTGGTATAGCTACAAAGAGATCACACAAGGGACTTTGTGGTGATGGAACAATTGTGTACCTTGACTGTGACGGTGGTTACACAATCTATGCATGAGATTAAGTTCGCTGGAGCTACACCCACACACACACAATCGAGTGCATGTAAAACTGGTGAACCCTGAATAAACTGTAGATTATACCAGTGTCAATTTCCTGGTTTGACATTGTACTCTAGTTATAAAAGACATTAGCATTGGCAGAAACTAGGCGAGGGGTACACAGGACCTCCATGTACATTCCTTTATGCAACTTGTTACGAATCTATAATTATTTCAAAATTGAAAGTTAAATAAAGCCACCTTTTTTTTTTTTAACCAAGGATGAGGTACTCGGGAGATCTTTCACTTTCTACTTCATATGCTTCTATAAACGGTGAGGTAAATACATAATAAAAAGGTAGATGGATCTCAGATGGGATAAACACATAGATTTCTGATTCAGTAGATCTGGAGTGGAGCTTAAGAATCTGATTTTTTGGGGGGCACCTGGGTGGCCCAGTCGGTTGAGTGTCCGACTTCGGCTCAGGTCATGATCTCGCGGTTTGTGGGATCGAGCCCCACATTGGGTTCTGTGCTGACAGCTTTGGAGCCTGCTTCGGATTCTGTGTGTGTGTGTGTGTGTCTCTCTCTACCCCTCCCCGACTCACGCTCTGTCTCCAAAATAAATAAACATTTAAAAAAAAGGATCTGATTGTTTTTTTGAGAGACAGAGAGGGAGGAAGGGGCAGAGGAAGACGGAGAGAGAGGAGGAGTGCAGGTCCTACACCCAGTATGGAGCCTGATGTGGGTCTTCAGACCTCAAGACCTTGAGATCATCCCCTGAGCCAAAATCAAGAGTTAGATGCTTAACCAACTGAGCCACCCAGGCACCCCCAAAATTTGCATTTCTAATTGGTTCCAACGCAAGCTGATGCTGCTGGTCTGGAGCCCACACTCCGAGAACCACAGATTAAAGACAATGGTAAACCAATTCAGTCCTCCCTTGTTTGGCCTGATCTAAAAGTGCTCCTTAATCTAGTGATTAGATGGCTGCAGAAACTAATCCAAGCTATCCTGTCAAATTTCACAGAGGCCATTTGTCTCAAATAGACAAATATAGACAAATATCATTCGGATAAAATGTCTTTCACTCAAACAAATGGCTACTCTACCTGGTCCTGGAAAATAAATAAATAAATAAATAAATAAATAAATAAATAAATAAAATTAAAATTAAACAAAATCAGTTTGTAAACGGAGATAACCCCATCTAACCCGTATCTTAAAATGAACCAATCCTTCCGAAATTCCAGGCAAAAACAGTCTGTGAAAATCTGCTCAACCTACACTTGGTAACCCAGAACTTCATGTGTTTGTATCTACCACCCAATGGAAGGACATTCACCATCTCACAGAGATAGAAGCCTAGTGTAGCTCTGTGAATAAAATGTTATTTTCTTTTTCAGTTCCTTTCTCAGTCACATTTCATGCCCTCTTCTCAGAATGTTTATCACCACCCAGAGTCATATTTCTGTTTGAGTATCTGGCAAGTGACTCCCCGCTGAACAGGCAGGGGAGAAGCGCCATAAATCAGGATCCTGTAGTCCACAGGCAGCCTTCCCAGCCAGCAGTGGGACCCCTGAATATTCTTCAAAGCTAAGTACTTCGGAGCAGCGCTCTTAAAAATAAAGATCCAGTTACTCAGAGCTGGATGGCATTAGAAATATCCCAAGTCCCCCAAGTGAGCAGGACCCTGAGGGGTTGTGAAGAGTTCCCTTGGCTCCCAAAGAGATCTAATCAGGACTGACCCAGTGAGTTCATGGAAAACATGCTTGTCTGCACTGCCTGCCTTCTCCCATGTGAGGACAATGTACCCGCTGGGACGCTAGGAGATGGAAATAAAGTACAAAATCATGGGTCTGTGATTATCAGCAAGAGATCAAGACGATTCAACATAAGGAAGTTTGGCATGTCCATAGTACATTGACTTAAAAATAACACCTAAGAGCATGACAAATTCTTCTGAATATTCCTACATCCTTCCTACTCGGCGTGTTCTTCAGATGAGCAGCCCTGGCACCATCTAGGAGCTGCTGTAGACTCAGACCCACGCAGACCCACTTGATCAGCATTTGCGTGTTAAGATCCCAGGTGGTTCATGGGCACACTGAATTTTGAGCAGCTGTAGGGCCAAGTAGCCGACACCTGTTAATGACAGTGGGGAAACTATACGGCGACAGGGATCACATGAGTGACTGGATCACCACCACAAACTATACCGGAGAACTGACCAGTGTTGAGCCCAGGCCCGAACAACCAGGAAAACTGCCATAATCTGGGACACTCTGCCCTCATATGATAGTCATGAAAGGTAGTAAGCTCTGAGATTCAGTCCTAAATTCAAACCCTCACATATTTCCAAAGAATCACTAATTCAGCCCCATTACCAGTTCCTCACTGAATTTCTCATTTCCCAAATTACCGGTAGTTTGATAGTTTGCAGAGATTTGTTGTTGGGGGAAAGTCTGAAACGATTGAACAAGATACCAGGGGAAGTATTCTGGAAAGGTTGAAAATTTTATCACCGAATCGTTACAATTATTGTTTGCCTCTCCTTTGCCTTCAAAATCTCTGTTATTAGTGATAAAACCATAGGTATTCATCAAGGAGAGAAGCTGGGAAGTAGACATAGTCTATGGAGACCTTATTGGAGTCTGTGCATTCTAGAGGGCTGTGTTTGGTGGTATTTAGAAAATGTCTTGCTGTCTTACATTGTATGAACTTGTATTAAGCTCTACCTTCATAATAATCATAGTAACCAGAAATAGATTTTGAATGACGAAAAGTTTAGGCTTTACAATTTCAGTACTCACTTTAGAACATTTTATCTAATTACACAACTATTTTTAAATATATACTTAATGATGACTCATGATGATTCTGAAATTGGTTTGGGATAACTCTGCAACATGCTTTTCTTTTGAAATGATATTCTTTTATTAGGAAGATAAATTAGTCCTTTCTTGGGGCACCTGGGTGGCTCAGGCAGTTAAGTGTACAACTTTTGTTATTGGCCCAGGTCACGATCTCATGGCTATGGGATCAAGCAGGGAGTCGAGCTCCCCGCTGGGCACGGAGCCTGCTTGGGATTCTCCCTCTTCCTCCCTCTCTGTCCCTCCCTGTGTGCGTGTGCTCTCTCTCTCTTTCTCTCTCAAAAATAAACAGAAAATGAGTCCTTCTTTCTCATGAATAACTATTGTATAAAATATTAGAGAAGGTTTTCTTACTTATCAAGGAGAATGTGAGGGTCTTCTATTTGCTTAGACTTAGCAAGAAGCCATGTTCACACATACACCTTGCCTTTCAGGTGCTTACCATCTAGATGAGGAGGCAGGCATAAAAACATGAGTGAGCCACCCAGGCGCTCCGCGTATCAGGAAACACTTCTAACATGAAAGACAGAAAAGGGAGAAGGAAGGAAGGAAGGAAGGAAGGAAGGAAGGAAGGAAAGGCGGATCAGACTTGGAGAAAATAGAAATAATGTAGGGAAAGAAGAAAACATTTAAAAAGTGAGATCCTCAAAAACATGTTATTTTATTTATTATTTATTTATTTTTATTTTTTTTTAAAAACGTTTATTTTTGAGACAGAGACAGAGCATGAACAGGGGAGGGGCACAGAGAGAGGGAGACACAGAATCCGAAACAGGCTCCAGGCTCTGAGCGGTCAGCAAAGAGCCCGACGTGGGGCTCAAACTCACTGACCGTGAGATCATGACCTGAGCCGAAGTCGGACGCTTAACCAACCGAGCCACCCAGGCGCCCCAAAAACATGTTATTTTAAAAGACATACTCAAAAGACAGAATCCTTGCAAACTGTGACCACTGAAATGAAAACAAACTGCAGTAGTATGGCTGGAAGATAAAGTTGAAGAAATTCCCCACAAATCAAATAAAGAAGATACACACATGACTGTGGAGGAAATAAAATGAAAAGCTTAGATAATCTGTTCAGGAAGTCTAACTTCTGATTATAGCCGTTTAACAAAGAAAGAACAGGGAATACGGTGAGAAGGAAATCATCAAAGAACACGAGAAAAAGAACCTTCAGTGGAGAAGTACGTAAGTTTCCATAAGAAGAGGGCTACATACCCCTTATAAAAGCTTTAAAAATAAAAGGATAAAAGTAAGTAGAATCATGATATCAAAATAAATCCATAATCTGGAGTCAGACACATTTATGATAATGAATGCATATTTCAAATTTAACCCAATCTAGTAAATGAAAAAAAAAAGGCCCACATCAAAACTCATAATCGTGAAATTTCAGAACTCCGGAAACAAAAAGGAAATCCGGGAACTCTGATGTAAAGGCCACATACAAAGGATGGAATAGGAAATCATAATGGCAAAATTGGAAACAAGAAGACAATGGAACGGTGCCTCAAAAATACTGAGGGGAAGTAACATGAATAAATTCTATTTGAATTCTATTTGCAGCCAAACTATTGATCAAATGTAAAGACAGGGTAAAAGCATTTTTGGAAATGCAAAAACAAAAAAAATTAATTTTCTCTGCATTTTTTATTAGGAAGCTGTTAGACTAGAGGCTTACTACCTGGAAGGATGATAAAAACAAGAGGAAGATTTGGGATCCAAGAAATAATGGATCCAGAGAGAAAAAGGCACAGAGACTCTACACGATAATGGCAAAGGGAACTTGCAAGGCAACAGCTGGGAGCCAGTCTACACAGGGGCAAGGTAAAAACAGGATTCCAGAAGGGTATGTCTTAGAAAAGGACTACCTGATTTGTTGAATTGTCATCAGAGAAAACTTACCCCTTTGTCCAAGATTGGGGGATACACTAGAACAAAAGCAGAAATGAGAAGTAAATGAAAAAGAGAAAGAGAGCTATTGATTCGAGGGAAAACAACACAAGAGACAGTAAAGGAAATGGTATCATCGTAGGGCTTGGCTGTGAATACAATGTTCATAGTCATAAACTCAGAATATTGATCCAGCCAAAATGAGTGAGGATGTCTGCAGGGAGGAATGATGTAAGAGCCAAACCTCATCATCTCATTATTAAACGTAGGAAGCTCATAGATAATACCCAAAGGCTGAAAAAAAGTTTGAATAACAGTGTAAGGATGTTATTCAGAAACATGATCGCAAATACTAGGACAGGTTAGAAGATTTAAAACGTGTTGCCAGTGAAGAGGTCTGGGGAGAGAAAAGCTGTCACGGGCTGCTGTTTTTCATTTTAAGCCTTTAAAATAATTTGCCTTTTAAAAAATTGTATCTACATATACCTTTATAAAAGTTTTAAAAATAAAAGGATAAAAGTAAGTAGAATCACGATATCAAAATAAATCCATAATCTGGAGTCAGACACATTTATGATACTGAAAGCATATTTCAAATTTAATGACAGCACCTGTTAAACAATCTGTCAAGTTTTACGATTTTAAATTAATATACTTTTTTAAGGAAGAAAAATGAGAGGATTATGACAGAATTATATAGTCATTGTATTATAAAGTGGTTAAGGGGCACCTGGGTGGCTCAGTTGGTTGGGCATCCAATTTCGGCTCAGGTCATAATCCCACAGCTCGTGAATTCGAGCCCCGGGCCTGGAGCCTGCTTCGGATTCTGTGTCTCCCTCTCTCTCTGCCCCTCCCCCACTCACACTCTGTCTCTCTCTGTCTCTCAAAAATGAACAGATATAGGGGCGCCTGGGTGGCACAGTCGGTTAAACGTTCGACTTCAGCCAGGTCACAATCTTGCGGTCCGTGAGTTCGAGCCCCGCGTCGGGCTCTGGGCTGATGGCTCAGAGCCTGGAGCCTGTTTCCGATTCTGTGTCTCCCTCTCTCTCTGCCCCTCCCCCGTTCATGCTCTGTCTCTCTCTGTCCCAAAAATAAATAAACGTTGAAAAAAAAAATTTTTTTAATAAAATAAAAAAATAAAATAAAAAAATGAACAGATGTTAAAAAAAATTTATTTAAGTGCTTAAGATAGTTTCAATCACATTAAGTACACTTCAAAATCTTAAGTATTTTGTATTCTTTTTTATACTGTATATCACTTACCCAGGTATGTGAGCATTCTTTCCAGTGTTCAGAAACAACACTGGGTACATGACATATAAGTGCAAAATCTCCTGTCCTCAGAGGTTTAAAAAACTCATTTCCCATGTTTTCCAGAGGTCTAGCTGGTAGAATCCTTCACTGATTTTTTTTTTCTTCAATTCGCTATTTGAATAGCTTTTCCCATTTGTAAATATGAGTATCTCCAAACAGTGGCTCACAACACATTTCAACTTAAACATATAAACATTTCAGTGGGACAGAAAACTGCACTTTATTCCAACAATAGATTAGAGATGAAATAGTGGTTTTAAGGTTGTTTTTGACATTTAAAAAGGGCTGAAGTATTTTCATCCCTTTGTTGCCTGTTGTTTCTTGAGAGACCTAATAACTTTGAGGAGAAGGTCCCAGCACATTACATACACTGAAACCCCGTCCAATGCAAAGTGATATTTTCCTTTCTATTTTTCATTTCTGGATGCTGGCTCCAGTCAACAATATAATCATTTTCTCTTATTGATTTTCTTATAAAATGTATCCTTGTTAGATTCATTGATGACTATACATTACAGAGGCACCTGATAAAATTTCATTGTGTTATTACCACCGCACAGGAAATGCTTTTTGCTGGGTGAAAATAACTACTTCTCAAGGTGAAGATGAACCTGGGTTTAATGCAGAATTCCAGAGAATGGCGTCTTTATTTGAAAGCTGATCATCAAGAACTCCCACCCTCAAATCAATTCAATATTATTCTCTGCTGAGAAGATGTACTGTATCACTCGAGCTTGACCTCGGTTTTCCAATTTCAAAAAAAAAAAAGATGAATTTTCCCACTTTAAACACTTAACAACTTAAAGCTTCAACTCTTCAAAAGAATTCTGATTCGCTCATGACTGACCTGTGCAGCACACCTCCTAAATCACTCTGCGTACTTTTTGGTGGACTGTATCTGATTAACTTGGATCGATCTGGGCTGGATTTGTTAAACAAGTCAAATCAAATGGTGACTTCGCATTTGCAGGGTTGTGTACATATATAAACCACAGCTATTTTTCCTTTTTTATTTGGGGGCATTATAATAAAGTATATCATGGAGTCCTCTTTTTATTTTTTTAAAGCATTTTTTTAATGTTTATTTTTGAGAGAGAGACAGAGACAGAGAGATAGAGTGTGAACGGGGGAGGGGCAGAGAGAGAGGGAGACAGAATCTGAAGCAGGCTCCAGGTTCCAGGCTCTGAGCTGTTAGCACAGAGCCTGACGCAGGGCTCAAACCACGAACCTCATGATCAGATCATGATCTGAGCTGGAGTCAGATGCTTAACCGACTAAGCCACCTAGGCGCCCCTGGGGCCTTCTTTTCTACTGAGAAATATTTAAGCCATTTCTTTCATTTTACCAGAATGATAGGCTTCCTGCTATTCCTAAAGCACCACTAAAAAAACAAGGAGTACGTTTGTAGTTTATTCAAGGGTTATGGATTATTCCTAGAAAGTCCACCTAAAAAGGAAATAAAATGCTAATGCTGTCACTTAAAAATTTGAAATGACATACTCTTGCAAGATTTACTTTTCAGTTACATTTTGTCTCAGTCCTAACGGAGTGGCTCATGAAGATACTGTTTTAAGAAAAGTAAAGTTGGGGGCACCTGGGTGGCTCAGTCGGTTAAGCATTCAACTTCAGCTCACAGTCTGAGTTCGATCTCACAGTCTGAGTTCGAGCCCCGCATTGGACTCTGTGCTGTTAGCACAGAGCCTGCTTCGGATTCTCTGCCCCTCCCCTCCCAAAAGTAAAAAATAAATAAAATATTTAATTAAAAAATAAAGTTCATTTTTTCTTGGTGGGAAATGATTTTCTAAAAGCAATTTCATATTTAAAATTAGAATGATTGTTAAATTTAAATGAGAAAAATATTCAGAACCCCCTTCCCCAATAGATTAGATGACAGAAACTTTATGAATAAAGCTAATTTTAAAAATTAGGACACTTAAAGCTAACACTTAAAGGAAAGTTTTTTTTAATGTTTTATTTATTTTTGAGATAGAGAGAGCACAAGCGGGGTAAGGGCAGAGACAGATGAGGACAGAGGATCCGAAGCTGTCTCTGTGCTGACAGCAGTGAGCCCCATGTGGGGCTTGAACTCATGAACCATGACATCATGACCTAAACCGGAATCGGACATTCAATGGACTGAGCCACCCAGGTGCCCCTAAAGCTAACACTTCGCTATGATACTGCAACACTTTCTAATTCAGTCTCTTCTGAATTAGAGAATATTTTAAATCAATGCCGTTTTATTTCTTTAAATCACACACAATAACTGATACAACGTACAGGACACTGCTAATTAGAGGTTACAGCCTAAGGGACCTGATTAACAAACAGAGAAACAGTTCATAATTAGCGTTCTGATTGTACATGACTGGCTGCTTCCCCGGACTTAAAACGGCATGTACACGAAACTGGCCTTTGTGGTTATTAATTTGCTTGACAAATCCTTCCTGCAGTCTAGAGGTAAGAACCCAGCTCTTATCTCGATTATCAGAGCTCTTTTGACTAAGGAGGTTTCACTGTAGGTTCCTAAGCAGCACGTGGGGTAGATTTTCAGATAGCCCAACTTTGCTCCTGAATACTTTACTATCTTTGGCTTAAACTGGAGCAAGCTATTTGTGTAGCTGCAAGCCTTAGTGTCCCCACTTGAAAAGGGTGGCGAGGCCGAGAGTCTGTGTAAGTTCAAGTGAATTAAGTATTAGAGTCAAATTTGATCCTGAAAAAAGATGACCAGGCAGATAGCAATTTTCCCCATAAATCATTTTGAGGGAGTCCTGACCACAATAAGATCCCACTTGGCCATTGTATTAAATGTGTATAAACAAAGCTACTCTTTTAGCCATTCTAAAAAAAAAAAAAAAAAAAAATATGCACTTGGGGACTTATAAACAGCCTATTTTTATTCATTAAATCATTTTTAAAATAGGCTGTGAATGAGAACTTAAAAGTGCTTAAGAAAATATTATTCATTCTGTAAAAGAGTTACCATGGCCCAGAATGCAAACTGGTCACTTGGGACTACTTTAAAACTACAAGCAGGAGGAGGCAGAGGTCATTGCCCTCCTCCCCTTAAGACAAGCCAAACCCCCTCAGACTTGGCCCATCCACTCCTGAGTGGGGCTGGGCCATCCACTGGGGCTTTTGCAGTCTGGACATGACCAAGATTTTTTTTTATTTCAACAAGGCAGAAAATCACAAAACTAAAAACAAATTTGTTGTAAGATAAAAAAAAAAAAAAAAAAAAAAAGAGTACTTTGTGTTCCAGATTTTATTTTAAAACATTTATTCAGGCTGCTCTATGATTTCAAGCCCCACAGCCCAAAGGCATTAAACTGTATTGAAATTTAATGGCCTGAAAAGTTTCCTTTTGAATTAAAGCACATCCAGTTACGAAAGGGGGAGGGGACGGCATCTGCAACTAATCTGAAAGTTCCATTTCTGGTCCTGGACTTGGAGAACATAAAAATAGCCAGCAGAAGACTCTCAAATCACACAGAGGGGAATATGATTTCTGGGAGCTAAGTTTCTACACCAATGCCTCACTAAGGGAATTTTCTATTAGTGCAGAGTGACCTAATAGAGAGGTTTAGATGAACACTGAAAAGAGAAAAACAACCTACATAAGTTTGTCCAGACTCTGCTCCTGCTCTTGCTCCTTCTCACCAGGTGATTCACTTATTGTAGAGACAAATTCTAGGACCTTTCATTTTATGGATAAAATAGGGCCCTTGTTTCCAGACCGGTGGGCTCCAAAATAAGAATGACATACCGGGATATAGGGAGATATCTCCCTATAAAAAATTTTATTTATGTGTACTACTTAGGTCATCTTTAATTTTCTGTTTGATATACGTAAAGTCCACGGGACATCCTCCAAATAGGTAAATGTACCTATGGTGGGTACTCAATTAAGGAAATTTGGAAACAATTCCTCTAGACACTACGCCTGAGGCACAGCCTCAACTGCCCCATGAGCTGAGGGAAGGCTGACAGTGGTTGTTCTAAACCTTAGTCCATGGAGGAACCCATTGAATGCGGCGGGTGCAGTCACCATAACTCAAAGAACCTGACTGACAACACCTCTACCGATTGGATTTTGTTACTGTTAATGCTCTTTTGCCTTTCACTAAAAAAAATACATAAATAAAAGCCACTGTGCATCATTAACAGCGGGAATATCACAAAAGTACAAAGAGCTGGGTCCTGGGCCAGTCTTTATTAGCAACTGTCACTGCAAAATATGTGTATCTGCGTTAGTGCAAAACAGAGCAACTCTGATGTGACTGTGTTCCATTCAACATCCTCTTTCTTACGGTAGCATAGATTATCTTAGGGATAGAGAAATGCTCACTATCACAATGGACATTTTTATTATCAACTTCAATCTGCTATTTTTGAAGAGCTATTTTTGTCTCTATACAAACAGGATACAGAGTACAACTTTCTTTTGTTGATTAAGTGCCAGCGTTTCCTTCTTTGAGTGTTAAGTTGCCTGAATGGTTGTTTAGTGAAAAGGAGAATGGGGTGGTCTCTGAAAAACACAGATTCAGTTTCTAAGGTTCCAGAGTGTTCAAAGGAAGAAAAAGTAAAGCATACTACTAGTTAAGGATTTGAAAAAATATTTTTAAATAGCCAAATGACTTAACATTTCAAAGTAAAAATCTCCACCCTCCAATAAAATACCCCTTCACTTTAAGATTCCAATGATTATTGCCGATCGACATTGTATCTAAACAGTTTTTGCTTTTAAGAAGTTTACATCCTCTTAAGGTTTAGGATACTGAATTTTATAGATAAAATGCCTGACAAAGTCCTCCAAGTCTCAAGGAAAATGATCAGTCTGACCAACTGACCCATTTGCTTCATGTGTACCAACTATACTCTTTCCTCAGGACCCTTTTTCCCTCCTTACTCAGGTGGCCAAACCCTGGCAGGTCCCACTGTTAAAAACTCTCATAGCATATCTCTCGGAGACCCTTATCATAATTGCATTTAAACACTTGTATGCTTCCAGTTTTAAGATTTTACAGATTGACTTTTCTGTTCCCCCACATTCCAACTGAAAACCACCCCTAAAACAATAGGATAAACAAGAAACAAAAACACAAGCTCCATCTCTGATGGGACAAAAAATCATCTGCAACCCCTGTGGAAACACGTGAAAAGCAGGTGGAAGGTGGTAATTGAATCAACCAAGCAGAAAGGCTAAAAGCTGAGTGCCCACTGAGAGACCTACTGAGAAGCCAGCGAAGCCAACAGAATCCCCAAACTGGGAAAGCCTCGGGAATGGGAAGCACCAGGGGCCCGAGTTGGGGATTCAAATGCCCCGTGAAACCAGAGCGTTTGGCTGACATCTTCATACAGAGTGGTTGTTCACTCCCTCTTCTGATTTAGATGCTCAGCTCCACACTGCGAAGCCAGGAGATGGGAAGTATATTCTCCGGAGAAACAGAAACACACTCAGATGGCTGTGACTACTCATCTTCAGCTGAAACACGAGATGCCAAGATCTTCTCTCACCTTCCTTCCAAACGCAACAGTCAGATTTATACACCCTTAACAGAGATTATAGCCCCTTAATGGAAAGCCCCAGAGAACAGACCAACAGGTAATTATATCTGGGGGTTTGTCAAGGAAAAAGGCAGTTCACACTCTGATTATTCTATAGTGAATCTCACCAGCTAAGTTTCTCACATACCAACAGTGCCTCCAATCTTAAATGTCCCTCCCTGTGTTCTCAGTGATTTTCTCTTAGGAATTTTTCTTAAGGGAGCAGTCAGAGAAGCAGACAAAGATGTGTATGCAACAAAGCCTAGCCCAACATTACTTATAATAGACAAATTAGAAACCTAAATGTTCCCAACAATTGATGGTTGGTTAAATAAAAGCTGTAGCCATTAAAAGGGGCACAGTGTATGTAGTGACATAGAAAGATACTAATGGCCTGGTGATAGTGATAAAAGGCAGGTTTCAAACACTGTATTTTATAATTCCATTTGTATAAATATATGTTTATGTATGCATAAAAACATGAAGGATTTTTTGAAGCAGTGGTTATCTCTAAGAGGCAGAATTATGAGAGAACTCTCACTTCTCTGTATTACTTGAATATTTTATCAAACATATCAGATAATCAAAGACAATTCCTATTTAGAAAATAAATTGTTACAAATAATTTAAAAAAATTTTTTAATGTTGATTTGTTTTTGAGAGAGAGAGAGTGAGGGGCAGGGAGGGACAGGGAGAAAGGGAGATATAGAATCTGAAGCAGGTTTCAGGCTCTGAGCTGTCAGCCCCGAGCCCGACGCAGGGCTCAAACTCAAGGTGAGATCATGACCTGAGCCGAAGTTGGAAGATTAACTGACTGAGCCACCTAGGCACTCCATAAATAATTTTAAATATAGCCCTTGATCTCAATGATAAACTTACAGTCAAGAAATACCAGACAATCCTCAAACATACTGAACAGAAATGTAAACCAATAAACATGGTGGAAAAAAGAAAGGACCTCCAAGGTGAGGGAAACAATGCAGGGGACAAAAGAAAACATCCACAAAGCTACAATCAATGTCCTGAGGGGGAAAAGAGAAAAATATTGCATTCATGGAACAAGATGAGGCTCTTAAAAAGGGAACAAATAACAAGGAAGAGCTTTATTTTTTTAAGTTTATTTATGTATTTTGAGAAGGGTGGGGAGGGGCAGAGAGCGAGAGGGAGAGAGAATCCCAAGCAGGCCCTGAGCTGTCAGCAGGGGCTGGAACCCACCAACCGGGAGATCATGACCTGAGCCAAAATCAAGAGTCGGACACTTAACCGACTGAGCCACCCAGGTGCCCCACAAGGAAGAACTTTAGAAAAGAAAAATACGGCCACCAAAAGAAAAACTCCAGTAGAAAAACTGGAAGACAAAGTCAAGAAAATCTTCTAAGGAAATAGTCAATGAAAGAAAAAATGAGAAAACTGGAGTATCAATGAACACTGAACAGCTGATAAATAGCACTAATAAAAAGAAAAGAAAAAATTCTCAACCAAATAATACAAGAAACACTTCCAGAACTAAGTTTATAAATCTGAAAAGTGAAAGGCCTTCTGAGAGCCTAGTGTCATGAATGAAAAATGTCCACATCAGGAAATTTTAGAACATTAAGGATAAAGAGAACATCCTAGTAGCTTCCAAATGGGAGAGTGCTACACCTGGACACACAAAAGATTGGGACTAAAAATGGCATCAGGTGTCTGAAGGCTGGATTAGAACCCAGAGGACGATGAAACAATGCAGATCCTTTTCAGTTTAGAATTCTATAACCAAACTATTATTCCAATGTGAGGGCAGAATAAAGATCATGTAAGCTGCAACATATCAAAATGATTGCCTCTTCTGCCCCTTTTACTCAGAAACTTTTCCTCTCGTGAAACAAGTGACCAAAACGAGGAAGAGGAAAACACGTGCTTCAAGAAAATAGGGAATTCGATGAAGGAAAAAAGCAAAAGAAAATCCCAAGACACAGGTCTCAGAGCAACTGGTTCAGAGTACAGCAAGAAGACCCAGGATCCAGGAAAGATGTTTTCAAGGAGAAAAAGTCATAAGGGAGGGTACAGGGAGAACCTGACCGAGTCTCAGGCAGATTAACCCTGAGGGCAACTGGACTGAGAGACTGTGGAAGACAGTGGAAGATCTATAAATGGGTACAAAGAAAACAAATCCAGTGAAAATCAAGGGAGTCAGTAACTCCAGGGGAAGTGAAAAGTTACCCGGTAGGAGAAATGTAACCAAGTACACGAATGAGCCAAGTAGTCTTGGCTCAGATGACACTGCTCACCGTCATAATTTTATAAATTCTGAAATGCTGATCTAATAAAAAAAAATAATGGGGAAAGACTGGAGGGTGGCGTAAAGGAGCTAGGTCCTCGAGAGTGGTGAGTAGAAGTGATGATTCAACAGAGAGAAGTGCACACTTAGCTAGAAATGTGTAAGTCCTATCAGAAGAAACCAGCAAAAGAGCCGAAAGTAATTGAAGAATGGGGACCAGAGCTTCATTACATAGTAAATGAGACCATTCCTCAACATGGAAGACATTTATAGCTTTTACCTAAAGATGAACATCAGTCCTGATATTCTACTGCGAGAATTCAGCCTCAATTCTATACTTTAAAAAGTAGACTATCAAGGGGCACTTTGGTTAAGGGTCCAACTTCTGATTTTGACTCAGGTCATGATCTTACAGTTTGTGGGTTTGAGCTCTGCATGGGGTTCTGCACTGACAGTGAGGAGCCTGCTTGGGATTCTCTGTCTCCCTCTCTCTGCCCCTCCCTTGCTCGTGCTCTCTGTCTCTCTCAAAATAAATAAACAACAACAAAAAAGTAGACTATCAAGTCTTTGTTAAGTATTTAATATCCAAAGGGCAAAGACATTCTTCCCATCCCACCCCTTCATCACAGACCTGCAAAGCCTTCTCCACCAAGACAAATTAGCTCAACCTAGACACTCTACTGGCCTGAATAAAATACAGATGTGCAACAGTCTCTAACTTGCAAACAGATCTGTTGCAGAAATTCCTGGGCCAGTTGTTTGGAACACAGGAGTGTTTTTTCTTCCCCACCTCCATCCCATAAGACATGTTTCAGATGATTACTCATCTCAGAATTCTGGATGGTCGCTTTCTAGGGTCAGTGGGATGGGGGAACCATAAGTCAGACGTGGGTTATTGTTAAGACTGAGCTTCTGTGTCGGATGGTGGGTTTATGGACACTTAGTACTTCATTAAATTATAATAAGTAAATAATAAAACCAGGACTAATGATGAGAGTGTGTCACGAGCCAAAAATTATCAGCCCATCTCTACATATCTAAAACCCAATGGGAGACAAAAACATATTCACCCCAAATCCTGTTTAACCGATGATATAACGGATGGCACATTTGCCCAGATGTCCAGCAGTTACACGCAATATATATTTATTTATTTTTAGTAGTATTTGTTCACTCTATTTTTTGAGGGTTGGCTGATTTTTTTTTTTTTTAGAGTGTACAGTTAGGTGTCATTTAGTAATATTCACATTGTTGTACCACCACCAATTCCATTTACTTCCAAACATAACACCCTAAAGGAAAACCCCATGCCCATTAAGCAGTCATTCCTCATTTCCCCCTCTAAACCCTGGGCTCTGACAACCATTTGCCCTCTGTGGACTCGCCTCTTCTGTCTTTCGTATAAATGGAATCATACAAGACGTGACCTTTTGTACTTGACTTCTTTCACTTCACATGTTTTCTAGGTCGATCTGCATTATACTACGCACGAGTACTTCATTCCTTCTTAAGGCTGAATAATATACGGTACATACACATCGCCTCTTGCGTATCCATTCTGTCGTTGATGGACATACGGGTTGTTTCCATCTTAGGACAATTGCAAATAGTGCTGCTGTTAGCATTTGTTTACAAGTTGGCTGATTTTTTTTTCTTTAATTTTTATTCCAGTATAGTTGACACACAATGTTACATTAGTTTTACGTGTACAACATCTGATTCTGTGCACGTGTATGGTGATTCAACTTTGCTATACTATGCTATGCTCACCACGAGCGTCACCATACAGTGCTATTGCGATACTGTTGACTGTATTTCTATGCCACACCTTTTTCTCCTGTGCCTTATTCATTCCCTAACTGGAAGCCCGTATCTCCCGCTCCCCTTCACCCATTTTACCCAACCCCACACTCCCCTCCCTCTGGCAACCACCAGTCTGTTCTCTGTATTTATAGGTCTAATTCTGCTTTTTGTTTATTCGTTTGTTTTGTTTTTTAGACTCAAGAAATATTTATTAAACATCTCTTAAGGGGTAAGGCACTGAGCAATCCTTTGGTTACTGTAATCAAGAGAGACACGGCTTGTGGCCTTTGGGAATTGGAGAACCACCTTGATCTTTCAGAATTCAGAAGTTATATTTAAATATATGGAGCATTTCAGCTTTGCGGTGCCTGGGTGGCTCAGTCGGTTAAGCAACTGACTTCGGGTCAGATCATGATCTCACGGTTCGTGGGTTCGAGCCCCACGTCAGGCTCTGTACTGACAGCTCAGAGCCTGGAGCCTGCTTCGGGTTCTGTGTCTCCCTCGCTCTCTGCCCCTCCCCCCCTCATGCTCTGTCTCTCTCTCTCTCAAAAATAAATAAACGTTAAAACAATTTTTTTAAATATATAGACCATTTCAAATGTATTAAAACCATACACATAGTAGTTCTCTTATGCATCCTGTTGCTGGTTATCAAACAAAAATGAAAAGCAACAATAAAATGGATTAGAAAGTGTGTTGATTTTAGCTTGATTGTGGGCACTTGTAAAAAGCAGATTTAATTAGGAATATGGAGAGTTCCAAAGAGGCCCAAGCACGGCACAGCCCTTTTGAAGCTCGAGAAGCTGACGGTGCTGGTCGTCCCCCCTCCCTTGACACCAGTCATCCTTGAGGACTGCCTTAAGTTTATTAGTCAAGATCAGGGGCATGTTTAGGTCACAGATATAGTGAGTCCATGTTAATACAGAGAAAGTAACTAAAGTCTCGAAACTTTCCTCAAAAAGCAATTTTCCCAATGATCTTGATTTTTTTCTCTCTCTTATACACCTTCGTTTCCAGAATTTCTAATTCTTTTGAGTTGCGTCCTCTCCTCCTAAAAATGCCTCAGTACAAAACAGGTTCTCATCCAGAGATCCTGGTTTATACCATACCCCACATACCTCACAGACCACACACATACATCCTGACGTTATATACCATACGCGTGTGTGCGCCTGACAGCTCCTATAGCCAGCAGTCTCCCGTGCTGGGCAAGCCCAGACCTGCGGTCACGGTCCTGCCTCAGGGTTAAGGCTTCACATGGGCTTATTCACAGAAAATACACTAACCATGCGGTTATATGCCTCTGCCAGAGACTAGGGCTGCACGCAGGTGATGCCTGGTTCCCGGTGGCCACACACACAACCCCAATCTCCCTGCTGCCCAGAATAACAAAGAGATAGGAAAAGGAAAGATAGAGGGGAGACAGGGGAAGAAAACATTCACATCAGTTGAATAACACTTATATCGCACTTACTCTTTGCCAGGTCTGTTCTGAGTGCTTTACAAATACTAACCTGTGAGACAGATACTATTACTTACACTGAAAGATGAAAAGATGGAGGCCGGAGGGGTTAAGTAACTTGTCTAAGGTCACACAGCTATAAAGTGATGGATTTGATCCAAGCAAGACTGGCCCCAGAGTCTGTGCTCTTAATTATAACTCTGTGGCTCCTTGAGCCTGAGATAGAAAGCCTAGACTCTACCTTTCTAATTCCCAGGATAATTAATAAGCTGTTTTTTCTGTCAGAAGGAATAAAGAGTGTGGGTATGGAAAGTGCTTCAGATAAGTCGAGAAACTTGCCAGCCAAGTAGAAGGACAGAAACTTAGAATAGGGATCAGGAAAGGAGAGCCTTGGGAGAAAGATCTTTAGACCGTGAGAATCGGGCACTCCTTGGCCAAAACATGCATGGGAGTGGATAATGCTGGGGGCCAAGGTAGGGGAGGTGACTCTAGACCTGGAGGCACTCATCAACAAGAAACAAACCAGAAATGGAGGTTAAAGTCGGCCTGAACCAGTAAGAAGGACATTCTGGCTAACTGTGGATGTAGCACATTGGAAAATGAAGCCGAATCACTCTCATCAGAGCACATAAATAGCATTTATAGACTTTGGCTTCTTTTCAACTCAATGAACATTCATAAGGCCCTTCAATGAAGAAAGCATAACATTCAACAGAATGAATTAAGGAGCTTGGCCCAGATTTTTCTCATCTCAGCGAGGTGTTTACATCTAACTTGATTGTGGGCTTGGTATGCGTGAGACGTTCGGTGGGGACCTCAGCCACCAAGGGCACCTGTCTGAACCCTGCAGCACAGTCTGCAAACTGAGAGCAGCAGGGCTTCTCGGAAGCATCACCAGTTGGAGGAAAAATAAATAAATAAAAGGGGGGAGAAAACAGGGAAGCCAAAGTTAGTCAAGATAAAAGAAATCCACAATAGAAAGGTCAGCCACTCTAAGAATAACTGTCCTGCGAAAACAAAACCAGGCCAAATATAACGTCTCCTACCTCAGCCAAAATCATCTGCCTTTGGAAGTCAGTGTTATGTTCCGGTATTTTTTTCTCCTCTATTCCCTATAGGCTCTTCTAAGGTAGGCCATTCTCTGAGAGAAGATATATGTGAGCAAGGTTTCATTTGACATCTGTTTTCCAACTATTAAATTTGTGGTGGTTATTTTTAGAACAAAAGATAGTTTAAGGAATAATTAGGTGCCCATATGTGATACAGGCTAGATAGTGGCAAATGTTTTTAGGATGATGTCTAAAATATTCAAAGTGAAAAGTAGAAGAAGATAATGTAGATTTGAAATTTAGCTAAATGAGCACTTTTTAAAAATGCAGCAATATAATGCATCTGTACCTCAATTTCCCCATTTGCATACTGCGCTGCTGTTTGCATAAAATGACTTCCCTGACCCCTCCCCGCCCCCAATCTGTGAGGCCAGCATGATCAGTTGGGTTTCCAGTAGTGGTGATGGATTTGCTCTGATCCACCCTCACCCTTTCTCCTGCTTCCGCCCATGATGAATGGGCACCATTACAAAATGGCGACTGGGGTTAGGAGTGCAGCCTAGAGAGGCTCACCCCCATGGGGGAATCAAACGCTGGACCTTGGCCTCTTTTGTGTGGTGCTTTAACCTACTGAACTAATCAGCCACAGAAAAATAAGGATGCTTATCACTGACTTGCCAAAACAGAAGCACTATGAGAATATATTAAAAAGAAGAAGAAGAAGAAGAAGAAGAAGAAGAAGAAGAAGAAGAAAGGAGAGAGATCTTAGATGCTTTCCTTCTACAGAAAAAAACACCTATTTAAATACCAACTAATATTATTATAAGTCAGAAACAGAGGCCATGGCAATAAAAGCTGTTTCTCTAAGTCAACAACTGGCTGGAGACTCTGTCTACAAAATGAGTTTTATAAGATCATGCTTATTTTAGAAACATCAATACTAAAACAGCAGTAACAGAAAGTGTTTTTCCCCCTAGTTTAAGCACTGCTTGGATATGCATTATATCCAGCCAAGCAATAACTGAACAAATTCTTCTCTTAAATTTCCCCAAGTTCAAGTATACGGCTTCGAGCACACCACAAGCTTTATAAAACAGCCTAGCTTTAAGTATGCAATAATCGCTCATTTCCTGGCCATTAATTCAGACATCATGCAATCACTCAAAGGCATCCATTTTCCTTTGCTGCTATTTTGGGGACTGCTGCCCTATTGTCATCCCTGCCGTAGACCCCTGACTTAGTCGTCTTTTAATTAGAGCCAGCGAGAGCGACAGGCGGAGTCAGCCTGCTGAGGGTGATTCATCACATGGCTCTCTGCTCCCTGGCCTCCTAGCTGACAGTTTATAAACAGGACATCTTGGGTATCATGATTGCTGCTTAAGGAAACAGAAGAACAAATGGTGACCATCTTGTAAGCTACTTCCCTGAGATTACTCTAGTCTAGGGCTGTATCTACTGACAATGTATTTTGATTAAACATCCAAATAAACTTTACCAGGGATGAGTCTTGGAATATGCTTTGTCTGAGCTTGCCCTCAAACACACCAATATCATAACGTAAGGGTTGTCCAAGGTGTTAACTCACATACTTCCAACCAAGCAACTTAGGCCTATTTTTAATAGATCTGCTTTTTAGCTAACCTCGTACCATGTCGATCAACAGCAACAGTACCAGTTCTGGAAAAGAAAAAAAAAATCAACTCAATACTGGTAGGCTTTTTCACTGTGATTATGGAAATCACTACTTATTAGCCCACAAAGCCCTACCATTCAACAGTAGTTTCCAGATAAAGCTACAAGACTGACTTACACCTGCCGAAATCTAACCCTACTATCCCAGAAAGAAGACATAAAGGCCCAAAGTTATATTAGGCTGTAATTCAACTCTACAACCCTGAGGTCAGCTGGCATATGTGCTGGGTGTGGGGTTGAACAACCAGCCCTGCACTGGGGAAGCTCACGGCTAGAGGGAGAGGTGCTAGTAAGGCCGAGGGGAACTGCATGACGCGTGCAGAACCAGCACTGTTTGCTGCAGAAGATGCTAAGATGCTAAGGCCAGAGCTGGACCGGTTAGAGTTGACTCAGCTCCTCCATGTATTGTGGAGGATGAACGTGGGAAGTCTACTTAACCCATCTGTATCTCAGTTTCATGACTGATGTGTTTCCTTCCAGTACCCTGAGTGTGTATGTGTGTGCAATCTGACACACACACACACACACAAAGTTGAAATCTTATCTTCTGTGTATTTATACCTTATTTTATATACTTAAGAGTCTAACAGAAGTATTTTTCCATGCCAATATTATTTCTCATGACTGTATAAGAATATAACATACAGGGGCGCCTGGGTGGCTCAGTCAGTTAAGCATCCGACTTCGGCTCAGGTCATGATCACATGGTTCTTGAGTTCGAGCCCCACATTGGGCTCTGTGCTCCAGAGCCTAGAGCCGGCTTCAGATTCTGTGTCTCCCTCTCTCCCTGCCCCTTCCCAGCTTGTGCTCTGTCTCTCTGTCTCACTCTCAAAAATAAATAAAAGCTAAAAAAAATTTTTTAAAGAATATAACATACAAATATGCATTAGCTTAGTAAGCAACTCCTTATTGTTGGACACCTGGAAATTGTTTCCATTTTCCACTATAATAAATTGTGATAATTATTTTTTCCTATCTTCCAATAGAACTTAATAGTACTGGATTGAAATGTTCCATGAAAGATTTTAATAACTCAATAAAACTGTCTAAAGTCCAATAGTTTAGAAGGTAATTATGCCATAACTACTCTATTCTTCCTTAGTCATGTTCTATTCCATTTTTAATAATGATGCAAATTTTACAAATACCGTACAATAGAATCTAATTCAAGAGTGAACAGTGAATGTTGATTTGACCTCCTGGTGTATTTCCAGACATTGATCTAGGTGCTGAGGATATAGCAGTGAACACGAGAGACCAACCTCAGACAGTAATTACACTTGTGGTGAGCACACCATAACATATACACTTGCTTAATCACTATGTTGTACACCTGAAACTAATATCGTATTGTGTGTCAACTATACCTTGGTTTAAAAAAAAAAAAGACAACCTCAGTCTTTCATGGAGTTTACCTCCTAGCAGGGAGGACAGAAAAACAAATGCACAAGTAAACATAAGGTACATCAGAAGCTGATAAGTGCTATTAAGGAAACCTTGAGAGAGAGGTAGGTAGTACATACAGGAAGTAGGCATTACCAGAAAGTACCCATGGAAGCACTGTTTGTTTGTTTTTTTATAAAGTAGCCAAAGAATAACTCACTAAAAGATGATATTTGAGCAGAGATTGAAGGAAAAGAGGTGAGAAAGTGGTCCAGGCTGAGTAAACAAGAAAGAGCTTGAAGGCCATTGGCTGGAACTAAGTGAATGAAGGGAAGATGTGACAGGAGATGTGTTTGAAGAGGCCACAGGGGCCAAATCATGTCTGGCCTAATAGGCCTTTGTAAAGACTTCGAGTTGAGTTGGTAGACATGAGTTCCTAAAAGAGCCTTCCATACACGTTCTGAAAGTATCCACTCCTTTCTAAGGAATGGTTCCCAAAATAACATTATTTGCTGTAAGTTCTAGTTGATGTATTTTTAGAGGCCTTTTTCCCATATCTGCCAATATATGTCCTTTTGGATTCATTCTTATCCTTATGGCTTCATGAGCTTAAGATCTTTATTCTTGAAAGCTTTGTTGTTTCGTCAAGAAGAGAGAAGTACAGAAGTCCCCAACCCTCCTTACCTGCAACTTAGTTTTCCTGTTTCAGATACTCAGTCAACCAGCCTGGAAGAAAAAATCTTCCTTCTGACAAAAGGGCAGAAGGTCAGTAGTAGCCTAACGCTGTCTCATGACTTCCCTCCACTTCATCTCATCACACAGGCATTTTATCATCTCGTATCAGCAAGTGAAGAAGGGTGAGTAGAGCACAATAAGATATTTTGAGAGAGACATACCACATTTGCATAGCTTATATTGCAGTGTATTTTTAGAACTGTTCTATTTTATTATTGCTGTTAATACCTTACTGTGCCTCATTTATAAATTAAATTTTGTCATAAGTATGTATATATTAAAAAATAGCATATATAGAGTTTAGTACTATCCATGGTTTCAGGTATCCACTGAGAATGTCTTGGAAAGTATCTTCTGTGGATAAGGGGGAAGCACTTCTATATAAAGGCTAAAAACAAAAGCAAGTAAAAGTAAACATTTTTCTGAGTACAAAATTGGTTTCCATAGAGATCAGAATTGGGACCATCTGATGTTTTATAAGTGTTCTGCAAGAGAGCACAAGAGAAAGCTCCCAGAGTATAGACAATACTAAGACAGCTCAAATGTGAAATGCTCCAAAACAAAACAAAACAAAACAAAACAAAACAAAGTGAAATGCTGATAGGAGCAAAATACTAAAAGGATCTCTCAAAAGTCTGTGATTTGCTATAAAATTGAAACATGAGTGTCAGTTTCTATGAAACTCCACGATCTAGGCTTTCAGTCTTTTGCCAAAGAGTTTAAGGGCTTTCTCTACAAACACTGCCCCCTGCCATTACCTGCAAGCAAAGAGGTGAATAAATGTGGATGGTATCAGAAACCATATAACAAATATATGGTATAACAAATAAACACTATATCTTTCAATAAACATGTTCTGAACATACATTATATGCAAAGCATTATGCTTGCTATTGGATATGCAAAGCATCTGGTCTTACAGGGTAACAAATTGATGGAATGTGATGGATTCTCTCTTAAATGCACCACACAACGCAATATGGAAAAAGAACACAAAGCCTAGATGGTTGGGGTCAAGTAAGATAAAAGAAGTGGTGGGAGTTAGCTGGAGGTAGATGGGTTAAAAGGATTTGGTGTCCCAGAAAGAAAAAACTACAAGAGATAAAGCCCATGCGGAAGCTATGGGGATGTTGATGAAGCTATTCTTAGTGGCTGGAATATAGAGATGGAGAGATGGGGGTTGGAAGCAAAGAGGGGCAAGACGTAAATACTTGCTCTTACCCTCTTGGGAACAATGGTACATGCACAACTGGGAAAGTGTATACAATTCTGCCCCTCATATTCAATATCCACGCATGGCCAGAGGCTTGGATAAAAGGCAACTAAAATAATCATGTGGGTCAAACAGTTCTCATAGAAAGAAATACTAAAAAAGCTGACTCTGTCCAATAAAGGCTAAAAGGAAAAATGTACCAAAGTCTATGAAATTAAGACAAATAATGAGTAGGGTAACACGATGTGCTGGCTCATCAAATCCCAGAGATCAGATTCTAGATAAAATCTAGTCAACCAGGGCATTTCATACATAAATCCAGCTAAAGTCAATGTCTCCTAAACTTGTTGATCATAAGGATTACCTGAGGAGCTTGTTAGAAATACACACCCCAGGGGCGCCCGGGTGGCTCAGTTGGTGAAGCAGCCAACTCTTGGTTTCAGCTCAGGTCACGATCTCATGGTTTGTGGATTGGAGCCCCACGTCAGGCTCTGTGCTGGCAGTGCGGAGCCTGCTTGGGATTCTCAATCTCTGTCTCTGTCTCTCTGTCTCTGTCTCTCTGTCTCTCTCTCTCAAAATAAATAAATAAATAAACAAACAAATAAATAAATAAATAAGCATTAAAAAAATACATATCCCAGACCTCATTCCAGTGATCACCACCCCACCTCACCCTCCTACCAACCTCCTGAAACAGAATCTCCAAAAGATGTGCCTTGAGATTTGTATTTTAACAAATGTCTTAGATGGTTCTTATGCTATAGCAAATTTGAGAAACTCTATTCTAAAAGTATAGGTTGGAAATTGCTAGGATCAATAACATTAATTGCAAAAATTCTCTCACCTGGCCAGTGGTTCATCTCAAATATAACAATTAGCACTACATCAGATAGCTTGGATCCCCTAGAGTGGTGGTACTGATGAAAAGTAAAGAAGGTTCTCAGTGATATGGGATATTCCATGATGATTGGGGCTATTTGTGGATAACTCAACTGACCTGAGATCTCACCGGCCTCACCAGCCTCTGGAGTCCAAGTAACAAAGTTTGACTGTATCGCAAGGGCTTATGTAAAACTTTAGCCTCCTTCAAGATGTTCTTTGTGGTTTCCTCAAGTTCTGCCCCAGAAGCAAGTCCATTCAAAGTCTACTTCTCAAGAATCATCATGGAAGCTGAAAATTCACAGGCCATTCAAGGGAGGCTCTACCTGGAAGCTGTCCTCCTGTGTTCCCCTCCAGTCTCCCTCCAGATGCCCTTCTCTACAGCCCTGTTCCTTCAACCTTCATGACCATATATGGCTGAGGAAGCAATGGGGATTTGCACTGCATTTCCACCCTGGCTTTAACTTACCCAGCACTGTGCAGCTACAAGGCAATCTGCCTTAAAAGGCATGATAATCACCTGCTGTGGATTTTAACTTTCATGACTATCATTTTAAATAGTATCCCAAATTAAAAAAAAATTTACAATAGAAATTGTTTTGCCAAATTTCAGCTTGATAGCATTTGAAATACGAGTCCAAATCAATAAAATTATGGGGCTTCTGCATCCTGTGAACCACTAGGAAAGGATAATGCTTATCTTGGATTTGCATAAGCTACCAGCAGGTGGAAGACATATGAAGCTTACTTAGTAAATATGGTGCGTGGGTGCTTCTTGAAAATTCTGGTAGGACCTCTTCTTGGGTAACGTAGAGGACCAAGAGAAGTTTCTTCTGGGCAAAAATTTCTCACATGGTAAGCAAACACAACCGTTGTAAAAATTCTGTTTACAACTTAATCTAGTGTGCCAGCCAAGATCAGAATCAGCCAAGTGACTTCTTAAAAGAATTACATGAATGTCATAGGGACTGGAATCCATCATCAAGCGAGGCACTCCCATGCATAACCTGTTATTTTTAAAACACATATTGCCTTCATGTGACAATGTACATGCCTTTGATAATGGTAATTCTCCCGTTCAGATGCTTGCCCAGAAATGGGATGTGCTCACTCTGTCACTTTCGTTTCTCCATATAATTAAGGACTGGCCACTTGTGATGTGGACTTAGCTAGAAAAGGGGATAGTTGTCTAAAGATGTCAGCCTTAGTCATAGGCACCTATCAACCACTTTTCATTATTCAACATTTTGTATTACAAGACCCTTTTCAAAATAAATTATGAGCCAATATATTTGTTCATCTGGTATGTCTGTGGACCCCAGACATATATCAATGTTATTTTTTTATTTCCCCTTCAATTTACTGAATAATAGATCTTATGCTGAAATGTTTCTTTCAACTAAACTTGTCATAGATCTAAAGATTCAGGATTGTAAGCTCATTACAATGGGAGTAACACAGAAGAGCAATACCATTGCTGGTGGCCCCAGATACCCAGATGTAAGGGGAGGGCGGAGGGAATTCCTTGTAACAAGTTTCAAATTGAATCTTTATGTGAACAGATTCAATTCCTATGGAGACAGAATCAGACATCAAAATCCAATAAAAGGAACACCGGCATGCAACGTCAGTAGTTGTGAAATATGTAACAAAAGGCAAATATTGAACTTGGACTTGAGGAAGAAGACTTTGTTCCTACTGTGACCTGTTGGAAATGAAATGGAAACGCCCAGTCTCGTGTTGAGCTAGACAACAGAAAGTGGCCATGTAATCCAGCTGAGAGTAACTCCCTATGGACTGGGGGTGAGAGAAAGGCAAGCATCCCAGGGGCGTTTTCATTCCCAGAATATTTTACATTATTATTTAATCATTCTAAAAGTTCTAACTGTGGAATAGGTGAGTTGTGCCAGGACCTCTGGACAGGGTTTACAGACGGTTGTCAGTAAAAACAAAATAAACAAATATTTTGGGCTTATTTTAGACATACTTCTGTGCTAAACTTCAGAGATATATAAATATGCATCTTTTAAGAATGGTCTCTTTCCAAAAAGCCCAACAACTAGGATTGCCAGATTTAGCAAATCAAAATCCTGGACACCTATTAAATTTGGATTTCAGAAAAATGATAAATAATTTGTTTTAGTATAAGTAGGTCCCATGTACTACCTGGGCCATACTTATACTAAAAATATATTCATTCCAATGAGGCACGAATTTCCAGTTTTAAATTTCCAATTTGTAAATCTCCAAATTTCCAAATTTAACTGGACACCCTATATTTTACTGATACTCTACGAGCTCACTGTCACAAAAGGACACCACACTTGAGTCTGCAGGTAAGAAACTAAAATTTGCACTAAGTTACCTCGTTCCATATTACCTGAACACCATGAGTACTTGGCAGAAAGCAGTAGATTTGATACAAAGGAAATCCTCACTGATAATCTTGTTCTTGCCTAAAGTAGAAGGACATTGCATACTATCATAATGCTTTTATTCTTGTTAAATTCCCTTAATACAACACAAAGCCATAACACTTTGCATTTTGTAGGAGCTGTGTGACACAGGAAGATCGCCATCTCTACAGGAGTCTACATGCATTGCCAACAAGACCACAGTGACAAGGGGCTAAGTACACACCTCAGTCATATTTAAATTAGAGAAAGAAGGGATTGTCAATGTGGCACTTATGCTTTGAGATGGGCAAACCTGGGGTGGGTTTATTTATTGTTTGGGGTTTGGTGTGTCTGTGTATATGTGTGTGTTTGAGGGTTTTCTCCTTACAATCAGAAAAGCACTGATTGCATTGATAGAAACAGATGATTTGTTAAAGTCGGCATTAAAAATTATAAAATTATGAATAGTTTGGACAATGTAGAACATGTATATCTCTTTTAATAAACATGTACCTATAAAAGGCATAGAACACCTCTGATTAAACATTTGTTTAAATTAGGAAATTAATTGTAGTAAAAATACCAAGGTGACTCAAAGATCAAAGATTACCATACATAATTCATTTCCAAATACAAAGGACGTCTTAGAGAATAAGAAAATTATTCAGCTGTCTCCTATCTTCTTTGGTATTCTGTTGTTTTTTTAGTATATATAGAATCCCGTTACTTCCCATTACGCATCAGGAAATCAGACACTGATTTCAAAATAAAACTGAAACTGAACTTCTTTATTACACACATTAGTTTCCCTCTATTTATCTAGAAATCACTTTAGCATAAGAACATCACCTAGCAGCGACTGACTCACCATAGGTGCTCAGGAAGTTGTGTTAAATGAATGAGTCAATGATTCCAGAAAGATTTGTTTGGAAAATAGTTCAGATGGTACCTACAATATTTAAAAGTGTCGAATGCCCTTTAGCATAGGTTTCGTTGAGTAAGATTTGAAATGAGTTTTTTGAAAACTCTGTATAGTTGGAGTCTAAGAAAACTGACGTCAAGCCCTAGTTTGGCTTTAGATTCTCTCCAAAATTGTGTACTGGTTTTTTCTGCATCCAGGAAAGATTCCATTTGTGTCTGTGGAAAAAGAACAGCAGATATTCCTGGATCTATTCACATCTTCAAGGAGACTGCCCAGAAGGCTTACCTACTATTCTCTACTTTGCCAGCTTTTGTTTCAAACACTATTCCAGCAAAGAGAAACACATTCTTTATTTGTTCTAACATTCTAACTCCAAATGAAATGAAATATAAATTTCAAGTTTCTGCACCAACGCAGTGATCAGAAAGCCAAGATTACAGCTTTGATTCCTGGATATGTCAATCAGCAGACTACAGAGAAAGACCAGGATATGAAAATAAATCATAGCCCTTCCTACTCACCTGCATTAGTGATACCTTAATAAAAGACAGGAGAGAAAGGAGACTACTATGCATTTCACATTTAACCAGCTCAGCACCTATAACAGAAGTATTATGTGCTTGTTTTACAATTAGGGAAACTGACTTCCCAAGGTCACATGACTAGGAAGCAGAGGTGGTAAGATCTGAACCCAGGTCTGATTGATTCCAAAGGCTGTGCTTTTGCCAAGTATCATGATGCCCCCACTACCCCAAGGGCAGATGGCTTACAGCAGACCATCTCTGCTAGTAGCTAGTCAATTTGGTGCATATATGTGACTAAGACTGGATTGGCCGTGTCTTTTCCTATCTGAAAGGGCAGTAGACAATTCTGTTCCTTTACAGGATGAAAAATGCCAAAGTTTGGCCAAATTAGCTGTCACTAAAAACTGCAATGGGGCACATAAAATCAATTTAGTACCAAAAGAATAAGATACATCATTATTTCTTTCATTGTTATTTTTGGATTTCTGTTCTTTGGTTTTTTGTACTAGCTTGCTGAAACATCAAGGTTAATATCTCAGTCAGGTTCCAACTTCCCAAATGACCTTTATCTCAATTACCCATCCATGCAACACCTGCTTCTGAAAATCTGACCTTCAAAAAACATGCTCCTGAAGTGGAACTTAATCTATAGATCTGTACCTTCTGGGACAATAATTACCTTCCACATATCTTCCTCTCACTTCTGGGGTTAAGTAAGTTGATTAAAGTTCATCTGACACAACAAACAAGTTAATAGAAGGGAACTTTCTCAGCCTGATAAAAGGAAGGTACGGGAAAAAAAACTGCAAATAATTTCAGGTAATGGTGAACATCTGAGATCCTAATATTGAGAATAAGATAATGATGTTTGATCTCACCATTTCTATTCAACAGAGTACTAGAAGTTGAAACCAGTACAATACGGCAAGAAAAAAGTAATAAGGGGCATACAGATAGAAAAAGGAAGAAGTCAACTGTCTCTATTTGCAGATGTAACATGACCGTGTAAGTAAAAACTCCTAACTAATCGACAAAAAGCTACTAGTATTTGTAAGTAAACTTAGCAAAGTTGTACGGTACAAGAGAAATACACAAAATTGAATGTCTATATATTAACAACATCGAATTCAAAAATGAAATTTAAAAGCAATAACGGTCACATTATCCAAAACGTGGAATACTTAGGGATAAAGTTAACAAAACATGAGTAAGAACTACACGCTAAAAACTGTAAAGTATTGCTGAGAAAAATTAAAGAAGACCTAAATAAATACTATGATAATTAGACGGAGGAAACAATATTGTTTAGATGTAAATTCTCCCTTAATTTAAAGAAATCCCAGTAAAAATCACAGCAAGTTTGTGTGTATGTGTCAACATTGACAAATGGATTCTAAAATTTACATAGAAATTCAAAGGACCTACAATCACCTAAACTTTTTTGCTAAAGAAAAATAACATAGGAGGATGTACTCTGCCTGATTTCAAGACTTACTCCAAAGCTACAGTAATCACAACAGTGTGGTATTAGCATAAGAATAGACATATAGGTTAACAGAACAGAATAAAGCATTGAGAAACAGACACATATGTGGTCAACGGATTTACAATAAAAGTACCAAAGTAATTCAGTGTGGAAAAAAAGGGTCTTCTCAACAGATGCTGCTACAACTGGATATCCATATGGGGAAAAAAATGGACTCTACCCCTCACAACACACACAGAAATAAATGTAAAAGCTAAGACTTTAGAAAATCTTTTGGGCCTTGGGGTAGGGAAAGTTTTTTTGTTTTTGGGGTTTTTTTTTAAATGGGACACAGAAAGCACAAGCCTAGGAAGAAAATAATAATAAACTGTACTTCATCAAAACTTACAACTTTTGCTCTTCCAAAAATACTCTTTATAAAATTGAAAAAGCAAGCCACAGCCCGGGAAAATATATTAATAATATTGACAAAGGATTTATAGCCAGGATATTTTTTTTTTAAATAAACTCTTAGAACTCAATTCACGTTGAGCAAAAGATTTAAACAGACAAAGGCATATGACTGGCCAGTAAGCCTACAAAAGATGCCAACATCACTGTCATCAGGACAATGCAAAATAAAATCACAATGAGATACCACTACTCATGTAGTAAAATGGTTAAAATGTCACTAAGTGCCAATACCAAGTGACAGCAAAGATGTGGCACAACCAGAATTCTCAAATACTGCTGGTAGGAATGCCATATAGTACAATCACTTTGGAAAACATTTTGTAGTTACTTATAAAGTTAAATATATACTTACCATACTACTGAGCGATTCCACTCCTAGGGGTTTACCCAAATGAAAACACGTGTCCTCACAAAAACTTATACATGATCATGAATATTCACAAAAGCGTTTCTCAAAACAGCAAACACTTAACACAAATGTCTATCAAGAGGTGAATGGATAAACAAACTATACTCTAACCATATATTTTTACAAAATGCATTTAAAAAATGAACTTCTCCATGCAACAACATGAATGAATCTCACATGAAATCTCAATTCATATTGGGGCGCCTAGGGTGGCTCACGCAGGTAAGCGCCCAACTCTTGATTTTGGCTCAGGTCATGATCTCATGGTTCATGGATTTGAGCCTCGTGTCGAGCTCTGTGCTGACGACATGAAGACTGCTTGGGATTCTCTCTCTCCCCCTCTCCTCTCTGCCTCTCCCCCACTCACATTCTCTCTCTCTCTCTCAAAATAAATAAATAAACATTTAAAAAAAAGAACCTCAATTCATATTAAAGAAGTCAGACACAAAAGTACATGCATGTAATCCCATTTATATGACATTCTAGAATAGGAAAAATTAATCTATAGAGGTACAAAGCAAATTAGTGGTTGTCTGGAACCAGGAGTGGTGTAGGGAGTGAGGATTGACTACAAAGTGTCATAAAGGACTTGGGCGGATGACAGAAACGTTCCAGATGTTCATGTTAGTGGTAGTCACACAAAAATGTACATTTTTCTAAACCTAAATACTGTACACTTAAAATTGACATTTACTATGTGTAAACTATACCTCAGTAAAGTTGATCTTAAAAACTAGATTGGGGGGCGCCTGGGTGGCGCAGTCGGTTAAGCGTCCAACTTCAGCCAGGTCACGATCTCGCGGTCCGTGAGTTCGAGCCCCGCGTCAGGCTCTGGGCTGATGGCTCAGAGCCTGGAGCCTGTTTCCGATTCTGTGTCTCCCTCTCTCTCTGCCCCTCCCCCGTTCATGCTCTGTCTCTCTCTGTCCCAAAAATAAATAAACGTTGAAAAAAAAAATTTAAAAAAAAAAAAACTAGATTGAAGGGCACCTGGGTGGCTCAGTCGGTTAAGCGACCAACTTCAGTTCAGGTCATGATCTCACTGTTGGTGAGTTTGAGCCCTGTGTCGGGCTTTGTGCTGACAACTCAGAGCCCGGACCCTACTTTGGATTCTGTGTCTCCCTTGCTCTCTGACTCTCTCTCTCTCTCTCTCTCTTTCTCTCAAAAATAAATAAATATTTAAAAACATTTTTAAAAAACTAGATTGAGGGGCGCCTGGGTGGCTTGGTCGGTTAAGCGTCCGACTTCAGCTCAGGTCATGATCTCACGGTCCGTGAGTTCGAGCCCCGTGTCGGGCTCTGTGCTGACAGCTCAGAGCCTGGAGCCTGCTTCGGATTCTGTGTCTCCCTCTCTCTCTGCTCCTCCCCTGTTCATGCTCTGTCTCTCTCTGTCTCAAAAATAAATAAACGTTAAAAAAATTTAAAAAAAAACAAAACTAGATTGAGATATTATTTCTTACCTCTCAGATTAGTAAAAATCAAAGAGTTAGAAAACATAATTTGTTGATATAAAGGGGATAGAAACACATACACGACTAGCAGCAATGCAAAATTAGATCATTCGTAGGGAATTTGCCAGTAACGACCAAATGACCATATATCTGACTTCTAGGAATCAATTCCAAAGATATATTAACAAAAATATGGAAAAAATATATACACAACTTTCCATAAAGCACGGTTTGTTCTGCAATGGAAAACAGAATAGGAAAATACCTAAATACCTGGAGACTATGATATATTCAGGACAGAGATACAGGCCAGACTTCTCTGAATATGCCTTGTGTTTTATTTATATGTATGAATATGCTTATATTTTGTTTCCTACTTCCATTCACTGAAAATTCCTAAACTAATGATCAACCCAGTAGCCATAAGTTTTTCAACTGTGTTCTCAAAATACCATTTCCCACAAAAAGAAAGAAAGAAAGAAAGAAAGAAAGAAAGAAAGAAAGAAAGAAACAAAGAAAGAAAGAAAAAAAGAAAGAAAGAAAGAAAAAAGCCAGAGTTCTTAAGAGAGATAGCTAATCCTAGGCCCGGGAAAGGAAATGTATAAATGGATCACAATAAAAGCCAAACAAACATTGGATGTCACCAAATACTACCCCAGTCAAAAGGATTCAGAGTCAAATTTGAGACCCTCCCACTGGCCAAAGACGAGACCATCTGAGCATCAATAAAGCTGATAAATACGCATATTGGAAAAGCATATCTTTAAAAGTCCATTTGTTCATAATGGTACTAACAAAAATACACTCATTGGTCATTGAAGAATGTTAGGCAACCAATCCATTCATTTGAAAACTGGTAAGTAAAGGAAAAGAAGATGCCATCAGCAAATCCAGACTGCAGGAAAGGCTGTAGGACAAATACCTAGTTTTTTCAACAACTAAATGCCAAGAAAAAATAAAGAGATGGAGACGTCCTCTACAGATTATACAAGATTAAGTGACTCATCAACCTGATAGCAATGTGTGTACCTTATTTCGATCTTTATTTGAACAAACATAATTTTTAAAATACATTTTATAAGCCAACCAAGGAACACGAACATTGACTACATATTAGATGATAGTAAGGTGTCACTGTCAATTTTGCTAAGTGTTATAATGGTGTTTAATAAGTTTTCAAGGGAGTCCTCATCATTTAAAAGATACCGTATGGGGGCGCCTGGGTGGCGCAGTCGGTTAAGCGTCGGACTTCAGCCAGGTCATGATCTCGCGGTCCGTGAGTTCGAGCCCCGCGTCAGGCTCTCGGCTGATGGCTCGGAGCCTGGAGCCTGTTTCCGATTCTGTGTCTCCCTCTCTCTCTGCCCCTCCCCCGTTCATGCTCTGTCTCTCTCTGTCCCAAAAATAAATAAAAAATGTTGAAAAAAAATAAAAAAATAAAAGATACCGTATGTTTAAAGGTGATAGAGATCATCTAGGATCCGGCTCAGCACAATGACATACAGAAACAATGGGAACGGATGTATAGACAAAAGAAGATGGCCCATGAGTTCATTACTCTTGAAGCTGGACAATGGGCACAAGGAGTTCATTATGTTATACTCTCTAGACTTTTATATGTTTAAAATTTGTCAAAATAAAAAAGTTTTTTTTAAGCACCAGTCAACAGTTGAAAGGAAAAGAGAAATCTAATCAGGGCATGTGAACTAAAAATACATGCCACAAAGAAGAGAGATCCGACTTGGTGAATGTATAGAATTACATTATAAAAGTCAACTATGCAAAAATGTAACAGATAATATTGGAAAATTCCTGATTGCTGAAACACAAATCCTATAATAAGGCCATGAATCCTTGGAGCAGCCAGAGCACTAGGAAACATGTACCCCACCTAGAGCAGGGGCAGAAATGGGGAACCTCAGCCTGGAGGGAATAGGTAGCAAAAACTAGTAGCAGAACAATGAGGATCTGAAACCAGGAACAAAGCAATGAAATGAAGATGGTGCCATAAATTCTAGAGACAGTTCACAGAAATAACCGATACTGAGAAGAGGAAGAAAGAGGAGCCAAAGAAGATTTGATTCGATTCAATAAATATTTCTCGAGCAGCTATGTGCCTGACACGGCTTCAAAGACCTGGCAGTCTAATTGGAGAGATTAATAATTAAAATAATTAACTATAAGATATGCACAACGTTTATGGCAGAAATGAGCATGAACATTGTAAGAGAACATGGACTAAGGAGCAACTGAATAGACGGTGAGATTAACTGAGATGATGGGAACACTGGAGGAAGAGCAGTTTAGAAAGGACTGGAGAATCTGAGGTGCTCATGTGACATCAGGGACAACAGGAGGTTAGATGGAGGTCACATCAGCATACAGGCAACGACTTCCAAAATAAACGATTAGTTAAGTTTGTTGGAACACAGCCAAAATTGCCATCTTTACACTTTGGTCCTACAAGTACCATATTTTCTTTTATCAGCATCTTCATCGAGTTTACATTTTTATGTCTTTAAACGTTTCCTGAATGCTAAGTAAAGAATATTCCAATTTAATGCTACCATAAAGACTCTGTGAAATCGTCTGGACCTAATGTCAAATTCCCTGATGCACTATTTAAGGGCATCATTTAAGATAGATTAAAGTAATTTATTTACAAATGCTCGCCTCACTGTGCTTACCAGGATAAATATAAAATGGTATAGTGATAATGGCTACCTTCGGTGAGAAAAAATGTTATCTCAAAGAGGGAAATGCAATAAATCTTTGTTTCAAGGGCTGCGTAATGAGAGAGCGAAGGGAGGTGCAGCTGTGCTGATGTAAGTAAATGGAGGTAACTTTTCCAAATGAAAACAAATCATATTTCTCTTTAGAAATCTTTGTACTCGATGTCTGTTTTGGAATTGATAGTTTTCTTGGAAACTCTGGGAAATAGAGGAACTGTCTCTAAGTTTCATTCATCAATTAGTCCAAACAGATGCAAGAGAACAAGGACTTAGGAGTGCTCACAACATTTGCTATGTGTGGTTAAAGCGTCACACGCGGTTTTCAACATCAATTGGCATCGGGAACTCGGTAAACAAAATGTGTCATGTGGCATGACGTTCTTTCTATAGCAACCCAGACAACGCATCTATTTAATCACCATCGTTAGTCATTTTCTTGGGCTGAGCAAGAAATCCAATAATACCACATAAAAAAATGAAAGGTGACCATGAGATATCTTTGGACACTTGCATATTAACTTCTTCAATTTACTGGAAAACGTAACAAAAATCCTTCTGATGGGCCATTTTCATCTTCTACACACTCTAGATATCTTTATAGTGAGGAAACGGAAGTCCATAGTCTCAAAAATAACCCCGCCAACTTGAAAGATGAACGAAAGGTGACTAATGGTTGCAGATGGAGAGGTTTATTTAACGACCCCCTCACAGAGATAGGGACTGGAAGACTGCCTCCAGATCCCCATCCCACGGACCGCGCGTTTTTATTTTTATCTAAGCAATGTGCATGATACAGTACATGACTAAACATAATCCAATTTGATTTGTGTTGCAGTGGCTCTCCAAAGAACAAATCTGTAAAATTACAACATGTGAAAGCTTAACACAGTGATATAAAATGGCAGTGGCACGGTTCATATCTTAAACTGACAGACTGATGGTGATTATTGCAAGGACAATGCCCTGCATATGTCAAACGATTTGCAAATAATTTATGTCACCTTCTCCCCCATTATTGTTTTTGCAGAGGACATAAACTGTGTCACCAATATTAAACTGTCTGCAAAAAGAGCCGAGCTCAGCTTTCTCCTCTCTGAGAACGCAGGGCCATCTGCACCCAGACAAACATGCATATGGCCATCATTTGTCCAACATCTTACACAGTGTGAAGGTTTTTTACTTGAAATGCCAACCTGTGTGGCAGATGATGTATGTGTTTCCCCAGCCCTGTGATTACCAGGCCCGCGCCGCTGTGCCGCGCTCTCACCTCATCAGTTCCACAAGCTGCGCTCCGAGGTGTGTGAGGCATTTGCGGCGATATGGCTTCTGACACGCGGGGAGGCGGGGCGCTCCGGTGTGAATATCTGCCTCCGGATTTTGTTGCAATCAGGGTCAAAGTCTGACCTGCAGAAATTAGTGCGGGGAGAGATTTAGGACGCCAAAACAGCGGTTTGAAAACTGGAATGAATATATTTTGATAAAGGGGAAAGCAGAGGGCGCTCCCGCTGTCCCCGGGTCCCCGGCGGTGCCAAAGGCCTTCGAAACGGCCTGTGTTTTGCCCCTCTGGAAGAGGATGTAGTGTGAGGTGTACTTGTTGTCATTAGCCATAAACAGAAAGGGTTACACCTACAAGCTGAAGGTGTAATTAGTTTTAGGGATTTGCCATTACTGTGGACCAGAAGCAATGGGGGGGAATTGTCATCGGTGCAATGACATGATTCTGCAGATCTAAAATTTGAGGAACACTTCAGTAAGATTTTCTTTTATGTATATGTATGTCCACACATGTGCACACATGCACAGGGTAAAAGTGAGGTCCTAACACATAATTTCTAAACCTTTTTTTTTTTTTTTTTTTTTTTTTTTGCTTGCAAATGCTCTCCAGAATCCAGACATTTGATTCAAGGCAGAATACAGTATTTTTTTTTTCTTACTATGATCCTCTGTTTTTATCAGGGAGGGAGAGGGAGCAACAGAGAAGAACTAAGAAGTTTAAAGATTGTCCCAAAGGGATCTGTTTAGACATCAAATAGTTTTTTTACAAAACCACACATTTTGATGAGTTAAGTGTAAATTCATCAGAAACATATGGATTTATTTTCCTATAAAATTCACATGGACATAAAATATCTCCCTGACCCCCCTCTTTCAATGGCGGGGGGGGGGGGGCACTAAACAAAGACATGTGATACTTAGTTCTTGTCCTCTATCATTTACCATATTTGGACATAAACAAAAAAACTGTCAAACATGGACTTTGAAAACTTGAGCAAAAGTACCTTTAAAAAGTACCATTTTTTTTTAAATAAAAAGAAATCGTTCCTCAAATTTAATTTACAAATCAAATATCTATGTACTTACCAAAATGAAAAAATCCCACTTAGGACCAGTTATGCTTATGGGAGTAAGTGAAGTAGAAGCCATCGAGGCCATCTTCGTAGTGACTCAGTAGGATATGATTTCCAGAAAAATGAATACTCTCAATTGGAAATAACAGCCAGTTAACAGAATTTCCATCAATATTTGCCACTTTTGATTACCTGTAATTCTTTCAATTAATGACAAGAGGGAAGAAAATGGAAACATACATATGTTAATAATAAAATTATAGAAAAACAAGCAAGATGGATTTTGTGAATTTACATTTGGGAGTTTTTAAGATGTGGCCTGCAGCCCCCTAGGAACTTATTCTGACAAGTTTAATTTACATGTTCTAAAATGAGCATTGTCAAAGTTGGCAGAGCTAAATTACACCCAGTTTACCCCTCCTCCATCCCCCCCCCCCCACTTTTTGTTCTCCTATATCCTACAAAATACCAAGGGCATGGATAGTAAAGTCTCTTTTATGTATGGAAGATTCTTCGGGTGATTTGTTCAATTAGAATTGTAGAAATCAACGTCTTGTTAAACTGCCCACTGAACATTTCCATTTGGATGTCCAGCTCCACACATCCCAAACTGGCTTCCAGACTGTCAGTGTGTCATGCGTGTACTTTTCTTTTTTTTTTTTTCTTTTTTTTTTTTTTAATGTTTATTTTTGAGACAGAGAGAGACAGAGCATGAACAAGGGAGGGTCAGAGAGAGAGGGAGACACAGAATCTGAAACAGGCTCCAGGCTCTGAGCTGTCGACACAGAGCCCGACGCGGGGCTCGAACTCACAGACTGCGAGATCATGACCTGAGCCGAAGTCGGACGCTCAACCGACTGAGCCACCCAGGCGCCCCATGCGTGTACTTTTCTATCAACTATACTTCTTCTGCCATTGAGCCTCAAAATCTTTGCTACCACTTTTTCTTACACCCCCTCTCATTAGCTATCAGCCCTGTAACCTTTTCCTTCCAAACTTTTCTCAGATCTGCCCCTCTATTTCCCTTTTCTTGGCAACCTTCCTAATCCAAGGACTCATTACCTCAACTTAAATGAATGAAATTTAAGTTTCATCCACAAAACACTTTCATGTGAATTAATTTGCTTGGTCTTCACACCAAGCCTGTGAGGTGGACAGAACAGGTATTAACATTTCCATTTCCGTTTTGTAGATGAGGAAGATAAAACTTGCAGAGGGTATAACTTGCCCGAGACCATTTACACGGTTACCAATTGGAGCCAGGAGTCCGAGGCAAGGTTTTTGACTCTAAGCCCAGAGCAGTTTCCATTACACCACACTGTCCAACGACGGCACGTTGCCTAAATGTCAAAACTGCTTAAGCATGCTCAGGGCCATTTGTCACCTAGTCCAAATTCATACTTGTAACTTCACCTTTCATGGTTATCCTGCAGAAACCTTTGATCCAACCACACTGATTTACCTACCATCCATGAATTGGCTGGGCACTTTTTACTCATACTGTGACCCTTTAATAAAAGTCTTCTCCCCTATTCAAAGTCTACCTTCCTACCTTTTAAAATGCAATTCAAGGGGTGCCTGGGTGGCTTAGTCAGCTGAGCATCCCACTTCGACTTCAGCTCGAGTCATGATCTTGCCGTTCATGAGTTGAGCCCCAGGTCTTCTGTCCCTCTCTCCCTGCCCCTTCCCTGCCCGTGCTCTCTCTCCCAAAAATAAATAAGCATCAATCAATCAATCAATCAATCAATAAAATACAATTCAGTTTGCCTTCTCCATGAAGCTTTCTACAACCATTCCATTAAATCTCAATAATTTTTCACATGCTCCAACTGTCATTTTTGGAATACTCCTTTATATATGACCTTCTGTCTCTTCTTAAATTCTTGCTTTTTTGCCATCTCATTTACCTTTGCACACATCTTTGCCTTATCTATCCCTATAGATTATAATTTGCTGGAGAGCATGGGCTGTGTCTGTCTTTGTATCTCCTTCAGAAGCTAACAAATGCAACATAAAAGATGTTCAGTAAATATTTGTTTAATTGAATTAAATTCATTTTGATTGAGTTTTGTTAGATGGTTTTATATTTGGAATTTCCATTCTGGCCTTATAATAGGGTGCCATATACAGGCATCTTGACTCCCCTCTCTTAGATACTTTCCATTTGACTTGATATATTTTTTAATTATAGTTACTTTAAATACTATATATATTACATTATTAATAATCACCAAATGAGGAGTTTAAAATAAAGTAAATTTTTTTCTTAGTTTCTTCTAGAAATCACGTTTTCATGTGACACATTATTTTCTGATTAGTTTACACAGAGATGGTGTTCACTGACTCCTATTAGAAAACCACTTGAAATAACTTCTATAGCAGAAATGTCACTTATCAATACTATTAATTGTATAAATTGTAAAGCTTTGACAACATACCGAATGAAGTGGACATTTGCCTACACTTTATTCCTTTATGTATTATTAATCATCTTAAGTTAATTTCAACACAAGCATAAATATGATAAAGTTAAGCATTTCAATTTGCCATTAAGGATAACTTTCTTTTCCTATTGTTTGAAAATACAAATAACAAATTTTTTCAACGTTTTCCATATTATTGAAATGTATCTTCTGTGAAGCCAATCATACGAATCCTGGCTTATCTGCACTTATTGGGTCCTTAGCAAACCTTTCAACATCTTAATATCAACTATAAATGTAGAATAACATTTATTTTATATAGGGTTCTCTCATCTACCTTCCTGAACATATGGAGTACGTATAATAGCTGTTGTAACACTATTATGTGCTAATTCTGTCATCTGTGTCATTTCTGGGTCTATTTCTACTGATTGATTTTTCTTCTCGTGTTACTTTGCATGCCTGTTAATTTTTTCTTGGATGTCAGACATTGTGAATTTTCCATTATTAGGTGCTACAGGTTTTTATCCTTAAATGGTTTAAGGTTTTGCTCTGAAATAAAAGTAAGTTACTTGGAATTAATTAAATTCTTCTGAGGCTTGCTTTGAAGCTGTCTGAGGAAGGTCCACACAGCCTTCAGTCTAGGTCTACTTTGGCCCTAATCCTCTTCTGAGCCAACACCTTTCTAAAGACTCAATTTGATGTCACATGTATCAGGTGATTTTTCCATTCTTGTCTGGTTGGAACACAAACTATTTCCAACCCACCATGAGTCTTAAGGATCATTCTTCTTGCTCTTTTCCAGTAGTTCTTTCCTGAGTCTTGGTAGTTTTTTCATATGCATGTGATGATCAACAGTCAAGACCAGAAGCAAAACTCTCTACAGACATGTAGAGCTCTCTATGCAGTTGTTCTCTCTCTGGTACTCTGCTTTGTGTATTTTGGCCACCTTGGCCTTCTTGAACTCTGAACTCTTGTCTTCTCAACCCAGGGAATCTAGTGGGCTTTGTTTGGGTTCCCCCTCAGTAAGCAGCCTAGATAGAAATGCTCACTAAGCAGAAGCTGGAGCAATGAGAGGGCTCACTTTGTTTCCCTCACGCAAAGATCACAGTCCTGAACTTACTACTGTTTTGTGTCTGAAAACCATTGTTTCCTATATTTTGTCTGGTTTTTTTTAAAAGCTGTTTAAGGCAGGAAAATAAATCCAGTGCCCATTACTCCTATCATGACTAAAAGTGAAGGTTCTTAGATAGCATTATGAAAGGTGAGGGTTAATCTAGGGTAAAGAGTAAAAATGAGCTTTTCGGTGGGGGGGAATTTTCAAAAACAAAACAAACAAAAAAACCCCAACAGAAATGGAAATTTACCCTTTCTAAAATAAACCCTTTAGCAACGATATTCAGTTCAGAACAGAAAAAGTAAAATGCATCAACTCTTTAGAGTAAAATCCTTGATTAATACATGTATGAGGAGGTAATTCAACATTTTAAAGGTGATGTACCTTTTGAAATCATTTTCATTTCTTAAAGGTCACAAAAGGGGCGCCTGGGTGGCGCAGTCGGTTAAGCATCCGACTTCAGCCAGGTCACGATCTCGCGGTCCGTGAGTTCGGGCCCCGTGTCAGGCTCTGGGCTGATGGCTCAGAGCCTGGAGCCTGTTTCCGATTCTGTGTCTCCCTCTCTCTCTGCCCCTTCCCCATTCATGCTCTGTCTCTCTCTGTCCCAAAAATAAATAAACGTTGAAAAAAAAAATTTATATAAAAAAAAAAAAGGTCACAAAAAACATTGTTTTGTTTCAGTGGCCATAAATATTTTCTAATATACTATTAAAATATAAGGTATTTCTCCCTTTGTGTTATTTGGTAGAAAAATCAAAAAATAGCGTGACTGGCTATACAAATCTGTTCATAGTCACAGGGAAAAAAGAGAGAGAGAGAGAGCAAAAAAGAAAGAAGAAATAAACAGAAAAATTGGTCTGAGCAAGCTGGTACTTTTTTTTCCTTACATGCCCCACTTTGTATTGGTAAGACCAGATAATGAGTAGCACTTTTTCTTTGTAACAATTCATTAATCAGAGAAATGATCCTTGCTAGTGTTTAGATGTTTTACTTAATTTGGTACCTCTGGCCTGCTGCCCCACTAGTGCCAAAATTATTATTTCTCACCCAGCAGGTGATAAATAACAACTTCAGTCGTGATTAATACCATGAATCCTTCAACCTGACTAATGCAAAAAAACTTGAGACCTACAGAACAAGTGGGCGATAATTGTTGTGAGGACTGTTGGAGCTCTGCTCAGCCTGTGAGGACAGAAATCCACAGGAAATGAAGCGTTTGCTAGCAGGCCAGCTGATCCTAAGAGGCTTCATTAAGCCCAACTCAGCGACATTCGCCATTTGAATACCAGTGCTCCATTTTCTCCCTCCCAACACTAAGTTTTAAGTATCTTCAGAGAAAAGAAACCACTAACTCATTTTTGCATGCATTTAAATATTTATTGAATGGAGGAATGAATGGATGAATGAATAATAAATGAGAAAATAGAATTTTTGCCCAAGTACTCGACATTGTGATATGGGTCATTTGAGAGCTACATATGGTTATCTCTTGTCATTTCTCTAATAATGCAATTGTGCACAAATGTAGTTTTGCTCAAACCCATAGCAAAATTAACATTCTCTGCTGGCAAAAAGAAAACTGTTAGCAATGGCCAGTAACTAAAGCCACATGGTGCCATCAACTTGATTATTGTCATTTAAGACTACATAGTAAGGTAGTGTACCAGTGGTTCTCAATTAGGCAAATGGTAAGGGGAATATATATTGTTTGAAAAGCTTCCCACAATATTCCTTGCTTCCTAATTGAGAAACTTTTTTAAGTGGCACTATATAAGTCACAAGTCAATGGATTCATAATAGCGGTCAACCAGTTTAATATGGCCTACAGACATATTTGTTTGGCAGGCAAGTTGTTTTAACTTTTCTTATGTTATTTTAATGCTTTGGGTAGAGGGATGCATTCTCCAGTTTGGCACAGCCCCCACTATTCCCTATTGTCTTAATATCCAGTCTATCTCATTTTATTCATTACAAGCCTGGCTTCTGAATTGAAATTGTGATTCCTAGCTAAATGGAGAAGTATTAAATAACAAACAAGAAAAAAAAAACCTTAAAAAAGAAAAATCTGCGTTTGGGATATGTGGCTACATATATCCAAAGATTTTCAAGATTCACAAGTTATATAAGCATCGATTTCTTCAGTTAAGAAATATTTTACTTCTGCCCTCATCATAAGAAGCAGGCTAAAGCCTGGCATGGTTATCAAAACCACTTGAAAAGTGTACAATGTTGTAAGTGATATGGAAACACAGAAGAAGAGGGGAAGGTAACCGAGTCTAGAACTTAGGGTAACTCATAAGAATAGTCCTAACTAGAATCCGAAGTATGTGGAGATACAGGATGAAAGGAGAACCTTCTGCCCTCAATAATATCTCATAATTCTCAATAAAAAGTAAAGTGTCTTAAGTTGGAATCTAGAATACTGATCTATCACTGATTTTCTCTTAAAATTTAAAGAGGAAATTGAAAACCTAAACAAATTAACGACCAAAAATATAAATTGAATTGGTAGTCAAAACTCTACTCTCTACTCCTTCCCCAAATCCAGTAACTTTGAAGAATGGGAATCCCTACCTTACGTAAGTTTCAGACAAGAGAGAGAAAGTGTCGCCCAATTCATCTCTTTAAATCATCTTTATTGAAATATGGTATAATTTTCACAGAATAAAATATAGTTTGATAAGTTTTTCCAGAATTTGTTATACATCTTATAAACACCACCATAATCAAAACATAGAACACTTCCATTACCTCAAAAAGTTCCCTCGTGCCCCTCTGTATTCAATTAACAAAATATATAAAATAAAAATTTTCAAAGCACTTTACCCCATGCAACCATTGATCTCTCATTACTATAAATTAAATTTGCCTACTCTAGAATTTCATATATATGTACATAGAGTATATACTTTCATTTCTGGCCTCTTACCCTCAGTAAGGTTTTGAGATTCATCTAGGTTGTTGCAAGTAACAATAGTTCATCCCTTTTTATTACTGGGTAGTAGTCCACTGTTTGAACATACCATAACTTATCTATACATCTATAGATGGACTTTTGGATCTTTTTCAAAATTGAGGCTATTACCAATTAAATTGCAATGAACATTCAAGTACAAATCCTTATTTGGATATGGTTTCATTCCTCTAGGGCAAATACTTAGAAATGGACTTGCTCAGTCATATAGTAAATGCATGTTTAAGAAACTGCTAGTTAGAACGCCTGAATGGCTCAGTCGGTTTAGCACCGACTTCGGCTCAGGTCATGATCTCACGGTTCGTGGGTTCAAGATCCACGTTGGGCTCTGTGCTAACAGCTCAGAGCCTGGAGCCTGCTTCGGATTCTGTGTTTCTCTCTCTCTGTCCCTCCCCTGCTCGCACTCTGTCTCTCAAAAATAAACAAACATTAAAAAAAATTTTTTAATTAAAAAAAAAAAAGAAACTACTAGTTTTCCAAAGGGCTCACACCAATTTATATTTTCACTGGCAATGTATTAGAATTCCAACTGTTATTACCCATCTTTGTCAACACTTGTTAATGTCAAACTTTTCAATTTTAGCTATTTTAATAAGTGTGTAACGGTATCTCATTGTGGTTAATTTACATTTACCTGATAACTAATGACATTAAGTTTGTTTTCACACATTTATTGGCTATATATATATATATATATATATATACACACACACACACATATATATATACATATACATATATGTGTATATATACATATATATATATATATATATATATATATATATATATATATAGTATAATTTCTGTGTAAGTTTTTTGCTCAAGTTTCAACCTGGGTTGTCTTTTTACTGAGTTCTAAGAGTTCTTTATGTGTTCTAGATAAAAGACGTTTATCAGATACATTATTGCAAATATTTTCTCCCATTCTGTGGCAACCCTTTGCATTTTTTAGTGTCTCCAGAAGAGCAGAGGCTTTTAGTTTTGATGAAGTCCAACTTTTTAATATTTTCATTTTTTGTAAGTGTTTGTGTCCTATCTACAAAATCTTTGCTTACCCCAAACTCATGAAGATTTTTCCCGTATTTTCTTAAAAAAAAATTTTTTTAATGTTTATTTATTTTTGGGAGACAGAGAGACAGAGTGTAAGCAGGGGAGGGGCAGAGAGAGAGAGGGAGACAAAGAATCCAAAGCAGGATCCAGGCTCCCAGCTGTCAGCACAGAGCCCAATGCAGGGCTCGAACCCATGAACTGTGAGATCATGACCTGAGCCAAAGTCAGATGCTTAACAAATTGAGCCACTGGGGCACCCCTCCTAGTATTTTTTTTTTAGAAGTTTTAGAGTTTTAACTTTTACGTTTAGACCTATAATACATTTTGGGTTAATTTTTGTGTATGGTTGAGGAAGTTGTTGTTGTTGTTTTAATATGATATTGAGTTGCTCCAGAACCATCTGTCTAAAAGGCTATCCATTTCTCTTTTGGAATTATTTAGAGTTTTATTATTCTCTATTCATTTCTGTTTTCTATGTCATTTTCACTGATTTTCTCTATTGTATGTCCATTTCATATTTTATTGATTTCCATTATTTATCATTTTCTTCATAGTACTTACTAAGGGTTAATTGCTCTTTTTCTACATTCTAAAGGTGGAAGCTAAGATCGTTGATCATAAACTTTCTCCTTTTCTAATATGAACATGTATTTTTTAAAGCTTATTTATTTATTTTGAGAGAGAGAGAGAGAGAGAGAGAGAGAGAGAGAGAGCATGAGCAGATTAGGGGCAGAGAGAGAGGGAACACAGCATCTGAAGTAGGCTCCAGGCTCCCAGCTGTCAGCACAGAGCCCGACCCAGGAGGGCTCAAACCCAGGAAGCATGAGATCATGACCTGAGCCGAGGTTGAAGGCTTAACCGACTGAGCCACCCAGGCACCCCTGTGATTTTGGTTTTGATTCTGGGTTATTTTGAAGTGTGTTGTTTCATTTCCAAACATCAGGGGTTATCCCTGACCTAAATTCACACATTAACTATTTGTTGAGTATCTACCATATGTTCAACAAGTAGGTACACTCTTGGAGATAAGGGGCAGTAAATTAGGCAGATCTTTATTCAGACAACTTACCTTGCACCAACCCTGAAGACTAAAGATTTTTACTAAATAAATGAAAATAAGCACATCGGGGAATGTAAATATTAAATCTGATTGGAACTTAAGTCTCAAGAGTATTAGTCTAGCGATGAAATAAGAATATGATACCAAGAGAAAGACAACGTGGGTCTTCAAGAACTTGACGAATTGCTTCCTGTGCTGTCCAATGAGAAATTTAGCACCTCTAGATTCTCCGAGGGAACAGATAGATAATGGATGCCTAAAATGTTACTGCTTTTGGTTGGAAAAAAATTTTAACATCATATAGTCAAGTGACTGGCAATAAATGCTACTGTGAATCTACATTATATGAATGTGTTAAATTATTATTTACATAATTATGGCCTTATATCCAGTAATATATCATAGATTAAGTAATCTTCCAGTCTATTCAAAACATCAACTATTTATCATGATAAACAACTAGACAGTTAGGGAGTGATCTTTCCTCATTAGAAGCCTGGACATTTAAAAAATCATTAATTGACTTAATTTCATTATTAGCTTTGTCTTTTTACTGTGAGACTCCATGTATGGTTGTTAATGAGACTTGCTATTTGTTTTTCCTCACGGTGTTTGCTTCTTGGTTTTCAGTTTGTATTTGTTGTACTAGTTCTAAACAATATTCCTTTGATGATACCTCGCTTACTCCAACAGAAAAAAATAAATAGGACCAGGAATTCAAACCAAATACATACAACAAAAACCTAAAAATACCAATATCCTTAATGTTTTATTCTTAATTCTCTCTGGTTTTATAGGCGTGAAACATTTCACTGATGAAAGTATATTGAATTAAGCTCAGTAAGGCAACATCTCTGATTTAAAGAAAAAACAGCATAAAATTAAGAGTTTTATTTTATAGTTCTTTTACATATTATTATTTTTAAAAGAATTTTGTTAAGTTTAATTTGAAAACCTAGGCTGTGAAAAACAATAAGGAACTAATCCCCCAGAAACAACTTTGTGCCTATGAATGGTATTTCTTTAGAATATATTATTAAACCAAAATGAAATAATTACATGTTCAACATTAACAAAATATACATGTTATATGGGAGCAGAGAGTATGCTCTCCTCTCAAGAACACAATTTTAACTCAATAATCATTGAAAGTGCACATTAATTAAACACATATTGTGTGTAAAAACCACAACAATACTGAATAATACCTAATAAACCAAACTTAGGACATTGATCTAACAGTCAGTATAATCACCTAAGTTTGTATTTCAGTAATTTGATGTTTGGTAAAGTTTTCAAAATACTTAGTAAATAACAAAGTGTTTAGTTGTTTTTTTTAAGGTATAGTCCTTGAGCATCTCACACTAATGGAAAAAAAGTATGAGTCAGGAGGGAACAACATCATTTCTTTTTTTTTTTTTTTTAATTTTTTTTTTCAACGTTTATTTATTTCTGGGACAGAGAGAGACAGAGCATGAACGGGGGAGGGGCAGAGAGAGAGGGAGACACAGAATCAGAAACAGGCTCCAGGCTCTGAGCCATCAGCCCAGAGCCCGACGCGGGGCTCGAACTCACGGACCGCGAGATCGTGACCTGGCTGAAGTCGGACGCTCAACCGACTGCGCCACCCAGGCGCCCCAACAACATCATTTCTCAAATTAAAATAATACTATTTCCTCCAACACAACCTCAGCAGTAGGTAGGCAAGGATAAAATGAATGCTACATATCTTTAGTGTTTTAATGGGATGTGAATGCTAGAGTGACATCACCACGATGACGACATAGGTTGTTCCTGATTTCACTCCTCCTCACAAGAACAACTAACCACTATTCAAGAACAAGACATCTTTTTGGACACTGGGCTGGCTCAGTGGGTAGAACATGCGACTCTTGATCTCAGGGTTGTGAGATCAAGCCCCATGTTGGGCATAGAGTTTGCTTAAAAATTAAAAAAAGAGGGTGACTGGGTGGCTCAGTCAGTTAAGCATCTGACTCTTGATTTCTGCTCAAGTCATGATCTCATGGTTCGTGAGTTCAAGCCCTACATCGCTGCATCATGCTCTGTGCTGGGCATGGAGCCTGCTTGGGATTCTCTTTCTCTCTCTCTCTCTCATTCTCTCTCTTCTCCTCCCCTGCTTTCACAAGCATGCACATGTGTTCTCTCTCTAAGAAGGAAGGAAGGAAGGAAGGAAGGAAGGAAGGGAGGAAGGAAGGGAGGAAGGGAGGAAAGAAGGGAGGGAGGAGGAAGACAGAAGGAAGAAAGAGGAAGGGAGGGAGGAAGAGAAGACACCATTGAGAGAATCCTAGAACATGGGGTGAGACTGAAGCGCCCCAGCACTTCAGAGACCAAGAAAGACCACATTACAAGGGTAAGAAAAGCTGTTACATGCTGACCACTTTGCCCCTCCCCAGGCCAGCATGGCACCACTCAGAGAGGTCTCCCCTGAGCCTCTGGTTCCTCCACTGGGAAAAGAGAACCAGCCTCCTCCCCTGCATTGTGGGTCGCTTTGTAGGAACCTCTACTCTGATCTTGCATCACAAGATTGCAGGGGAATCTGTGGGGCCCACTGGCACTGGGAACGTGACTATGACAGAGAAGAGGGGCTTGCCACAAGCAGCGCGCAGATGGTGGCGGACCGAGTGCACGTCTGCGGTGCCCAAGCAGTAATCCCAGCCAGTGGCTTTCCTCATCTGCAGAACCAAGTCAGGGCGGCACGCTGACCAGGGAAACTCAATAAGGTGCAGATCTGCCTGATCCAGATCCTCAAACAAGGAGTTGTGCTGGCCCTAGAGCCCAGGCGCTCATGCCCAGGCAAGGTGCTGAATCACAGCCCCACTTGGGAGTGTCTGCCAGTCCCATCTGACCAGAAGGGCTGGTGACAACTTCTGAAAGCTGTGCTGGCCCAGCAGCGCCCACCCGAGCTGAGAGGCAGGCAGAGTTTGCGGAACAAAGCCGATAGTCCTGTTCGGTCAGGGAACTTGAGGTTTGGGTCCGCTGGAATAAAGAGAACAAAGAGCTTCACCGGCTTTAGAGCTATTTCTCCTACTGTGCCTGGGCAGGGAATCTAATTCATAGCCCTGCTCATTGCTGAATACAGCCTTCAGCTTCTCTGATCAGGAAACCTAACCAGAGCACCCAGGAAGCTGTGAAGCCCATTCAACAGCCCTAGGTACAGGGACACCTGAACAGGGGATGCTGCCCGGGGCTTCTCCTGTCTTTAGAGCAAAACTGGTGGCCTCACCTGACCAGAAAATGAAGTGCACCCTCTGGACTTAACTGGGTCCCCAAACAACAAGTTGTATAGGCCCTGGGTCCTGTCCTGTCGCCCTGCCAGGGCAGGAAGGCTCATTCACAACCTCATCTATTACTATGGTACCCAGTCCCAAATATCTAGTAAGCCTAGATAACCCACGGAGCCCACCCTACAGCCTCACTTGGGTAAAGAACCAAGCCGGCAGACTATCCAAGTGTTCTCAGCCAGGGGCACACACCCCACCATCCCAGTCCTCAGAGTTCAAACAGTTGCCTCACCCAAAATAAATAATAGCAGGCCTCACCTGCCCAAGGACACTACCAGAAGACACATCTAGAAACCCAAAATGAGCTGGCTACCAAAGCAAACTTTTAAAGTTTGAAAGAGAAGCCTGATTACCCAAATGTGCAGATTCCAATGTGAGGAATCAAGGATATGAAAAATCAGGTAAATATGACGCCATCAAAGAAAATTACTAAAGCTCCAATAACAACTCTAAAGAAATAGAGATCTATGAACTGTCAAAGAATTCAGACATCCTCTTAAAGAAGTTTAGTGAACTACAAGAAAACAGACAACTAAGTGGGATTAGGAATACAATACAGGAAGAAAACAGGAAGTGCAACAAAGATTTGGCAACCATTAAAAAAAAAGGAAAAAAACAAAAAACAAAAACAGACATCCTAGAGTTGAAACATACAATATCTGAAGAATTGAATAGAGTTACAGGTAGTTGACCATGCAGAAGAAAGAATCAGTGACCCGGAGGACAGGACATTGGAAAGTACCCAGAGGAGCACAGATCAAAAAGAATGATAAAAGAACAAAAGTCTATGGGAATTATGGGACTCAAAGAAAAGAAACAATATTTGCATTATGGAAATTCCAAAAAAAGAGAAGAGAAAGGGACAGAAACTATATTTAAAGAGAAAAGGCTGAAAACTTCCCAAACCTGGGGAGAGAAATCTAGAACCATGAGGCTCAAAGGACCCCAAAGAAGTTGAACCTGAATAGGGCCACACAGAGACACATTAAACTGTCAAGACTCACGAAGAAAGAATGTTAATGGCAGCAAAAGAGAGAAGTTACCTACAAGAGAACTCCCATAAGACTATTGGCGGGTTTCTCAACAGAAACTTTTTAAGCCAGCAGAAATATTGTTCAGCCCTAAAAATTGAGGAAAGACTACCATATGTGACATGATTGGACCTTGAGGGCATTATGCTAAGTGAAGTAAGTCAGACAGAGAAAGACAAACACTGTGTCACCTCACTTACATGTGGAATTGAAACAAAAACAAAAAAACCAAACTCATAGGAAAAAAAGGTAGGGCTTGTGGTTACCTGAGGCAGAAGGTAAGAGGAAGGGCAATATGAAAAAAGTGGTCAAAAGGTACAAATCTCCCGTTATAAAATAAGTAAGTATTGGGGATATAATACATCCCATGAACAACATCATGACTATAGCCAAGACTGCTGTGTGATATACAGGAAAGTTGTGAAGAGAGTAGATCCTAAGAGTTCTCATCACAAGAACACTTTTTTCCATTTTCCTTTCTCTTCTTCAATACATACAAAAAGATGGATAGTAGCTGAACTTATTGTGGTAATCATTTCACAAATACATAAATCAAACCATCATGCTGTATGCCTTCAACTCCTATATGTCAATTATTGCTCAATAAAACTGGAAGGAAAAAAGATAAATAATGATGTGGTAAATCAAAGTTTTAGAACTTTAGAAAGGTTAACAATTATGATTTAAACATGTATCTAGCATTCTAGCAACTACATATATCAGTTAATTGGCACTAAGGTTCTTCATTCTAATTATAACTGATTTTAATAAAAATAACCCTAAAGCATTACAATATCCTAGAATACTTTCTGATTCATTCTGAGAAATTCAAATCATGCCAGATGCAATTTCATTGTTAACTACATTCTATTGCATTTTAATTATTTGAAAACTGATAATCCATGTAACAAGAAATGCTATAGCACTGTAATAACTAAAGTCACTGTAACATTTCTGGACAAAATTTCAAATTATGATTTAATACAATAAATATGGCAATTCTTTTTTTTTAATAAAATTTTTTTTAATGTTTATTTATTTTTGAGAGACAGACAGAGACAGAGTATGAGCAGGGAAGGGGCAGAGAGACAGGGAGACACAGAATCCGAAGTAGGCTCCAGGCTCTGAGCTGTCGGCACAGAGCCCGATACGGGGTTCGAACTCATGAACTGCGAGAATCATGACCTGAGCCAAAGTTGGATGCTTAACTGACTGAGCCACCCAGGAGCCCCTAAATATGGCAACTGTAATCAGTGAATTCGTAAAGTGGTATTGGGACAACAGCCTAGAAATTTGTATAAACAAGTAAATAAATATACAAAAAATAAAGCCAAGTCCTTAACTCTCTCATTTCTTGCCTTGAAATTTCTGAACAGACCCAAAGAAGCACACGGATCAGAAAGCCACAATGAAAACAAATACGCTTAAATTTTAATGTATTTATTTACACTTACATTTAATGTATTCATTTACATTTACATTTATGTATTTACTTACATTTATGTTTACATTAATGTATTTATTTACATTTAAAACAATACATTTAAAATGTTAAAATTTACTTCTGGAAAACATAAAGTCAAAAGCAAATGCCAAGCTGAGGACAAATACCCACAACACCTATGAGAACAATGCATTAATTTATCTATGACACAAAGATCATGCCATGTAAGTCAATAAGAAACAATCCAAATGGCAAAAGACAAAACCAGAGGTTACAAATAACCAATAAAGATATGAAAATGTTTAACCTCACTTATAAAACTGAAGATACAAAATGCAAGAGTAATGAGATATTTTTTACTTAGATGGGCAGATATACATGTTTCACGGTGAAACAGTTTTATGGGAATCTAAATTGATATAACTTAGCTATGTGACCTTGAACAAATTTCTTAATCTCTCTATACCTCCTTAGTTTTCTCATCTTGAAAAAGGTGATGATATTCAATCATAGGTTTACTGTGAAGAATAAATGATTTAATATCTGTAAAGAGCTTAGAATAGGCCTCATACACTATAAGCACTGTATGTCTTTATTAAATAAATATGTCTTAAAAATGCAGACTTTATTTTTAGAGTAGTTTTAGGTTCACAGCAAAGTTGAAGAGAAAGAACAGAGGCTTCCCTTACACTCCCGCCCTCACATGCATTATTATTGTCAACATCCCCCACCCAAGGTGTACATTTGTTACCACTGATGAACTCACATTTACAGACCCATCATAATCACTCAAAGTCCACAATTCCCAGAACATTACAGTTCACTCTTGGTATTGCACATTCTGTGAGTCTGGACAAATGTAAATACACTTTTTAAAAAGACAATTTGATAATATATAGTTTTAAAATGTATTAAAAACCAGAAGCACATACTCTCTGACAGAAAATTTCTGCCATTTGAAATTTATCCTTCAGAAATATTTACATAAACATGTGAAGATATATGTTCAACAATGTTCATTATAATGTAACTTCTACATACTGTAAACCATTAAAATCTGTTAGTAATGGCACATACAATAAAACATTATGGAACCACTGAACATGTGTCCACATCTCCTTTATTCTATAGCCCATAAACAATCAAAATATATATACATGTTTTAAATATATATTCATAACAACAGTGAAAAGCAAGAAAAAGTGCTCCCAGAGGGTCAGAAATTCTGAAGAACTCCTGATTGGAAAAAAATAAAGCAGATGGCATTAGATCTACAAAGAAGTAAGTTTGAAAGAAACCAAAGTTCCAAACGATAGCAGAAGGTTATCACCAAAAAAGTGAAATCTAAGCAAATTACATAGGTCAGTGGCATGTTATACAAAGTACAGGAAGGGATCCTCAGTATTCAAGTGATTAATTAGAAAAATGGATTTTAAGAAGCCAGGCTAATGAAGCTCTTCTCCAGATTTTGCTAAGAATACAAAGCAAGTGTTCAATAGCAGTATTTACTCTCAGATGATGTAGTGAGCACAGACCTGGGATCAGAGAGACAGTGAAGCACACAGGAACAACTAATCCCAAGAATGAGAAACAACACACTCACAAGACAAACCACCATCAAATTCTATTTAGAAGCCTATCGTGAAAAATGAGAACCAAGTAAGGTTATATTACTAGCATATGCAAAGAAATGATCAGCGATTCTCAAATGCAAAGATTAGCAGACAACCAAGAATTGTCAAACATACAAAGAAAACCAACCCCATGAGAAAAAGACCCCAAATTCAAAAGAGAAGACTTCATCCAAAGAGTAACTTATGCAACCAAAGATAAATTTAAAATAACAACCAACAATAAATTCTTAGAGACTCCAGAGAATACTGTTAAGTGTGAAACAAAGATAAATAAAAATCTTGGAAATTAAAACTACTCTTATTTGGATAGCAGCTTCTGCCAAGACAAGAGTAATAGGGACCAGATTTACCCTCCAGCCTGAAATACCTAAAACCAGACAAAACCTAAAATTCAGACAAAAACATGAAACGATGGTTTCAAGACACTGGATATTATCAGGCAACAGAGGACATCAGTCCCTGAGAGATGAGAAACAAAGTGATTTCTATGCTTGCCAGCATTACTGTCTTGAGTTTCCAGGACAGGGCACAGGGAAGAGGAACCTGAGCGGGGCCTGGCAGACTCCCTAAATTGGAGAGGTAGAGGGGAGAGTCCAGGGAGACAAAGGCAGCTAGAGTTTGCAGGGTAGAATAGAAGGAAAAGAGAACTCCAGAGATCCACAGAAGATCCCCTTTGAATATTTAGCAGGATACTGATCAGTACACATGTATGGGGAAATAATCTGGGGCCAAGGCCAGAAGAACACCTAAAAGGATTAGAGAGGGCAGTATGATTAGAGACATATAAGGGTAAGAATCGTGCCTATTCCCACCAGTGAGATTTTAAATTTTCATAATTCACAAAATGTTAGTGTATTTAGAAGGGTCTTGTCTCAGAAGAGAAAATAATTAGCCCTAGACTAAATATTGCTGCTCTCATGTCTGACAATTATCACAGACAAGACCTAAAAGGATCAAACCATTTCCAAGTAGTTTAACTGAATCCCAAAACAAAGCTTGAGAATTGTCACAGGAATGCAAAATTTTCCAGGTCCCCAAAAGATAAAGTTCACAATATCTGGCATCAAATGAAAAGTTATCAGATATGCAAAGAAGTAGAAAGATAAAACCTATTAATAAGGAGAAAAAAAAAGTCTATATGCAGCAAAACATAAAACTTTCATGAGGTAAACAAAAGAAAATCTAAATGAATGGAGAGATTTACCAAGTTTTGAGACAGGAAACTCAATATTTTTTTAAAATGTTAATTCCCGGGGCGCCTGGGTGGCGCAGTCGGTTAAGCGTCCGACTTCAGCCAGGTCACGATCTCGCGGTCCGTGAGTTCGAGCCCCGCGTCAGGCTCTGGGCTGATGGCTCAGAGCCTGGAGCCTGTTTCCGATTCTGTGTCTCCCTCTCTCTCTGCCCCTCCCCCATTCATGCTCTGTCTCTCTCTGTCCCAAAAATAAATAAACGTTGAAAAAAAAAAAATTAAAAAAAATAATAAAATGTCAATTCCCATCTAATTAATTTGCAAGTAAAAAGATCTTTTATTCTTATTTACCATTAAGGTAGAGGTGCTGGTTACCATAATATGACAAGAAAAAGACACAAAAGTGTAAAAGAACTAAAACTGCCTTTTTCTAGGAATTATATTATTTTATCCATAGAAAACCAAAAAAGATCCTTAGAAAGATCATTCGAATAACAAGGTTCAACAGAATTACAGGGTAGATTTCACATAAAAGTCAAGAACATTTCTTTATATCAACAATTTAAAATTTTAATTAAATATCATTTATAGTAACTAAAAATAGAAAAAGTGAGCAAACAGCAACAAAATCAACAAACAAGATTTCTTTGTGGAGAAAAACTTTATCAAAAGACATTAAAGAAAAATATGGAAGCAAGACACATTTAAGAATATACTCAATTTTGTAAAGGTAGTGATTCTTCCCAAAATAATCCAGAGATTCAGTATAAATCCAATCAAAACCCTAGTTTTTGTTTTTGGTGAAATTTTAAAAGTTGATTCTAAAATTTGCAAGAAAGTATAAAGATCCAACATCAATTCCTGAAGACAAAGAATAAGATGGGATATTTGCTTTATCAGATGCCAAAACTTTATATAACTACAGTTATTATGAGCATTTATTTTTATTTTATTTAAAAATGTTTAATATTTATTTATTTTTGCAAGAGAGACAGAGCACAAGTGGGGGAGGAGCAGAGAGAGAGGGAGACACAGAATCTGAAACAGGCTCCAGGCTCCAAGCTGCCAGCACAGAGCCAGATACAGGGCACAAACCCAGGAACGGTTAGATCATGACCTGAGCCGAAGTCAGACGCTTAACCAACTGAGCCACCCAGGCGCCCTGAGCATTTGATTTTGACGCAAAGTAGGATAATCAACTTAACAGACCAATATTATAGTATAGCCAAGAAACAATCCTATGTGCAATGGGATAGGTAATAGAATTGGGATTTTGGACCAGCCAGAAAAACTCAGGCCAGTCAAGAAGGTGAATACGCAGTCCTGGGAAAATTAATTATCCATTTTGAGAAAAGAATGAAATTAAATAGCTACCTCATACCATTAAAAAAAAAAAAAAAAGATATTCCTGGTACATTAAGAACTTCAATAGGAAAGGCAAAACTTGTATAAGAAAATATTGAGGAGTGGCTTTATAACCTCACAGTTGATGAATACAGTGGATTGATGTTCAACACCTGTGACACCATCCTTTTAGGGTGCTATGCTCTCCTGCAGAAGCCAGAAATTTAAAACTTACATTTTCCAGACGGGCTTTACAAGCAGGGCCCTGGATGTCACTTAGGTTCAACCAGATGCATTTGTGAAAAATTTGAAAAGCGAAAGTGACGTGCAAGGTACAATTCATTCCATAAAGGTTTTTTCTGTAGCAGCATCAGCAGAGGCCCTGGTAATCTAGTCACTAGCTTTGTGAAGTTAAGAGGCAGGGTGTGGACATCCACGTTGCCAATGCGTATTACAGCAGGCATTGCTGGACTCCTGATCCACGCTGCAGCATGCCAACAGCATCCCGATCGTGGCAGCTTGTTGATCACAGCAGTGATGGAATGGCTGTGGAGCCCACGGTTTCCCGACTGTAAGGGGCAGAAGCTTCACTGGTGACCGAGTCCTATGGAATCATTCCTGAAAGTACAACCTAGATGTTTCTTCAGCACTCTCAAAAATTCTGTAAGTCATTAACATCTTATAATGAATTCCTTCTTGTTTAAACTATCCAGAGTAAATTCCAGTGGGCTTTTGTTTAGTTTTGCTTCTTAATGTTTTAAAAGATTTGTTCATTAACAGGATCATCATATATTGTCATCAAAATACCCAAGAGCCAGGTGAGCAGAGTTTAGTCCTTTGTAGGACAAGCCTTCAGGCCAATCAGTATGTGAAGAACTTGGCTTTTTTTTTCTTAACTTTTATAAGTATGCGATGCAGTTGAAAATTGTATCTTTGTCAACATATCTGATGTCAGTTTCATTGTCTTCCTCCACAAATTTCAACTGTGCTTAGGAATTACACAAAGTGTCCTTTGCCTGTATTACTTTTGATATATGATTTTTTAAGGTCTCCCCTAAGTTGGTAAAGTAAGCAAAGCTTACAAAGGGAACACTAAAATACACAGAAATATTCTACTCAACATCACACAATGCATATTTAGTTTCCAGTTATGGGCTCTATGACATGGCGATCCACTACAACCATATTGGTTCTCAAGACTGTGTCTACCTGATAGGTTAAAATGCAGAAAATAAACCAGCCACAAAGGCTTAGGGGTCACCTCCCAAGGAAAACAATAAGGACTTCACATTCATGAATGATGGGACACTAAAACTGATCCCTGAATTATACACAAGGATGGGAAAGGGTGTCCTTTTTTTATAAACAAGGCACAAAAAGCTCAACTCATAAAGGAAAAGACTGACCAACCTTTCAGCTATATAAAATTTAAGAACTTCTGAACATTAGAATATGCCATAAAGGGAGTGAAAAGACAAATCACAAACTAGGAATACAAATATTTGTAGCACTCAGAACCAAGTAGGCATTAATATCTGTAATGCAAGCAGGACTCCTATAAATTACTAATGGCAAACAACCTAACAGAAAAACAGGCAAAGCCTACATGAGTAGTCATATCACAAAAAAAAAAAAAAAAAAAAAAAAAAAAAAAAGGAAAAAAAGCATTGGCAATAAATATATAAATATATACTTAGCTTATTGGGAATCTTGAAAATACAAATTATAACCACATTAGGAAAAAACTGTCTAATAATTCCTTGGCAAAGAGTTAGATAGGTATAAAGTGCAAACTGGCACAAACATTTATGAAAACAATTTGGAATTACCTAGTTAAGTTAAATATACACATACTTGACAACACAGCACTTATACTCTGGAAAAGCATATACCCTGGAAAAACTGTTGCACATTTATACCAGATATGTAAAGGATTGTTCATAAGCAACACTTTTTTAGAACATCAAGACTCTGGACATAACCAAAATGTCCGGACAAGGGCACAGAGAAATCAAGTGTTACATTTCGGGATAAAAGAATACTATATAATTAACCACTGCTAAGTACAAGAAAAATGGATGATATTCAAAAATGTAATATTGTGGGAGAGAAGCAAAACACAGAAGAATGCACATAGTATAATTCCATTTATAGAAAGATCAAAAGCAAAAAAATTAAATCATGGGAATGATTAACACAAAATTCAGCATAGTGGCAAATTCCAGTGGTAGGGTAAAGAGCTGGGATTGGGTGAAAATAGTGTCATATACAGGTCTTTAAGATATTAGTAAATGTCCTATTTTTTAATTTCGGTGGGAATACGATCTACATAACAATATATTAAGCCACTGAAATAAAAGAACGTGTTTGTATATCTTCAAAAGCAAACTTCTATGAACTTATGTACATCATATATTAAGTAAATAAAGCTTATAAAAATAATGGGATTATAGACTGCCCTCAGTTGGGAGCATCTGAAGCAAAGGAGTGGTTCATTGGTACATGGGAGTTTTTATTATTTTCTCTTTTATGTATGTTTAAAATTTTACATAATAAAACCTCTTTAAGAATTTACCACTTTTAATTCTAAATAAGCATTTCTTATCTCAAGATTAACAAGCAGCCTAGATTTCCAGATTTTCAGTTTTAGAATGTAGAAAGCTGAAAAACGCATTGCTCCCACCCTCAGAATAATGATGAACTGGCCGTCTACAAATTCACCCCAGTTCTTGACCGGCAGAAAGCTGAGACTGCACGGCCAACTAACCAGGTCTAAGGAGAGAAGACACACAAGCATTTGTTTACTTTAAACAGACACTACTGAAATGTAAAAAATAAACAGATACTACTGGACAACGGTAAGAACTCAGCTAAAATTTCTAATAAACTGCTACAGGCTGAGTGTGGCCTGACAAAAGACTACTAAAATCCTGGGGCCACAGCAAAAGAGGAATTCACATTCACTGCCAGGCTCTTGTCCAAGGACCTCATAGGAAGTTTACAAAAAAAAAAAAATTGGAGACACAGTGAGAATCTAAGAAAGTGTCCCTTGTGGTCCCTTGGTGAGAACAGCAGTAGTTGCAGGAAAGGCACAAAATTCTTACCTGGATCCTTCTCCCATATTTCTCACATGGAACAAAAGGTGTCAAACAAAAGCAATTGTATTATCCATATACAAAAACAAACAAACAAATACACAAAAACTTAGACTCTTACTTCACCCCATTAAAATTAACTTAATATAGATCACAGACTTAGATGATGTAAGAACTAAAACAATAAAACTTCTAAAAGAAAACACAGAAGAAAATCTTTAGGACTTTGCATTATGTAAAGATTTCTTAGATATGCCAACAAAAGTATAATCCATAGACAAAAAATGTGATAGACTAGACTTCATCACAATTAAAAATTTCTGCTCTTCTAGGGGCGCCTGGGTGGCGCAGTCGGTTGAGCGTCCGACTTCAGCCAGGTCACGATCTCGCGGTCTGCGAGTTCGAGCCCCGCATCAGGCTCTGGGCTGATGGCTCAGAGCCTGGAGCCTGTTTCCGATTCTGTGTCTCCCTCTCTCTCTGCCCCTCCGCCGTTCATGCTCTGTCTCTATCTGTCCCAAAAATAAATAAACTTTGAAAAAAAAATTTTTTTTAAAAAATTTCTGCTCTTCTAAAGACACCACTGAGTAAATAAAAGACAAGCATAGACTGGGAGTAAAGCAGTATATATTATTTGAACATGGGCTCTGCTTAAAGACATATATTGTACACTGTATGTTATATGTAAGTGATGAATCACTAAATTCTACTCCTGAAACCATTATTACACTATATGTTAACTAACTTGGATTTAAATAAAATTAAAAAAACATTTTTTTAAATACATATTGCAAACCCTGGGTGACCACTATAAAAAAAATTAAGGTATAAATAATAATAGTGGTAATAAGCCAACAGTAGAGATAAAATGGCCTCATTAAAAACAAACACAAAAAACAAAAAACCCAATCTGAAAGAAGAGTTAAAAGAAACATGGAACAAGTAGAACCAACAGAAAATAACTTGTAAGATGATATGTTTTAATTCACCTGTATCAATAATTACTTTAAATGTAAACACCCTAAACACATCAATTACAAGACAGAAATTGTCAGGTAATGCAAGATTCAATTCTAAGCCATTTAAAAGAAAAACATTTTAATCTTTTGGAATGTTTATTTTTTGAGAGAGAGAACGCATGCAGGGGAGGGGCAGAGAGAGAAAGAGAGAGACAGAGAGAGACAGAGGATCCAAAGCAGGCTCCACGCTGAGAGCAGAGGGCCTGATGTGGGGCTCGAACTCACAAACCATGAGATCATGACCTGAGCTGAAGTCGGGACACTAAACTGACTGACCCACCCAGGCTTCTTTATTTAAAAAGAAAAACATTTTAAATAAAAGGATATAAGTAGGCTAAAAGTAAAACGATAAAAACAAAGAGATCTTGCAAATATTAGTAAAATGAAATATAGAGGAACTATATCCAATAACTAAAGTAACCAAAATAACTAAATATCAGACAAAAAACTTTAAAGCAAGAAACATTACTAGAGATAAGGAAAGACAGTACACATGAATAAAGGGATTACTTTTCCAAGAAGAAATACTAACCTTAAATATCTATATATAACTAACAGAAGATCTTCAAAATGTATGAAAAAAATTTGATAGAAATGAAAGGAGAAAAAAAATAACACAAAATTCTACACTCTTCTCAGTAATGTAGAACAAGTAGGCAGAAAATCAATATAAGGATATAAAAGACCTGAATAATATTGTCAACCAACTAGACTCACAACATATATAGAACAGTTGTCCAACAATAGCAAAATATTCCTTTCAACTGCACATGAAACATTTACCAAGATCAACTATATCCTGGACCATAACACAAACCTTAACAAATTTAAAAGAAATGAAATATAAAGTATATTCTAGAAATATAACAGAATTAAACTACAAATCAATAATAGAATGATATCTGGAAAATCCTCAAATACTTTCAAATAAAAGAATACACTTATAAATAATCCATGGGTCAAAGAAGAAAGCATAAGGGAACTGGAAAATATTTCAAACTGAATGAAAATGAAAGCGCAATATCTCAGATTTCTGAGGCATTGCTTGGAGGAAAATGCTTAATATTAAAAGCTTATATTAGAAAAGAAACTTTCAAATCAGTCTAAGCTTCCACATTAAAACTATAAAATGTAGAGCAAGTAGGGGCACCTGGCTGGCTCAGTCAGTAGAGCATACCCAACATGACCCTATCTTGATCTTGAGGTCGTGAGTTCAAGTCCCACCTTGCATATAGAGATTACCTAAATAAACCTTAAAAAAAAATGTAGAGGAAGTAAAAGAAAGGAAATAATGAGAACAAAGAAGAAACTGAGAATGACAAAACTACACAGAAAATCAATGTAATCAAAAGCTGGATTTCAGAAAAAATACTCAATACAATTGATAAATCTCTAACCAGACTAAGAAAAAGAGAAAACAAAAAATACAAACATAAAGAAGGAAAGAAGGGATATTACTACAGATGCTACAGACATAATCATGGAATACCAAGAACTCAATGCCTATAAGTTCAAAAATATGGAGAAAAATACACAAATTCTTTGGAAAGGCACACACCAAAACTCTCTCAAGAGAAAAACAGTAACTTGAATAGTCCTAAATCTATTAAATAAATTAAAATTTTAAGTTTAAAATCTTCCAACAAAGAAACCTCCAGGCCTAGCCAGCTGCATTGATAAATTCTACCAAACATTCAAGGAAGAGATAATACCAAATGTAAACTCTTCTAAGAGGAAGGAATACTTCCTGATTCATTTAATGAGGCCAGCATTAACCTGATACCAAAACCAAAGGTATTACAAGATAACTGGAGACCAACATCTCTCAAGAATATGGACACAATAATCCTTAACAAAACCTAGGAAATCACATCCAACCACATTATGATCATATGGGATTTACCCCAGGAAACTAAAGCTGATTCAACATTTGAAAATCAATTAATGTAACTCTTCATTTCCACAGACTAAGGGGAAAAAAAGATATGATCATCTCAATGGGTACAGAAAAAGTCTTTGATAAAATACATCATTCATTCATAACTTAAACACGCAAACTCTCTACAAACCAGAAACAGAAAGGAACTTTCTCAATCTGTTAAAGGGCATCTACAAAAACCTACAATCATACTTAATGGTGGACTAAATACTTTCCCCCTAAGATCATGAATAAAGCAAAGATGTCCATTCTCATTACTCCTGTTCAACACTGCAATGGAAATCCCAGTCAGTGCTATAGGCAAAACAAAACCAAAACAAAACAAGTAAAAGCCATGTGGATTAGAAAGAATTAAATAAAATCATTTCTATTCACAGAACACAGGATTGTCAAAGTCGAAAATCCAGAGAATCTACTATAGTTTACCACAAATTCAATTACTGTAATTTGATAAAAATGTAAAAAACAAAACAAAATAAAAAAAACCTGAAGATATAAATTCAACCCCAATTCTTAAAAACTTAAAAACAGATTAGGAAAATATTTATATCAGTCTAGATATAATCAATCTTTTTAATGTTTCCTTTTAAGACTCAAAATACATACATTAGCTCATAAAGGGCAACTGGTTATAATTAAAACAAGAAGTTCAAATAAGTTCAAAAAAGTTACTACATTAAGTGTTACTTTAGAATACAGTATCTTGAAATATCTCAGTGTACAGCTACATTTTACCCATCCTCATCAAGGGACAATCATACACAACAGCAATAAAAACAACTACTCATTATCTGTTCTTCAAAAAAGTATCAAGATGTATTAAATGAACAGACTGACATTTTATAATTCACCTTTCCTAGACTTGGGCTCCTAATGAATTAGTTAATACAATGGCTACTTGTCCAGTAGTCAAGTCAGTTAAAAATAACAAGTTGGGACTTCTAAAGGGTTTAATACAAGATATATTAAATCCTTAATGTACATCATTCAGAAGTCATCAAATGACACTGTAAACTGTATCTATCTTGATTTAAACTTTCTCACTACTCATAATTTAAATTTTAATTTAAATAGAGGATCATGCTACTTATTTTAAAGTTCAGTATATACATTAGGTATTTTGTCAGTAAAACAACACTTAACTTTTTTGGACAGCAAACCAGCTTTTCAATGATCATTTTTAGCTACTATAAACTGGCTTTGTGGACCCAAATTTAAAAGATAAAAGCAGGTAACTAAATCACCATAATGGGATGGTCAAGGTTTCTACTTTCTAATGCATTATTTTGATGGTGATTCAGTCAACACTAGAGAAAAACAAGGCCCCCCAGAGTGATCCATAGATACAGTAAGTCTTAAGAAAGAGTAAATAACTCAACTTGGAATAAATAACCATTGTCTCCCAATGTTCCTCATTTTAAAATAAGAATACAGGCAGTAGTAAAGATTCCAAAAAAATAATGGAAGGGAAGTTTCTGGGCTCATTCTATGAAGCCAGCATTACCTTGATTTCCAAACCAGACAAAGACCCCACTAAAAAGGAGAATTACAGGCCAATATCCCTAATGAACATGGATGCAAAAATTCTCAACAAGATAGTAGCAAATTGAATTCAACAGTATATTGTTAAGAATTATTCACCATGATCAAGTGGGATTCATTCCTGGGCTGCAGGGCTGGTTCAATATTCACAAGTCAATCAATGTGATACATCACATTAAGAAAGAGTAAAAACCATATGATTCTGTCAATAGATGCAGAAAAAGCAATTGACAAAATACAGCATCTTTTCTTAATAAAAACCCTCAAGAAAGTTGGGATAGAAGGAACATACCTTAATATCATAAAAGCCATATATATGAAAGGCCCACAGCTAATATCATCCTCAAAGGGGAAAGACTGAGAGTTTTCCCCCTGAGATCAGTAACATGACAGAGATGTCCATTCTCACAACTGTTGTTTAACCTAGGGTTGGAAGTCCTAGCCTCAGCAATCAGATAACAAAATAAAAGGCAACCAAACTGGCAAGAAGTCAAACTTTCACTTTTCGCAGATGCCTTGATACTCTACATGGAAAACCCGAAAGACTCCACCAAAAACTGCTAGAACTGATACATGAATTCAGCAAAGTCGCAGGATATAAAATCAATGTACAAAAATCAGTTGCATTTCTATACACCAATAATGAAGCAACAGAAAGAGATGTCAAGGAATTGATCCCATTTACAATTGCATCAAGAACCATAAAATACCTAGGAATAAACCTAACCAAAGAGGTAAACAATCTGTACACTGAAAACTACAGAAAGCTTATGAAAGAAATTGAAGAAGACACAAAGAAATGGAAAAACATCCCATGCTCATAGATAGGAAGAATACTGTTAACAGGTCAATACTACCCGAAGCAATTTACACATTCAATGCAATCCCAATCAACATAGCACCAGCATTCTTCTCAGAACTAGAACAGTCCTAAAATTTATGTGGAACCACAAGACTCCAAATAGCCAAAGTAATGTTGAAAAAGAAAACCAAAGCTGGAGGCATCACAATCCCAGACTTCACCTTGTACTACAAAGCTGTAATCATCAAGACAGTATGGTATTGGCATAAAAACAGACACATGGATCAATGGAATAGAATAGAGAACCCAGAAATGGACCCACAAATGTATGGCCGGCTAATCTGCAGCAAAGCAGGAAAGAGTATCCAACGGAAAAAAGACAATCTCTTTAGCCAATGGTGCAGAGAGAACTGGACAGCAACAGGCAGAAGAATGAAACTGGACCATTTTCTCACACTATACACAAAAATAAATTGAAATGGATGAAAGGCCTAAATGTGTGAACAGGAAACCATCAAAACACTAGAAGAGAAAACAGGCAACCTCTTTGACCTCAGTCACAGCAACTTCCTATTTGATATGTCTCTGAAGGCAAGGGAAAAAAAAGCAAAAATGAACTATTGAGACCTCATAAAGATAAAAAGCTTCTGCACAGTGAAGGAAACAATCAGCAAAACTAAGAGGCAACCAACGGAATGTGAGAAGATATTTGCAAATGACATATCAGATAAAGGGTTAGTATCCAAAATCTATAAAGAACTTACCAAACTCAACACCCAAAAAACAAATAATCCAGTAAAGAAATGGGCAGAAGACATGAATAGACAGTTTTCCAAAGAAAATATCCAGATGGCTAACAGAAATATGAAAAGATGTTCAACATCATTCATCATCAGGGAAATACAAACCAAAACCACATTGAGATACCACCTCACACCAGTCAGAGTGGCTAAAATTAACACCTCAGGAAACAGATGTTGGCAAGGATGTGGCAAGAACCCATTGATGACCTGATCATCATCAATGACAACCTGGACAAGGCCTATCAGGCCCTGGAGGAGGCACTGTCCGAGGAAATCAAGAAGGCCCAAAGGACCAGCCACTCCTGAGAGGGACCGCCAGCTATGTCCTCCCTGATGGGGACTCCGCTCAAGTCAGCCAGCACCTCCTTCCCTCAGACTGCCATGTCTGGGGGACCCTGGCCTCCCCTTTCCCCCTCCTATGGGAGCCAGGCCCATGTCCTAATAAAAACTGCTGGGTAACTGTGAAAAACAAAACAAAACAACAAACAAACCCTCTTGCACTGTTGTTGGGAATGCAAACTGGTACAGCCAGTCTGGAAAACAGTGTGGAGTTTCCTCAAAAAATTAAAAATAGAATTACCCTACAACCCAGCAATACCACTATTAGGAATTTATCCAAAGGATACAAGAGTGCTGATTCATAGGGGCACATGTACCCCAATGTTTATAGCAGCACTATCAACAATAGCCAAATTATGGAAAGAGCCCAAATGTCCATCAATTGATGAATGGATAAAGAAGATTATGCATATATAGACAGATACACACACACACACACACACACACACACACACACACACACACTACTAGAATACTACTCGGCAATGAAAAAGATTGAAATCTTGCCATTTGCAGCAACGGGGACAGAACGGGAAGGTATTATGCTAAGTGAAATAAGCCAGTCAGACCAAGATACTGTATGTTTTCACTCATATGTGGATCTTGAGAAACTTAACAGAAGACCATAGGGGAAGAGAAGGAAAAGTAAGTTACAAACAGGGAGGCAAACCATAAGAGACTCAAAAACAGAGAACAAACTGGGGGGGGGGGGGGGGGGGAGGGGGAGGTTGGGAAAGTGGGGAAAATGGGAGATTGGCATTGAGGAGGGCACCTATTGGGATGAGCACTGGGTGTTGTATGTAAGTGATGAATCATGGGACTCTATTCCCAAAGCCAAGACTATACTGTATATACACTGTTAGCTAATGTGACAATAAATTATTAAAAAAAAAAAAAGATAAAGACTAAACAACTTAAAGAAAAGAGTGTAGATTTATATACTGAAGTACAAATGGTTCTGGTTCAATTAAATGGATGTTATGGTAATATTAAAAGAAAAAAGCATTGGGGTGCCTGGGTGGCTCAGTTAAGTATCCAACCTACTCAGGTCATGATCTCTCGGTCTGTGAGTTCAAACCCCATATCCAACTCAGAGCCTGGAGCCTGCTTCAGATTCTGTGTTTCCTTCTCTCTCTGCCCCTCCCCCACTCGCACTCTGTCTCTCTCTCTCTCTCTCAAAAATAAATAACCATTAAAAATTTTTTTTAATTAAAAAAAATCACTAAGTACAAAACAAGTATACAAAAATATACACCAAAAAAAAAAAGGTCATAAAAATTCTGCAAAAACACAGGTAACTTGGGATTTTTTATTTTAAGAATATACATTACAAAACTAGTTCAGGAAGGCTGTAAGTGGCACTATAGTCCAAAGAGAGTACCCAAAGTTTATGTGGGATTTAGACCAAGGAGAACCCAATATATCCCTTATATGGTATAAATCTATGATCTTGACAACAAAAAGAAGTGTAGCATTCGCTAAAGGCCAAACCGATGCCAGACTGCCTGTGTTTGAATTCCAACTCTGCCACTTGCTTAAAACTCTATAACCTTGGGCAAGGCATTATTGTTTTCTTGGTCTCCATTCCCTCCTCTGTAAATTGAGGATAATATCCCTCATATTGTTTTTGTAAGGATTAAATGAAGTAAAAATGCCTGGTATTACACAGACAGAAAATACAAATGTACAATTATTCTAGATATTTTCAAGAATTAACATGATTTTCACATCTCTTTATAGCATCCCTGGTTTTATATAAAATACGAGAAAATTTGAAAGGGACAAAACATATAATCCTTAGTACTTACATATAAATTCCTGTTGATACCTCAGTGAAAACTATACTCTCTTCCCCACAAGAGGAATGAAACATCATTAAAATAATCTTGCCTCAAAAAAATAAGGTCCTTGAAACTATCCGTTTATCAAATATAAATTATAGCTGCTCTGATGAGATGTTTAAAAATTCAAAGGGTGCCTGGGTGGCTGAGTCGGTTAAGTGTCCACCTTTGGTTCTGGTCATGATCTCATAGTTCGAGAGTTCGAGCCCCACATTGGGTTCTGTATTGACGGCTCAGAGTCTGGAGCCTGCTTCGGATTCTGTGTCTCCCTCTCTCTCTGCCCCTTCCCTACTCATGCTTTGTCTCTCTTCCTCTCTTAAAAATAAACATTAAAAAATAAATAGGGGGCGCCTGGGTGGCGCAGTCGGTTGAGCGTCCGACTTCAGCCAGGTCACGATCTCACGGTCCGTGAGTTCGAGCCCCACGTCGGGCTCTGGGCTGATGGCTCAGAGCCTGGAGCCTGTTTCCGATCTTGTCTCCCTCTCTCTCTGCCCCTCCCCTGTTCATGCTCTGTCTCTCTCTGTCCCAAAAATAAATAAACGTTGAAAAAAAAAAATTAAAAAATAAATAAATAAATAAATAAATAAATAAAAATAAATAAAACTTCAACTAGGTTTAGATATGAAGAATGCTCTTAAACAGTAATCTGTTCCAGGATTTAATTGCCTTGCAATTATTTACATTTTCTGAGTGCATGTTTCTTAAGAACATTTTTCCCATGCCTAGGTTCACCATGTACCTATTAAAGTAATCTTAAAAGTATGGAGCATAAATTACTCACCTTAGAAAAGACCGTTTATTCCATGTAAAAAAACTCAAGAGTGGCTTTCAGAAAGATCAAAAGGAAATAAATACACCAGACATACAGTTCTTTGAGCTTTATTTTTATAGGCATACGTTTCAAGGAAAACAAAAATTTCAAGATATAGAGTACAACATAGCAAATGAAATCATTCAGAATTGCTTTAATTAACAGTATAAAGTACATGTATAGGATACATTATATAATTTACTCTGAGGTTTCAAAAAGCAGTATTTTTGGTTTTAAAATTCTGATATCATTTACTAGGTCTTTCACATATTTCAAGTTAATTTTTTCTAAATCACTAAATTAAGACATATCTCTAAGATGATCTGATAGATGAGCTGCCTTTACCACGGTCTTCAAAATAGTGCTGTTCAATTCTTCTACAGAAAGCAAGGAGGTTGCTATAGTTTTTTACCTTCTCGGAAAGTTCATCATTGGTCAACTGTGTGGTCAGAATGGTATACAAATGGCCAAATACCAGTGCATCTAGTTCAGTAGGCCTAAAACAAAAATAGAAATGAGAGTAACATGAACAGCATTTAACTTGTATGGTAGAATATACACTACTTTTTAAAACATTCTATTCATCTATTTAAAAGAAAGTCACATGAGCAATAAATCCTACCTCAACTTGATAGAATTTATTTTGTTTTTACTTGGGAGTTTCTGTTGTAAGACATGAAAAAAAAAACTTTTTAAGTTAAGATTTGCTAGTTGTGTGACTTGCTTTTTAAAGTAGTAAGACATTAAAATAACCTTGGCACAATTGTTTATATTCATTTTACTCATTAATTTATCCATTAAACAGGTCTCCAATGCGCCAGGAACTGTCTGCTAGGTGCGAGAGCTACGAGAACACCAAAGATATTCTAAGACATGGGACACAAAACATAAATTACCACAGCACAATTTAGTAAGTGCTGTAATAGATGTATAAACAAAATGGTATCGAAGCACAGGATTTCACTGTGGTGCGGGAACAAGTAACACCTGATTACCCAATCACGTATCAAAAACAGGATTTAATTTTAACTTTACCACTTTTCAAGTAACTTAGCTTTCTGCAAGAGAAATAAACATAGCTTCAATAAAAAAATTTCCAGGTTTTTTTCCCCTTTAATTAAATATTAGTAACAAAAAATTGAAATTTATCTACCTCACTACTAATGGTCTATAAATGAGGCATCACCAAACTACATTATATTAAAATAATTGCCAGCACAATCTTACTGAAGGGAAAATATCATCATAATTAGGAGCTAATTATTGGTGTCAGTCCCATAGTCATAAAGCTTTTGAGAAAATATGTGTTAGCCTACCTAAATGTGAAAGTATGTTGCAGTGATCTAGTTTAGAATAGATTTTGGGGGTCCATCAAATCTAAGTATGAATCCTAATTCTGCCACTTCCTTTCTAGCTATGTGGCCTTGATCACTAATGATGAATGACCTCATGCTGCTGCACGGCTTTAAATACCTCTTTATGCCACTAAGTCCCCACTATTTGTCTCCAATCCCAGTCCCTCTTCTAAATTCCTGAATCATACACACATACATACTACATAACATCTCCGCCTGAATGGTGAATAAGCATCTCAAACATGCTCATCTCATTTCCCAAACTAAAAGGCACCACTAGCCTCTCAGCCATCTGCACCAAAAATCTCAGGGTTACTATTGAGTCCTCTCTTTCTCTTGCCCTCATATCCATTAGCAAGTGTTGTGAGACACAACCGCCAAATACGTCCTGATTACTACTAATTCTCTCCCTCCGTTCTCATCTACTCTGAGCCACCATCATCTCTCAGCTAGACCACTGCAATAGCCTCCTAACGTTGGCTCTATTCATTGTCCACAGAGTAGCCAGAGTGATTTTTGGTTTAAAGTCACCACACCGTACCACTCCAAGCATAAAATATTCCAACGAATATCCATCCCACTTACAGTAATATGCCAAACTCATTACATGAAGTATGCAAAGCCTAGATGACCTGGCCGCTGCTTATCTCTTCAGCCTCATCTCCCACCACTGTCAACATACTACTAATAACAGCCTTGCTTCTTCCATCCAAATGTAACAAACTCAAGCCCATCTTACGGCCTTGACACAATTATTCCTGCTGCCTCTAACACTCTTCCCTTGACTTCACATTGCCAGCTTCTTATTTTTCAGAATAAGGTTTAAATGTCACATCTTAAAGCCTCCCCTGAACACCCAAACTAAAGTGGACATGCAGTCACTTATTACCACGTGATCCATTTTAATTCTCCATGTGGCACTTAATACTATCTAACATTTGTTGTTAGGTGTCTGTCTCCCTCGACCAGGGAGATCTTCTCTACTTGTTTCCTGCTGTGTCCCCAAAACTTAGAACAATGCCTGGTACAAAGTAGGTTCTTACTATGTTTTGAATGAATAAAAAGGTGATGCATTTATATTACCACACTACAACTGTGTTCATGTAAGTGTTTCCCCTCATTATACTCCAAGATCTTTAAAGATCACACTGCATATATCTTTTATATCCCCAGTTCTTGGAAAAGGATCTCAGGAACTGAATCTGTATATGCTGGATGCAAATAGAAATACATCCTGCCTAACGTATCCAGGATATTTAATTTTTCAATAGTGGTTATTCAGTTTCTTTCAAAGCCTTCCCTTTTTTGACACATTCATGAAGAATTATTAGTCAGGTGAGGGTAGCCAACGTGTCCTTGGACTTAATAGCACCATGATCCTATCATATAAATGACGAATCAATAACAAAGGGATGCCTGAAAAGAACCAGAGATATATAAGGTGGACAAATGTAGAGCTGAGGCACTCTGGGAGAATTAATATAAACACTAACTCTTCCATATCCCTAAACATATTTCTTAAAAGATGTATCTTATCTCACCAATCTTTCCTAATTCCTGTTTAGGATTAACTACTCTTTGCTTCTTGAATTAGATAATAAAAAAAGGTGAATTTATTTCCTGATGCAAATTCCAGTGGTATAGATGGGCATCCTTTATCAATAAATGAAGGCTCTGAGGGAGTTCAAGCATAAGTGTATATTCAAACTAGAGTGGTCTAAAAGTACCCCTGAAGTGGTCAAAATGTTATTTGCTGCAAATAAACATCCACGTAATTCAAAAGTTGCTGAATTATACAGGTAATGAGCATACAGAAATTGATCTTATGTTACATAAAGATAGCAACTCTTTGGCAAGTTACTTTAGAACATCTAACAGGAAGTAGAATACAATATACTATATCAACTGAAACATACATAACTTCTAATGCATATTTTTTGTAATCTTTACAAATTTCAGCCATTACTTAATTATATATACATGGCATATAAATTACCAATTCCTACAATTCTTTCTTTTTAAAAAGTACACCTGTGATAGTAGTTACACAACTGTATACCATTACTAAACATCAGAGCCGTAAACATAAAACTGTCAATTTTACTATATATAAATACCATAACAAACCTAATTTTAAAAAAAATTTTTTAAGTTTATTTTTGAGAGAGAGAGAGAGAGCGCGTGCATGTGTGAGCAGGGGAGGGCAGGGTGGGGTGGACAGAGGATCTGAAGCAGATTCTGTGCTGACAAGCAGAGAGCCCGATGTAGGGCTTGAACTCACAAACCATAAGATCGTGACCTGAGCCAAAGTAGGACACTTAACTGACTGAGCCATCCAGGTACCCCTAAACCTAATTATTAATTTTTTTAAGTGTATTTATTTTGAGAGAGAGAGAGAGAGAGAGAGAGAGCATGTGCATGCACAAGCAGGGAGGGGCAGAGAGAGAGGAGAGACAGAATCTCAAGCAGGTTCTATGCTCTCAACCTAGAGCCCAATGCAGGGCTCGATCCCATGAACCAAGAGATCAAGCATGACCTGAGACAAAATCAAGAGTCAGAGGCTTTACGGATTGAGCCACCCAGGTACCCCTAACCCTGATTAAAAAAAAAAAAAAAAAAAGGCAATAAACTCAGAAAATATTTGCAATTCATATGCAAGCACAAAACACACACTTCACGCAATATTTCTACTGAATTAAGAGCCAAGATCCTGATGAACATCCAGTTTTAATAATTTTTCCTAAACCATATATAAAGAAAAACAACATTTCTACCCTTCTGTTAAGTAGTGGATTGTAATTTGAATACTGATAGCAACTCTCCTCCGAAGATTTTTAACATCTTTTATATATATTATTACATCTAGCTTTATAGACTTTTTATTAGAAAAACATTCAAAGGTCATAAATACATTTTTAAATTCCTTATCTTGCATTATCATTCTTCCCACATTTCCGTTGGTTATTACTATTCTTTTTTTTCCTATTTTTATTGAGAAATAATTGACATATATCATTGTATAAGTTTAAGATGTACATCATGGTGGTTTGACTTACATATATTATGAAATGATTATCCCAAAAGGTTCAGCTAACATCCATCAGTTATATTCTTTCATTTGAATATCAAAATAAAAATACTGTAAAATGTGAATGTTTTCTTAATCTTTCCCATTTAAATTTCTCTGCACTCAACTTTTTTGCTTTATTATGACTGCATATTTCTTTCTTTCGGATACCTTTTATAGTCAGTTCAGTTAAAACACATTAATTTTGTCTCAGTTTTCAAGTAGTTTTTCTCTCCCTTACACTACTAACTTGCCATGTCTTCATACTCTAGCAATAATCTACATATTCTTTCTTTATATACTAATCACTGATCTTTAAGACTGTCATTCAAGTTTGTAAATCAAGTCCCTTGCCAGCCTTTTTTATATCTAACCTTTGAAATTTTAAGCAATTCCTCCTTAATTTTCTCAGGTGGTGATTTTTAAAATTACTATCACTAAAGTATAATTGACACACAATGTTAGATTAGCTTCAGATGTACAACATATTGATTCAACAATTGTATACATTATACAATACTCACCACAACTACAGTCACCATACAACATTATTACAATATTATTGACTATATTCCCTATGCTGTACATTGCATCTCCATGATTTATTTATTCTATAACTAGAAGTTCGTACTTCTTAATTCCTTTTATCTATTTTGTGTATCTTTCCCATCCACCTCCCTTCTAGTAACTGCCAATTTGTTTCTGTGTTTAAGAGTCTGGTTTTTTGTTTATTTGTTCTGTTTTTTGGTGTTTTTTTTTTTCCAGATTCCAAATGTAAGTAAAATCATATGGTATTTGTCTTTGACTTAGCCTAATACCCTCTAGGTCCATCCATGTTGCTGCAAATGGCAAGACCTCATTCCTTATGATTAATATTCCATGTTATATGCATACATATTATATATAGTATATTTTAATTATATATTATGTATATATACATACATATATACACACTTTCTTTATTCATTCACCTATTGATAGATATTTGGGTTGCTTCCATAATTTGGGTTTTGTAAATAATGCTGCAATAATAAATAATAAATATGTATCAACAATATTTATTATCAACAATTATTATCAACAATAATAAATATGTACCTTTCCAAGTTAGTGTTTTCTTTTTTGTGTATGTGTGTAAATACCCAGTAGTAATATTACTGTATATTTCTATTTTCAATATTTTGAGGAAATTCCATACTGTTTCCCACAGTGGCTACACCAATTTACTTTCTCACCAACAGTGCACAAGGATTCCCTTTTCTCCATCCTCACCAACACTTTTTTATTTCTTGTCTTTTTGATAATAGCCATTCTGACTGGTGAGGTGATATCTCATTGTGGTTTGGATTTGCATTTCCCTTATGATTAAGTAATGTTGAGCATCTTTTCATGGGTCTGTTGGTCATCTGTATGTCTTCTTTGGAAAAATATCTATTCAGGTCCTCTGCCTATTTTAATCAGATTGGTTTTTTGATGTTGAGTTGTAGAAATTCTTTACATATTTTTGATACTAACCCCTTATCGAATATATCATTTGCAAATATCTTCTCCCATTCATTTTGGTTTTGTTGATGGTTTCACTGTACAAAAACTTTTTATTTTGGGGTAGTACCAAGTTTATTTTTTCCTTTTGTTTCCCTTGCCTGAGGAGACATATCCATAAATATGCTGCTAAGGGTGATGATGTCTAAAGGATTACTACCTAATTTTCTTTTAGTTTTATGGTTTCAGGCCTCACATTTAGGTCTTTAATACATTTTGAGTTTACTTTTATGTCTGGTGTGAGAAAGTGGTCCAGTTTCATTCTTTTGCATGTGGCTGTCCAGTTGGCACAACACCATTTATTAAAAAAACTATCTTTTCCTCCTGTGTCATATTGGATATTTTTACCTCCTTTGTCATAGATTAATTGACCATACATGCATGGGTTTATTTCTGGGTTCTCTATCCTGTTCTATTGATCTATGTGTCTGATTTGGTGGCAGTACCATACTGTTTCGATTACTATAGCTTAGTAGTATATCTTGAAATCTGGGAGTATGACGCTTCCACAGCTTTGTTCTTCTTTCTCAAGATTGCTTTGGATGTTTGAGGTTTTTTGTGGTTCCATACGTATTTTAGGATTATTTGTTATAATTGTATGAAAAGTGTTATTTGTGTTTTGATAGGGATTGCATTCAATCTGTAGATTGCTTTGGGTAATATGGACATTTTAACAATATTAATTCTTCAAAACCATGAGCAGACTATATCTTTCCACTTGTTTATATCATGTTAAATTCTTTTCATCAATGTCTTATAGCTTTCAGGGTATAGGTCTTCCACCTCCCTGGTTAAATTTATTCCTAGGTATTTTTATTCTTTTTGGTGTAACTGTAAATGAGATTATTTTCTTAATTTCTCTTTCTGTTACTTTGTAACTAGTAAATAGAAACACAATAGATTTCTACAGATTAATTTTGTATCCTGCAACTTTACTGAATTCATGTGTCAGTTCTCATAGCTTCTTGGTAGAGTCTTTAGGATTTCCTATATATATTATCATGTCAAATGCAAATAGTGACAGTTTTACTTCTTTCTTAACAATCTGGATGTCTTTTATTTATTTTTCTTATCTGACTGCTGTGACTAGGATTTCCAGTACTATATTGAGTAAAAGTGGTAAGAGTGGATATCCTTGTCTTGTTCCTGATCATAAAGGAAAAGCTTTTATTTTTTCACAACTGATGTTATCTGGGTTTTAATATATGGCCTTTATTATGTTGAGGTACGTTTCCTCTATTCACACTTTGTTGAGAGTTTTTATCATGAAGAGATGTCATACTTTGTCAAATGCTTTTTCTGGATCAACTGAGATGACGATCATATGGTTTTTATCCTTTCTCTTATTAATGTGATTTAGCACACTGATTGATTTGAGAATACTGAACCACCCCTGCAACCATGGAATAACTCCCACTTGATCTTGGTGAATGATCCTTTTAATGTACTATTGAATTCAGTTTACTAATATTTTGTTGAGGATTTTTTGCATCTATGCTCATCAGAGATACTAACCTGGTTTTCTTTTCCTTTTCTTTCTTTCTTTCTTTCTTTCTTTCTTTCTTTCTTTCTTTCTTTCTTTTTGATAGTATCTTTGCCTGGTTTTGGTATCAGGCAAAGATACAGATCAGAAAATCAGATCAGAAAAGATACAGATCAGAAAATCTATAACGCTGGCCTTATAGAATGAATTTATAAGTTTTCTTTCCTCTTCTATTTTTTTGAATAGCTTGAGAAGAATAGGTATCAACTCTTCTTTAATGTCTGGTAGAATTCACCTGTGAAACCATCTGGTCCTGGACTTTTGTTTGTTGGGAGTGCTTTTATTACTGATTAAATTTATCAATTGGTAATTTCTTTATTGAATAAACCTCAATAAAATCCAAATCCCCTCTGAAATCTTTCATCTTAAGATTCCTATGTGTAATTTTTGCAGCATTTCTTCAATATCTTTTCCCATCAGTATACGAAAGTTTATTTTCAAGTTTTACCATTTAATAGTTAATAACAACACTCTCTTTTTCAAATATAACTCTTCTTCCAATTTCTCAATTTAAGCTGGTTTTTTTTTTTTTTTTTTACATTTTATTTATTTTTGAGAGACAGAGCACAAGTGAGGAAGGGGCAGAGAGAGAAAGACACAGAATCCAAAGCAGGGTCCAGGCTCCGAGCTGTTAGCACAGAGCCCGACGCGGGGCTCGAACTCACAAACTACGAGATCATGACCCTGAGCCGAAGTCGGACACTTAACTAAGCCACCCAGGCGCCCCTCAATTTAAGCTAGTTTTAAAAAACACTTACTGAGCCTCTGCTACCAACTAGGGTTTGTTTAGAGAATACACAGACCTGCAAGGAGCTCATAAATGCTTTACAACAATGTAATTCATTCATCCTGACTATACTTAGGGGGAAAAAGGTAACATAAAAATAACCCTTTAAGAAAAGTTTACTTTTTCATTCCAAGTCCATGCTCACATGAAAAAGAATAAATGACCCAGTAGTCTGTCAGTATGTGTCTTAAAAGAGATCACATCAGCAAGATAGCTTATATATAACAAGAAAATACAGATTTTGTTTAACTGCATTTCAGAACTATGATTTAAAGATTTAAATGCTACCAACACTATATACTATTAAGAATAAAGAGGCCACCTGATGTTAATAACTATCTTGCATTATTTCTAATTTCTTTCAATTTCACCTTCCTTTTTTCTTTCCACCATTTGTCTTCTTTGTCCTCTTTTCCCAATTCCTATTCCTGCTGCAGGATTTCCCTCATCTCCCTTTCCCCTTCTCTCATCAAGTACAACTACTGAGTTTCTTTCATGAGTCCTCTCAACATCCCCAGACGGTAAGCTAGGAGAAAATTTTATTCTAATTTTAGACGGTAAGGGGACGATACACGGGGAAATAAAGTAACTTGCTGAACTCTGGTATATATTAAAGCCAAGAAGAGAATTCAGGCCACTGGCCTGGAATCCAATACTACCTTATCTAGTAGTATCTTCAGTATCTTAAGCTAGTGCTCTATTCACTAAGGTAAGGTATCTCACAAAGTAACGAGTCCTGATACATAAAAGAGAAAAATTCTGTCATATCAAAGTGAAAATACAAGTTACATTTTCCTAATTCCAGTTCAGCATTAGACAATGGGGTAAAACTAAAGTTAAAAATAAAATCTATTCGTTTTTCAATCATTAGGGGAAAATGTTTATGTAAGTCTCATACAAGGTAGAACTATTTCAGAAACCTACATCTTAATATTAAACAGTTCCTCCACAGCAACCCTTGGTTTTTTGCCTGTTCTAAACTTTGAATTTTTCATTACAAGCTTAAATATAATCGTACCATTATATGAAAAAAAAATTTCTTTCTATTGCCACTAAATTACATGCTAAATGATACCTGGTTATGAAATCCCTGACACTGAGTCAAATGAGAAAAATAAGATACATTCTCTTGGCCTCTCATGAAGATAGCATGTATAACAAAACTAACTCCTAACACATAACAATGCACTTCAAACAATAAAACACACCTCTTCTGAGTGTTTCAACCCCTAAGAATTCCTATATCAGCAAGACAAGGAACTACTTGATACTAACATGTGGATACATTTCTTTTGTGTTAGAGACACACAGAGATCTGTTGATCTCTGAGGCACATACAGAATCTACATTGCAAACATTACTAACATGGCTGTAGAAGCTTTACCTACCAGGATTTCACGGTATGAATTCTTTGACCTCTGTGCTTCAGAGATCAACAGACTCCAAATTTCAATTATAGGTAGTATACTTTAATATAACAAATATTTTTTCTTTTTTTTTTTTTGAAAATTTTTAAAGTTTATTTATTTATTTTGAGAGACAGAGCGTGAGTGGGGGAGGACGGGGTGGGGGGGGGGGGGGAGAGAGACAAAATCTCAAGCAGGCTCTGTGCAGTCAGCGCACAGAGCCCGACATGGGGCTCAAACCCATGAAATTGTGAGATCATGACCTGAGACTAAATCAAGAGTCAGACACTTCACCAACTGAGCCACCCAGGCATTCCTTCCTTAATATAACAAATATTTCTAAGCTATCACCACAGTTGTGTTTGTTACAAATATTAATATCTATACCAAAAGATGTTTCACGTGGCTACAGAAGATGACTGCCTAGAAAGATATAATAAACAATAGCAAATAAACCTTTTTAAAATTAACCAATCTAAAAAGCAAAAATTTGTATTACAGAGCCAAGAAAAGTCTAGAATTTCTACGTAAAACAGTGTGATTAAAATGCTAATTTAGGCCCATCTTAAATTGTATCACAGGATGATTCTGACATATTAAAACTGTAACATTTTTTTAAAAAAATTTTTAACGTTTATTTTTGAGAGAGAGAGCCCGAGCGAGCAAGTATGAGCGGGGGAGGGGCAGACAGAGGGAGACACAGAATCCAAAGCAGGCTCCAGGCTCTGAGCTGTCAGCACAGAGCCCAACAGGGGGCTCGAACTCACAAACTGGGCGATCATGACCCGAGTGGAAGTCGGACACTTAACCAACTGAGCCCCAGGTGCCCCAAATTCTAACATTTTTTTTTAAAAAGGAAAATTCATTCTTTGCCTTGATACTCTTTTCCAGATTACAAAATAATTCTGTCTTAAACATGAATTATTCAATTTACATATATATACATACATATTTAACCTATATCCTTCATACTCATTTCTGTGCTTTACAAATATTTTCATTAACTTTTAAAATTAAAGCACAACTTACAGACCTATTTTTTTTTTATTTTTATTTAAGTTTATTTCTTTATTTTGAGATAGAGAGAACCTGTGGGGAACAGGCACAGAAAGGGGGACAGAGGATCTGAAGTGGGTTCCATGCTGACAGCAGAGAGCCCGATGTGGGGCTCGAACCTACAAACTGCAAGATCATCACCTGACCCGAAGTCGGACACTTACCAACTGAGCCACCCAGGCACCCCTATTTTCATTAACTTTTAAAAGATAAGTTCATAATAGTGTTTGTCCATCCAACAATGTTTTTAATTGTTTATTTTTATTCACTCTTCTACTCCCCAGGGTATCACCCTATATAAAAAAGTATAGCTACACTTCATGTTTTAACAGTACTTTGCAAATGCAGAATTTTATTAAGATTATGTAGTTCCAAACACAGCATCTGGAACTACCCGCAGTAGCACCTCTATCCTATCAGACAATAATGACTGGTTTACATGTCTGCCCTGAAGACAAATCTTTAATGGCAAGGGCTACATTTTAGAAATTTGAGTCTCCCAGAGCCTAGAGCTGTGTCTGATAGCCAAGAAGTGCTAAGTAAATGTCTAATGAGGGCAAAAATGAATTTAAATATACCAAAATCTTTTCACAAATACTGATAAAACAATCCCTCTACGATAGAATAAGTTTGTAACCTAACAATATAGAAAAGAAACTCAAAAAAGATAAACTTTCTTACTGCTTATTGAAGAAATATGGTTGTGTTCCCAGTCTTTGAGAAAGTGCTTGACAGCACTGGTCTACATCTTCTAAGACCTAACAAAGGCAACGGACCACAAAGAAAAATATTTAAATTAGCAAAACAATAAAATGTGTCTAACACTTAGTCTGCACCACAGTTTATAACAAAAATATAAATGTAGGTAACTTTTTATAATATATTTAAATCGGACTACAGAACACATACAGAACATAAGCCATATTTTTTTTCATAAGCGATACTTTCTATATAACAGGAAGACAATGTGAGAACAGCTTTCCTTTAAACACAAGTACACTTACGTTACTTGTAAGGATTATTATCAAGAAAGTTTTTATCTCAAAACTCCACACCCTACAAAAATGTTTTCCTGAATCCATATATTCAAATTATCTTACATATATTAAAAAGCTTGCTTCATAAAGATGACACTACTGACCTACCATGAGTAAAAGCATCTGAGTGGTCTTCCTGCTAGTGGAGATGGATTTATGTCATTTACTCAATCCCTATTCATTTACCCAATCCCCTGGTGGCCAATGGCACACATCGGTAAACTGGCTGCTAGGACTACGCGTAGCCTTGGAAAAGAGACATTAGTTTAATGACTAAATTAGTTCAATCTCATGACCTTGACCAGATACATATTTTTTTAATTTTGCTACTTCAGTAAATTTAAGATTAAAAAAAAAAAAAACAGATATATTAAGCACTGTATTTAACAGGGTTTGTTTTTTTATTTTTGTTTTGTTGTTGTTGTTGTTGTTGTTGTTTAATTCTGATGTTGCAGATCTACATTTACTGACATAAAAGATGCCCACGATGTACTGGTGAATGGGAAAAAAAAAATCAGATTATAGAGTGACAGGTATAACATGATCCCATTTAAGGAAAGTGTTATTAAGAGATATCCAGAAGAATGTTCTCCAAATAGCAGTGGCAATTTCTATGTGGTAGGATTTCAAGCAATCTCTATTTCCTTTTTGAATTTTTCTGTGTTACGTAATTTGTTTATAAAACAAATAAAAACCACTTCAAGTCAGAAAAAAATAAGAGCAAAAATTTTCTTAATTTTTTTAATTAAAAAAAACTAAATATAAAAAATGAATTTCTTAATGCATTAAAGTTGAGGCTTTTGTCAACTTCAGTCTGAACTCACCTGGTCCAGAGTCTTGTTACCCCATCCAATAGCTTTCATCTTACGTTTGACTTCCCACTGTTTCTGGTAGGCCAAAATATGATTCAGGGGCCAAGGGTAAGGAGATCCATATCTAGCATGAGTGATCTAGAACAAAAGGATTTTGTTATCAACACGATTCTTTCTAAAAACAAAGCCAGTTTTTACAAACAGAATACGCAGGAAAACATATTTTCAGAACACAAACAGCAATCTGAAAAAAATACACAGCTTGCAAGCTAAAAAATTAAAATTTTAAGCCATTCCCTTTAAAAATATATAAACTTTCATGTACTTTGCAACCAGTTATATCAAACGATGACACATAGCTTCCCTAAAATGTATGTGCAAGCAAAATTAAAGTAAGTGAAAAACTATATCACTAATGGTATAAACCACAATGTTTCATTTATGAGCAGGGACTTAAGATTCTGAGCAAAAGTGTTTTCTCATTAAATTTTAATTAAGATAAATGCTGCAGAACCACTCACCTCCCCTACTGTAGCTTCATCACACCACTGAAGATACAACTAGGAACAAAAGAACAGTCACTAGAACTTTAGAACACCAAAGAGAAAATGGATAAAGAAAATTATTTTCTGCCATGGTGATTTTTTATGAGCCAACCCTATAAATGTCACACGTAAGACAGTTTCCCTCCTTTGGCTAATGTTGCTATACAGAATTATTAAATTTAATTGATGGTAGTACTGAATAAAAGTATTTCTTATTCATATAGTAGTGTATCTCTAAATATCATCAAAGTATTTTACAGATATGAATGAAGTAAACGTCCCAAGCCCAAAGTCAAATAACGAATGGGCAAGAATCACTCCTTTTTACAAATAGAAAAACTAGATCTTGAAATGCCAGGCAACTTGTTCAAACATAATAACCAAATAATTCCAGGAACCATCCTAGTCCGAGAGTTGACAGACTATATTCCTATTTCTCAATAATTTTAAAATAACCCATAAGAAAGATTATCTTTTGTAAGAGGAAAAGCTTATTTTCAAGGCCTATTATCTTCTATTATACCTCTGCAGTTAACAGCATATTGTTGACTAATTCCATGTAGGCTTTCATTTCTGCTTTTTGGACTTCATCCAGCCCATCACTAAGAGAATGGCCCTAAAGGGAATTTAAAAAAATTTAAAAGAGCATCATATTAAATAGAGAAAAACTTTCAGTTATCTTACTACCAAATAATATAAATGTTCTTACATCAATGGTTTTATGACAAATGTCCAATAAACTTCTAGAATATCTCCTAAAATTTTATATGAAAAATCATTAATTATCTGCTATCACTACAAAATATTAGTAAGTAGTATTTCTACGCTATCATAAAAGTGTATCTTTCAATGGACAAAATTAAATTTTCAATTATTTCACAAAAGAAGAAAACAAGAATGATCAGTAAACCTTTTTTTCTAAGAGACTAACCTTATTAGTAATAAAATAAATGCCGGAAGATTGACATGTGTTACTTATAAAGTGGTCAAAGTTGAAAAAAATGTTAGTAAACGTATAGGGAAACAGACATTAATTTTTAAATTCTAATATACTATAATAATGAAAAAATGCATAAAATGGTATATCCTTTAGTTCAATACAACCATCTGTGGTGAGATTTTAAAAATGCACACCCCCTTTAACATCACAGTATCACTCTTCGGAATTTATCCTAAAAAGATAGTCTGACAAGTTTACAAAGGTGTGTATAGAAAATATTTACCTGAACACTCAGTAAGAGCCAAAAACTGACTACAACTTAATGTGTCCATCAATAAAGACTTAAGTGAATAAGTTATAATACATCCATATAAAAGAATACTATACAAGAATTTAAAAGGATGATGTATTTCTGTAGTCATTAACATGGAAGAATTTCCAAACATATTGATGATTTTAAAAGGCAGGTTGCAAAATAGCACATAATAGTAAGATCTATATTTTTCTATATATGCCAAAAAAAAGTCTGGAAAGATATTCCCCAAAATGTTAGTGGGGGGTTGTCCTTTATAAGTATTAAAACGTAAGCTGAATAATTCAAATGTATATATTAATATTCAACTTCCAAATATATCCTATATTTCCTTCTCAAAGGTTAACTCAACATTTTATAACAACCTACGTTTTCATTTATGACCAAAATTCTCATAAGTGTAAGTTAGAAACTTATCTACCATTTTGTAAAGATCAAATTACATCTTTTGCCATTGATTTACATTACGGGAGAAAAAACTTCCACTTTAGAAATATTTCTCCACTAGTTTATATTGGCATTTTATGAAACTAGGTTAAAATCAATGTAAATGTTAAGACATGCTAAAGAATGATGAATGACTTAAGAGTAACTATGATCAAATATATTTAATATCTTTTTTATTACCTTTGCTTTAACGAATTGGACTATTGGACCAAGTTCTGATACTACTTGATTTCCTACATGAATAAAAGGTACTTTACCTGTTGAGGAAAAAGAAATGTATGAAAATACTTTCAGTAAATTAACATAAAAATGGAATGTTTTATTAATATACTGCTCTTGTAATCCTATAACTTTTGAAAATTATAAATGTGTATGTTAAATTCTATAAACTATTTTTTTAAGTTTATTTACGTTGAGAGAGAGAGACAGAGACAGAGAGAGAGGAGAGAGAGCATGAGCAGGGGAGGATTAGAAAGAGAGGGAGATAAGATCCCAAGCAGGCCCTGAGCTATCAGCATGAAGTCCAATGTGGGGCTAAAACTCTCGAACCCTGAGATCATAACCTAAGCCAAAATCAAGAGTTGGACACTTAAATGACTGAGCCACCCAGGCACCCCAAATTCTATAAACAATTACTAATTTTAAAAGAAAAAAAGGAGATTCATTTCTAGAATTCTCACTTGCATATAGTAACCGACCACAATAATATTCCCTTTTCAGAACTAACACTGACAAGTCACTCTATAGCAGTAAACACTAATTATTCAATTTACATGAATAGGCAGGACATTGGTTCACAACCACTGATAGATTTGTAAGAAATGCAGTGGGTCTTTCTCTTCAGAGTCCAATGAATCAATCTATTTTTAAACTACATTTAAGAAGACGACTTCTTTTTACATCTACTTTTAAACCTCAGACACGTAAGTTCAATATCTTAAGCACATAACGGTACGTTAATAAATGTCTTTGACTCAAAAAAAATCAGGAATTAAGAGAATTAACAACCTTTGAAGGTATGCTGGTTTATGAATTCTAATACAAAGTATGTTCCCAGACATATTTGGGGGAAAAAAATAAAAGTATGCTTATAAAAACTGGCTTCTCTCTATAAATGTCACATTAAAAAACTAATATTTCATTTTTATAAAAACTAATAGTTGACAAAATTATCAGAGATGATAATAGTGTCCAAACAGCAATGAAGTTCACCCCAAAAGCTAGAGGATGAAATCTGCTGTCAGACCTAATTCAGAGTTCACACTAACAGCAGGCTTCTTCATGGTCCTTTTCAACAGACTGACTCCTCTCGGCCTCATGCAGACCTAGGGTAAAGGATGAGGTGCACAGCACCAACAAAAGCTTCACCTACATCCATAAAATAACGTGCATTATAAGGGAAAGGCAGGCCTTCGGGGAAACAACTCTATTGATGTATTTAGAAGACATTTCCATGATGCCAGTATAAAAACACTGCATTCCACATACCTTTCTTCTAATCTTGCAAAGGTGAGAAGAATTTATTTGGGTAAATAAGTACTGGGTAAATAAGTAAAAGTAGTAAATAAGTAAAAACTAAGTAAAAAATAAGTACTGGTAAATTTATTGGGTCAGTAAGTAAAAAAGTATTGGGTCATAGTGTTTTTTAGCTTGAGATAAAATCTTTGTTAAGTACTATAATGCTAGAAATAGCACAGGTCGTCTGAGATAAAATGATCTAAGAATGAAAACTGTGTGTGGATAAATGCCTAGACTAAAGCTATTTTTAGGGCATAGCATTTTGAAAGCAAAGTGTACTTCTCATTTTCAATAACCAGTTTGGTTTGTATTTTATTTCTTTTCTTAAAAAATACTTTGAGTATTGGGCACTGGGGTGGCTCAGTTAAGCATCTGACTTCGGCTCAGGGCATGATCTCTGGTTCGCAAGTTCTAGCCCCCCATGGGGCTCTCTGCTCTCTGCTCTCAGCACGGAGCCCACGTCAGATCCTCTGTCCCCCTCTCTCTGCCCCTTGCCCATGCATGCTCTCTCTCTCAAAAATAAATTTAAAAAAATATTTTTTCAGTATTGTAGATTATGAAGCAGGAAAGCAAAGTACTCATACATCTCTAAATATAAAGATATATATAAAAATCAAGGCAACAAATTAGAAGTAAATAATGTTTTTTGTCACTAGCCTGACTTAAAGTGGAGCCAATGTTGGGGTGCCTGGGTGGCTCAGACAGTTAGGCATCTGACTCCTGATTTCAGCTCAGGTCATGATCTCAAGGTTCATGAGTTTGAGCCCTGCCTTGGGCTCTGTGGTAACAGCACAGTCTGCTTAGGATTCTCTCTCCTCCTCCTCCTCCTCCTCCTCTCTCTCTGTCTCTCTCTCTCTCTGCCCCTCCCACATTCATACGCACTCTCTCTCTCTCAAAATAAATAAACAAACTTAAAAAAAAAGTGGAGCCATTGTTACATCCTTATTATTGCAAGTATCAGGCAAAAGCACACTGAGACATTTATTCGCTGGCACCAATCAAAGACCATTAAAAAAAAATCCTGAGGGCCCTATTTCTTATTTTATGCAAAATAATCATTTTTTCAACTTTTGTTTTTAAGGGCTCCTGGCTGGCTCAGTTGGTAGAGCATGCAATTCTTGATCTCAGAGTCGTGAGTTCAAGCCCCACAATTGGGCATGGAGCCTACTTAAAATAAAGATTTTTTTTAAAAAGTGCTTTTAAAAAAGAATTTTTGTCTTTAAAGGAAGCAAGAAGAAAGCAAGCAAGTTTGTAGGTTCAGAAAATATTAGAAACAAAAAGAACCCCGGATACCATCTAATGCAATCACCACATATTATAGATGAAGTCACTGACACTCAAAAAAGAGAAGGGAAATTTCCCAAGGAAACTGTTAATAAGTGACAAGGTCACAGAAGGATTAGAGTAAAAATTTCGTAGCTCTTAGCCAAGCAGTCTTCTGATTACTCCATGATGCTCTCTGCTTTAAAAATCTACTAGAACAAGATCATTCAAACAAATAAAACATCCCTTGATCACCCCAAATCATATGATGAAAGAGAGTAATACTAGTCATATGATGCAATTTAAATAAATGCCTTAAGAGAAAGTGCCATTTTCATCTACTTATAGGAGACTCCTCCCTATGAATGTATATATGTATATATGTGTGGTTTGTAGCCTCTATAGTATTTATTTGTCTTTCATCATATCACCTAGGTGATACTTAGTACAGTCATTTTAGGAAACAGGTGGATGAACCACATGGCTTTTCCTCATTTGCCAAGGATAGTAACTTTAGTATTAGATTATTAACATTTTTGTATGCATAGCTACACTCTTTTTGTATGACTACATAAAGGAAAAAATGGACAGAACCCAATATAATTCATTTCACCAGAATTCAGAAAGTTTATAAAATTTCTATACAAAAATAATAGAAAATGAGTTAATTAATGGGCTTCAAGAATCTAAAACATGTCTATGTTTACAAATCTAGAAATTCTTTTATGGAGATGTTTTAAAATGTATATTCATAAATCTATAAATGTAGATTATTAATGTAGAATTTTCAGTGTGTATGGAGGCTGTCTTCACAGCTTTTGATAATTATTACCACCTTTAAGAATCTAAGATGAAAAGAAAAAAATGCTTTATACAAGTCATTTCTAAGTTATTTTCACAGTGAGGAGACAGATAAATGTCTCCCTAAAAACAATGTAACTCACTTATCCCAACAATTTATACTCAGTGGATTTACCCATAAAGGAGTGATTCTGTGTTATTACTGTAGCAGCAAAGCCATAATTATAATCCATACCAATTTTAGTTAATATTTATCAGCTTTGTGGCACTATATTTTTATATTAAAAATTATCTGAACCAGGGGCACCTGGGTGGCTCGGTTGGTTGGATGACCAACTTCGGTTCAGGTCATGATCTTGTAGTTCATAGGTTCAAGCCCCATATCCGGCTCTGTGCTGACAGCTCAGAGCTCAAAGCCTGGAGCCTGCTTCAGATTCTGTGTCTACCTCTCTCTCTGCCCCTCCCCTTCTCACGCTCTGTCTCTCTCTCTCTCTCAAGAATAAATAAATGTTAAAAAAAAAATTAAAAAATTAGGGGCGCCTGGGTGGCGCAGTCGGTTAAGCGTCCGACTTCAGCCAGGTCACGATCTCGCGGTCCGGGAGTTCGAGCCCCGCGTCGGGCTCTGGGCTGATGGCTCAGAGCCTGGAGCCTGTTTCCGATTCTGTGTCTCCCTCTCTCTGCCCCTCCCCCGTTCATGCTCTGTCTCTCTCTGTCCCAAAAATAAACGTTGAAAAAAAAAATTAAAAAAAAAAAATTAAAAAACTAAAAAACTGAAAATTACAATTAAAAAGAAATTTATCTGAACCATATTTATTTAAAATTGTACCCTAATCTACTAATACATGACACACAGAAAAGGCAACACTGATTATAAAAAATAGCAGAAAGGCTAAAATCTTAATAAAAAGTATTTTGAAACCTGTTGAAATAAAAATAAAAAAGAAATAATTAGAAACCAAAAGCTTTCAGAGATGACCTTAAGATCTTTGACAAATTAATTATTCCACACTCTCTTCGTCCCTCTGAATAGTAAGAGGACATAGTTTAGAGAAGTGTGTTTAATAATGAATGGATTCATTAATGTTAAAATTTGTTTTCTGAAGTGGAAACAGCACTATATAAATAAGGTTGGGGATATCTGAGATTATGTATTTTCTTAATATTTCTTAATATTTACTGTGACTTTCCACTAACCATCTATGACCGCAGAGTTGAAATGAACAGCCATGTCCGCCCAAAGATTATCAAGTTTACAATTGTTACTTCATAAAACCATGGGAAAAGTCTTCAAAGGGTAAACAAAACAAAAAAATCTAGGTACAAACTGAACTATCACTACAATTTCACCAATACAGAATATTAACAGAGAATTAAGAAAAAAAAAAAAAAAACTTACCAGATGGAGACATATATTCTGCATTTGCCCTACAAACCACTTTGACAGGCAGGTTACACATTTGCAAAAAGGCCTGCAAGTCAATACAAGTATAATTAGCCTAGTGAAAGTAGATATATATTTGAACAAAACTTTTTACTTATTTTCTAAACTTGAGCAAAAGCTCATAGAGTAACACTTTATTGGAAAAGAATGAATCAATTCAAAGTAAAATACTTGTCCAAACAAAATCAAATGTCATTTCAGTGCTAAAAAAATCAAGGACTTAGACACCAGTAAATGTATGTATGACACTTAGAGCGTTTATACACACTTTAAAAAATGTAAATTATTGGGGCGCCTGGGTGGCGCAGTCGGTTAAGCGTCCGACTTCAGCCAGGTCACGATCTCGCGGTCCGTGAGTTTGAGCCCCGCGTCGGGCTCTGGGCTGATGGCTCGGAGCCTGGAGCCTGTTTCCGATTCTGTGTCTCCCTCTCTCTCTGCCCCTCCCCCGTTCATGCTCTGTCTCTCTCTGTCCCAAAAATGAATAAATGTTGAAAAAAAAAAATATTAAAAAAAAAATGTAAATTATCCACACTTATTTTATTCCATTAGTTTATATAAGTCAGCAATACTATATATTGGTTTAACCTTCTTTAATAGATGGCTATAAAGTCCAAATTTTACAAGGTATTGCTTAATTCCACTATTCTTTACAGGATCTTCATCTTTGCCTTAGAGGAAAATTCTCAAAATGTTATTTTTGCTACTTCCAAGTTCTCTCTTATATACTCAGTATTCTAATGTGTAGCTTTATGCTTACCAATTCACTTTTTAAAGACATAAGTTGTTGGTTTTCACTTTGTTTACAGTAACAAAAATTTCACAAGCAACTTAAATGTCTAACAATAAAGAACAGGTAAATTATTTACGGTGAATCTAAATCATGTAATGTTATGCAATCACTTTTTAAAAATCACGAATTGTATCTTCACACGAGGCTGCATGAAATAAGTTTATTTCCCAGTCTTCCTTACAGCTGGATGTGACCAATGTCTAAATTCTGACCAATGGGACTTAAAGTTCTGGGCAACGGCTGGGAAGTTTCTTCAAAAATAATGGATATGACCTCTCCTCTTTTTTTCCTTCCTGCTCACTGGAATACGAAAAGGATGTCTACAGCCACAGCAGTCAAACCCAACCATGAAGCAGAAGCTGAGAGAAGATGGCAGAGCAACAAGGGGAAAGATGCCTAGTTCCTTGGTAATCACTGAACCTAGATTACCTGTGTTTATAAGAAAAAGAAATAAACTTCTATCTTTTCAAGTCTCTACTATTTTGGGTCTTCTACAACTCCTAGCCAAACCTAATTCTAACTAATGCACCAACAATTACTGTGTCTAGCTTTAAACCCCACCTCAACCAACCAAAAGCTGATTCTGTGTAAGTGCACACTGTCATCTAAATACCATAACCTGTGCTTCCAATTTATAATAGTGAACTACTTGACTGACCCACAGGTATAGACTAGGATCAAAATTATGTGGAAGGCTTATTAAAACACAAATTGTTCAGAATGGAAGAATTAGAGACAATAAGTATCAACAGCTCTTTCAACAAGAATGGATGAGAAGAAAAGGAAGAAGGGGATTAGAAGGGTCTTCCTTCTATTAATACATAGTGGTACTCGATGAGGGAGAAAGGTTGAGCTTGAAAAAAAAAGACAGCAAAAACACACTGAAATGATAAGAAACAGGGAGAACAACAGGCATACAAGATCCATGAGAGGGTAAAAAGGGATGTAAGAGCACAGGTAGAGGGATCTGGTTATTTGTCAGAAAACAGGACAGCTTGCTACTCCAATGCAAGGGGTGGTCAGTGTCAGTGGTAACTTCAAGATGCTGAGCAAGAAGGACAAGAAAATGAGAATGCTCACATCCTGTGAAATGGGAGAAGAAATCATCTGCTGAGAATGAAGGCATAAGGGGATTGAGGCCTTCAAAGAAGAACAAAAAGAATCTGAAATATTATCTTAACATTATCTTCTCAAATGTTTGGATAATATTCCCGTTAACAATTACAATACTCTAAAAATAGTAAATATGGTATATTTTGCTAAACTAAATGTATAGTGGTAACTGTACTAATCTTTATTCCAAAAAGCTGTATTTCACCAAAAAAAATTAAGCAAAATGGTAATGTTCTGCAATCAAAGCCCTGTTTCCAGTCCTGTGAATTTTTAACTTTTTTACTTTTTTTTTAATGTTTATTTATTTTTGAGACAGAGTGAGACAGAGCATGAACACGGGAGGGTGAGAGAGAGAGGGAGACACAGAATCTGAAACAGGCTCCGGGCTCCGAGCTGTCAGCACAGAGCCTGACTCAGGGCTCGAACTCACAGACTGCAAGATTATGACCTGAGCCAAGGTCGGACGCTCAACTGGCTGAGCCACCCAGGCGCCCCTACTTTTTTACTTTAAAAAAAGGTTAGCAATTTAGCAATGCTCAATTCACCACAGACCTCAATTGATGACATAATTCTAGTTAGCCAAAGATTAATTTTACAACATTTACTACAATCAACCTTCATCCTTCATTCAAAAGAAATGTTATAAATTAACCTGCAGTTTATAAGGAAGTCTGATGTCACAAACAGAACATTTTATCCAAATATTAAAAATGCAAACCAGAACATTACCATAACTATAACTGTCTTTGAGAATATAAAAACTTTAAATCCAAACCAAGCTTTGATCCAAACAGTATTTCTCCTTTATCTTGTAGGATGGAAGAAAATTTCTGAGGTCCCAAAATAGAATTTTCAATTTTCGCTTTCACTTTCAATCTCCTTCTTAGGTTGGAATGATACACCAACCTAAAACACATTTTATTTTCAATTCTGAAATTGCAGTCTGCATATTTTTATTCCCATGTGAATCCAAAGAAAAATGTAGTTTTAATTATAATAAGGAAATTAGGGTAACTCAGCTAACTCCTATTCCTCTGCTGGACACTTTATTCCAAACTAATTCAAGTGATTAATAATATAAAATAATCTGTACCAAAAACTTAGCACATACTATCAGAATAATGTTCAATAACTGTGCTGTCCAATATGGTAGCCACCAGTCACCGGTGGCTATTTAACTTAAATTTAAATTAAAATTCAATAAAATTTTTAATTCAGTTCCCCAGTCACACTAGCCACATTTCAAGTGCCCTATAGCCACATGTGGCTAATGGCTACCATATTTATTGGTATGAACATTTACATCATCACAGGAAGTTCTATTAGACAATACAGATCTACAGCAATGGTAATCAGTGCACAGAAGACATCTTAGCAAGACAGGCTGACATCATCTGAAAGTGATCAGGCTAAATATTATAAAAACAATCTGCACAATATGAGAGTGCTCATAAACTCTGCAATTGATCAATCAACTTTTGATGACAGTGACACATTAAGCACCGTAATATTTTCAATTAAAAAAAAACTAAACTAAATAGGGTTTATTCTGAGCAACTCCAACTGATAAAATGATGAGATAAATTTATTAACATGTGAAAACTAAGAATTTAAGAATGAATAAATTAAAACTACAGCCAATAAATATATTTTCTTTGAATGGTAAGGAATTTTTTTTTAATTTTTTTTTTTAATGTTTATTATTATTGAGAGAGAGACACAGAGCATGAGCAGGGGAGGGATACAGAGAGGGGGGAGAACAGAATCTGAAGTAGGCTCCAGGCTCTGAGCTGCCAGCACAGAGCCTGACGTGGGGCTCAAACTCACAAATTGCGAGATCATGACCTGAGCCAGTCAGTCGCCTAACCAACTGAGCCACCCAGGCGCCCCGAATGGTAAGGGATTTTTTAACACACACACACATATACACACACAGAACCCAGTACCTGACTTCTAAACTCTGAAATTTAATAAGCTTGATGTACTTTCAACACATTAAATAAATTAAATTCATAACATCAAAAAAAATTCATGGAAGCAATGTTGATACATTTTTTTATTTCCTAAAAACTATAAAAAGTAATACCAGATCATGGATAATTAAACATAAAGAACTGAAGTTACACATTTATCTCTGTAATCCTCTAAAAATCTACCAAAATAACAGTGAAGAAATAGAAAACTGATAAACCCAGAAAGACACAAAGAAGGGGAGAGGAGACCAAAGCAGACCAGAAATATCTGCCCATTTTTGTCAGATGGAAAGCAGACTTAGGGCAGAGGAAGCTGAAACCCAAGAGCATGCAGAGGAAAAAAATCAATGTGTCCACATCACAGAAACTAGGAAGATTCCAAAACTGGAGGCACCACGTACCACAGAGGGTGGAGGTGAGGTAAAGGACTAAAAATAAGAGTGGCTGAAAGTGTGTATAAGTATCACACAACTAGTCCACCCCCAACCTGGTAGGAGACAGAAGTCCATTCTCTGAAGAAACCCAACCAGAGAGACTCCTGACTCAAGGCTCAAGCAGCACAGCAGGGCGGAACTGGGTGGGTTGGGGCTGTTACACTGAAAAGAGGAACATGAAGGCAGAGTGTACGCACAGACCAAAGAGACCCACAGCACCCCCTCTCCCCTCTCAGCTCTCACACGCTGGTAACGAATTTGAGTACCTCCAAGATAAGAGAGATAACTATAGAAAAGCCCTACAAATGCTGATATGATAGTAGGGGTGGGAGAGGTTGGGGTAGCCGCCAACAAAAATGGCAGCTCACTGTGCAATCAGTCTACAGTGAAGTCCACACGTCAAAAAGTCCCTCATCTCCCCATCAGCTTTTTAGTGTCTCACTCTTAAATATAAATTGTTAGGACAGATCAATAGATACTTGAGGAAAGCCTCAAACATAAAATACAGAGCCAAAAGAAGCCACAAAAAAGGAACTGACAGGAAACAAAAAATACAGAGAAGACAACTTCAAAGAAAAATTATAATGGTTAATATTTATTTAGCACTTACTAGGCACCAGGTACTTGCATAAGAGCTTTGTCCGAGCGGTAGGTACAACAAATATGCCTCTTTTAATATGGGAACACACAAACATATAAAGAGGTTAAGGGATCTGAACAAGCATACGGAAAGGAAGAAAGGAAAGGAAGGAGGAAAAGAGGGAGAGAAGGGAGAGAAAGAAAGGAAAGGGGAAAAAAGGAAAACGAAAAGTGAACCATACAAAGGACTGAGCAGATAAATGACAATGACATTCAGTGTCTCAAAGAGCAACTCTGAAAGCTCGATGGTAATACAAGGGCTTCAAAAAATCTTGTCAGCCTAAAATTCTACATGCGGCCAAGGTATTAATGAAATGTGAAGACAGAATAAAAACAGTACCACATAAGCAATGTCTTTACATTTTTATTGCCCATGTATCCTTTCTCAGGAAGCCAATGAAGAATGTGCGGTACAATAAAAATAATAAACCAAGGGAAAAAAAAAAGAATACAGGATCCAGAGAATATGGGGATCCAACATAAAAGCAAAAAGAATTCCCTGGATGATGATGAATAGCAGTCATAAGAAAACAGCCCTGCAGCCAACAGAGGAAGGAACTGTTCCAATTAAAGCAGAAGGAACAGGAGTTTCCAAGGTAGTATTTCTGAGAGAAAAGACAAAAAGGATCTGATGTATTTGGCCACTGTGAGGGGGAGTAGTATAGATCAGTCAGAGTTTAAGAGAGAAAACCACTCAAATGAATTAAATAAAACAATTATTAACCCGAGGGGAGGAAAATCATAGAGAAAGAATATCTTCATAGTACACTGAGCCACTCAATTGAGATCAACACTTATATTCTAATTATAATGTAAACACTGAATATTAATTTAATCCAAAAAGTGAAAACACTATTGGGAAGATGGAGGAGAGGGAGGCGAGTTGTAAGAGGTGAATTGCAAAATTTTTAAATGAAGTAGTAACATAAGCATCTTACTTAAAAATACAGAGGTAAATACCTGGAAAAATAATACAGCTAAAAGAAATGAAAGTAGTTATCTCTGGATATCCAGATTTGGGATAGGAAAAGGATAGGACAGTGGACTGTTTTTATTTGTGACAAGCCTCTCATATATTACTTACTGGTGGGAGTGTAAATTAATCCAACCACCTTGAAAATGTTTGGTCATTTCTACTAAGCACATGACTACCCTATCAGCCAACAATTCCATTCCCAGAAATATATCAAAAAGAAACAAGGCATATAGCCACTAACATACACATATATAAAAATGCTCTTAAGCAGCTTGATCCTAATAATCAAATACTGGGAGCAACTCAAATGTCTATTAATATTAGTAGCCAACTCGAATCTAAAATTCCTAACTCCAGGGGTGCTGAGTGGCTCAATCAGTTCAGTGTTACGCATCTGACTTCAGCTCAGCTCTTGGTCTCATGGTTCGTGAGTTAGAGCTCTGCATCGGACTGTTTGCTATCAGCACAGAGCCTGCTTTGGATCCTCTGCCCCCCTCTCTCTGCCCCCCCCCTCAAAACTAAACATTAAAAATAAATAAATAAAATACAATTCCTAACTCTAAGCTAAAAAGGGTATACAATGTCACCAATTGCTATTATGAGAAAGGAAAAAATATACAAGGATTATATATTTTTCTTGACTCTGAATTCTTTACAAAGAGCATTCACTGAGAATTTTTAAATCAGAGAAATTCCAGAAACAGTCCCAGAAGATGATACCTACAATACTCCATAAAGATTCTAAATTCTCTGTCTTCAATTATTACCTCTGAATCATATCTTCTGGGAACCATGGCTCAGATCTTTTTGCAAAAACTGGTCTTGAAGAATAAAATTTATTTGCATACAAGTGAAAGTGAAGCCAAAAGTATAGAGAACAAAAAAAAAAATCTGTTATCAGTCAAGTAGACCATTACAAATACCTTAAATCCTAGATTCAAAAGTTGTTATTGTTAATAATAATGCCATTGCTTTGATTAGATTATAAGACTAACAGTTTAAATGTTGGGAAAACCTTTTCAAATGTTGTACATAACAGAGTATCAGGAATACAGACAGGGATCCCATTACAGTAATCTTTCAGTAACATGGTGACAAGCTTCTGATTCTTCTCACTTCTCATTTCAGATTCCTCTGTCTTCTAAAACTAGCGTTTACTCTTGTAATTCCCAGTTATATGCCAGATAATGATTATCAGCTCAATAAATAAATGAACAAACATGAAAATCTCAACAATACATCAAATCACAAAATGAAGACTAAAGAAGTCTAAAACTCAGTAAATCTTCTAGTTTTCCTCCTATGTGAATTTTTTTGATGTAGCAACAGAAACTCCTGATAATAAAAACATTTTTTAAAAGTCTGCTTAGTCATAACATAAAATTTATATTTAACCACTAGCTGGAATATGAATCAATGCAGTTTTCTTGAAGGGTAGCTTAGCAACATCTATGAAAATCCTAAATGTACATATCCTCTGACCCCACAATTATATTGTTAAAAATCTATCATATGGACATATATGCCTAAAATCATGTAAGATATATGTTAGGATATTCATTCCTAATCCCTACTTATAGTATAATTATACTATATTTATAATATTTATACTTACAATAATAGCCTAATACCCACCAATAAGAGACTGATTCAGTAAACTGCGGTGAATCCATCAATGGAATATTTGTAGTCTTCAAAAAAGAATGGTGCCCCAAAACCTATAAAAAACCTATAAAACTCAGGGCAACGGAGTGGCTCAATCAGTTAAGCATCCGACTTTGGCTGGGGTTTGATCTCATAGTGGGCTCAAGCCCCATGTCAGGTTCTGTGCTGACAACTCAGAGCATGGAGCCTGCTTCAGATTCTGTGTCCCTCTCTCTCTGCTCCTCCCTCCACTCCTGCATGCACACTCTCACTCACGCTCTCTCTCTCAAAAATAAACATTAAAAATTTTTTAAAAAGAACTTCTCAAACTCAACACCCAAAAAAATAAACCAGTGAAGAAATGAATAGATATTTTTCTAAAGAAGACATCCAGACGGCTGACAAACACATGAGAAGATGCTCAACATCACTCATCATCAGGGAAATACCAATCAAAACCATGAGATACCACTTCACACCTGTCAGAATGGCTAAAATTAACACAGGAAACAACAGATGTTTGGAAGGATGCAGGGAAAAGGGAACCCTCTTACACTGTTGGTGGGAATACAAACTGGTGCAGCCATTCTGGAAAACAGTGTGGGGGTTCCTCAAAAAGGAACGTTACTCAGCCATCAAAAAGAATGAGATCTTGCCATTTGCAACAATGTGGATGGAGCTAGACTGCATTATGCTACACAAAATAAGTCAGAGAAAGGCAAATACCATATGATTTCACTCATGTGGAATTTAAGAAACAAAGCAAATGAACATACAGAAAGGGAAAAACAAAACGAAAGGAAAGCAAACCATAAGATACTCTTAATGGCGAACAAACTAGGGTTGATGGAGGGAGGTGGGTGGGGGGTGGGCTATCATAACAAGAAGGACACTTGTTATGATGAGCACTGAATGTTATAAGTAAGTGATGAATCATTAAATTCTACTCCTGAAACTAACATTACACTATATGTTACCTGACTAGAATTTAAATAAAAATTTGAGGAAAAAAAAAGAATAGAGTTGCTCCTCAACCCAACTTCTTATACTACACTCCAAAAGACATTTCTCATCTGGAATTTTCTGTATGGCTACTGAATGACATGAGACAACATACACCAAATGCAAAATTGCTTTTTGTGTTATTTTTCTTCTAAAGGGCCGGGGTAAAACATTAAAACACAGCTCAATAAGGCCTACAAAAGGCTAATTTATTTGGTCCAATGCATAGCTTCCTGTGAACTAACTTGATAGGAAGACACAATTCTAAATATCTAGAAGAATGAGTGGAAAACATTTATGCATTCATCCCCATACTCAATACATATTTACTGAGCAGCTACTATATATCACAACTGTTCTAGGCACGAGAACAGAACAGGGACCTTAAAGTCTCGGCCTTCACTGAGTTTACATTCTAATGGAGAGAGATGATATGCAAATAAACCTGAAAATATGTATGGTGATTCCTGCTATTTAGAAATACAAAGCAGTATGAAGGTATTGCTATTATAAGTAGAGTGGTCAGATGAGGGCTCACCAATAAAGTAACATTTGGGCATAAACCTGAAGAAAGTTAGGGAGCCAGCCATGTTCAAAGGCACTAAAACAGTCTTATGCTTCTACTGGTGTGTCTGAGGGACAAGACCAGTCCGACAATGCAGATTAAGGAAGTGAGTGGTAACAGGGAACATCAGAGACAACCAGGAGATCATGTAGAACTTACAGATACTTGTAAGGATTCTGACTTTTACTTTGCATGAGAAGAACAATTACAAGAAGGTGCTCAGCTGAAAACTGCTGGAATCTGACTAATGTTTTAAAGGATTATAAGCAGTTATACAGAGATTAGATTGTAGACAGTAGAAGCATAGAAGCAGAAGCACTTAGTTAGAAGGATTCTGGGGTGCCTGGGTGGCTCAGTCGGTTGGGCGTCCGACTTCGGCTCAGGTCACGATCTCATGGTTCACGGGTTCAAGCCCCGCGTTGCGCTCTGTGCTGACAGCTCAGAGCCTGGAGTCTGCTTTGTGGATTCTGTCTCCCTCTCTCTCTCTGCCCCTGCCCAGCTCATACTCTGTCTCTCTCTCTCTCTCTCTCTCTCTCAAAAAAAAATAAAACATTAAAAAAAAGAAGAAGAAGGATTCCGCAATAATCTAGGCAAGAAATGGTAGTGGCCTGGATTAAGACAGGAGTGCTAGGGGGGACAAGAAGTCGGATTCTGGCTACATTTTTAAACTAGGGCCGAAAGGGTTTGCTGACAACTGGATGTGGATATAGGAAAAAGAGGACTCCAAAGATGGCCCAAACTTTCTGACATAAACAACTACAACAATGGAAATGCCATTTACCAAAATAGGAAAAAGTGCAGGATGAGAAGGTTTTGGTGGGAGAAGGGAGACTTAGGAGTCTTTAGATGGACTGCTCTAACATCACTTCCTTGTCAAACTTTTCTGACGGGCAATGACTAGGAAACAACTCTATTCTCTTTTCAAAGACCTGGTCACGAAGGCAGTTATACGCTTTGAAACAAGATAAGCAGATTCTACTGAAATGTTGAGAAGCCCAACCTTAAAGGCCACCCACACCCTTTTCTTTTGTGGACAGAGGTGACAGAAGTACCTACAAATCAGTATAATCTTTGTCAACACTTTCCTGCAAGGATGGTAATATTGAGGTGTTAAGAAACGGGTAGAGCTATAGTTATTTATGCAGAATAAAAACACAACCAAGGATAGTTTTTATCTTTGATCTCTTCTGTTCCCTGCATCTATAGCCCACCAAGTTTAAAAAGTGAAAAGTCAATACCCAAAGTATAAAAAGAACGGACATAAGTCAACACCAAAAACACCAAATAATCAGATTAAAAAGTGAGCAGAGGACCTGAATAGAAATCCTTCCAAAGAAGACATACAGATGACCAACAGACACATGAAAAGATGCTCAACATCAGAGAAATGTATATCAAAACCACAGTGAGATTTATCACCTTTACACCTGTCAGAATGGCTAGTATCAAAAAGACAAGAAATAAAAAGCACTGGTAGGGATGTGGAGAAAAAGGAACCTTCATGCACTATCGGTAGGAATGAAAATTGGTGCAACCACTATGAAAAACAGCATAGAGATTCCGATCCAGTCATTCCATTACTGAATATTTACCCAAAGAAGGCAAAAACACGAACTCAGAAGATATAGGTATGCCTATATTCACTGCAGCATTATTTATAGTAGCCAAGATATGAAAGCAACCCAAGTATCCGTCGATGGATGAAGAAGATGTAGTGTTTGTATACACACACACACACACACACACACCATGGAATATTACTCAGCCATAAAAAGGAATGAGATCACTTATATGTGGACTCTAAAACACAAAGCAAATGAACAAACAAAAAAACAAAGATTCCCACAAATACAGAGAACAAATTGACAGTTGGCAGAGGGGAGGAGAGGAGGGGGATGGGTGAAGGAGAGTGGGAGATACAGGCTTGCAGTTATGGGATGAAAAAGTCACAGGGACAAAAGGTATAACACAGCATTATATGGTGCTGTACCTTATGGAGAATTACGAGCCTTCGGGAGATTTAAATTAAGTACACAGGTCGTATAATTAATATAAGGTAAGCAGAATAATATTAATGAGAAAATCCAACAAAACAAAACATTTCAAAAATTACGCATACCTAGTTGAACTCTTTGTTCCCAAAGAAATATACTAAAAATATCTCAGAAAGGATCTGGAAGGGCAAACTTAATGAAATTAAATTTAAAGCTGAAAAAAATCATCAATTTCTTTCACAGAAATAAATATGATGCTATCTGAAAGGAGAAGGAAAACAGAATCTGCAATATTAAGAAACCTGAAATATCAAACATCTTTTAATTGCATTAGGTTAACAACAACAAAAAACAAACAAAACAAAAGGGCAAATAAAAATATTCAGTTCATAAAACTATGAGAAGGGAAACACAGCTAGCCAACAACAGGCCTGCCCTGGCTACTACATTTGCACAGGGAGGACGCTGCCTCATTGACATTCTGTCCTACCATCATTTAGAGGAAGGTGACTTTCTGTTGCTGACTCATACACCATACCAATGACTGGGTGACCATTAGCACATTCCCACTCCTTAATTGTCACTGGTTAAGTGCCTAGCATAACCTAATGGATCCTAACAGAGTACAGACTTAAGAAGCATACTGTTTGAGAAGACTAGAATGCCTTTTGAAAAATGAAAATCCTCTGCATCAATTTTAAGAATCAGTATAGACAGAACAGTAAGACTTAACAAAGCAGATGCCTCCCAGCGAGCCATCTCTGGGCAGGATCTGTTAGAGAAAGGTCCTTTACCTGATAAGCTTTTTTCTTCTTTTTTTTTTTTTAATTTTTTAATGCTTATTTATATTTGAGAGAGACAGTATACGAGCAGGGGAGGGGCAGAGAGAGAGACAGAGACAAGAATGTGAAGCAGGCTCCAGGCTCTGAGCTGTTAGCACAGAGCCCGAAATGGGGCTCAAACTCACAAGCCGTGGGATCATGACCTGAGCCGAAGTTGGACATTCAACAGACTGAGCCACCCAGGCACCCCAAAAAGTACTTTTTTTAAAAAATAAGATAAAGAGTAAATATATGATTTCTGGTTTACAGTACATACCTTATATAAAATCTTTTAAACAAGGCAAAAACAACTGAATAAAGATGTTTTGATATTGACATAAACGCTTACTTTATGAATAATCTTTCAAAGTCCACACATTGACAAAACTGATAAATTATTGATAACAGGCCTCCCCTCCAGACTGTAAGCTCTATTAGCACACACTGACCATGTCTGTCTTGTTCACTGCTTTATCCTCAGCATACTATAGGTGCTCATGTAACACTTGCTCGAGGAATAAGCCATAGATATGCACAATACATACAAACATACCTAAGTTTGTAGAAAACTAGTAAACTACAACAAAGACTAGCATTTTGTTATTTTATGGAACCAAAGATTACTGCATTAAAAAGTTAGATGTAACTCCTGTTAAATTCAGAGTTATTTTTTAAAATCAATAAAATGACAGATATCAGTAAGCAGATATTGTTTTAGAAAAATAGTTACAGGAATTTCACTTAAAAAACATTATCAGGGGCGCCTGGGTGGCGCAGTCGGTTAAGCGGCCGACTTCAGCTCAGGTCACGATCTCGCAGTCCGTGAGTTCGAGCCCCGCGTCGGGCTCTGGGCTGAGGGCTCAGAGCCTGGAGCCTGTTTCTGATTCTGTGTCTCCCTCTCTCTCTGCCCCTCGCCCGTTCATGCTCTGTCTCTCTCTGTCCCAAAAACAAATAAACGTTGAAAAAAAAAAAATTTTTTTTTAAATAAAAAAAAACAAAAAACATCAGAGGGGCGCCTGGGTGGCGCAGTCGGTTGAGCGTCCGACTTCAGCCAGGTCACGATCTCGCGGTCCGTGAGTTCGAGCCCCGCGTCAGGCTCTGGGCTGATGGCTCGGAGCCTGGAGCCTGTTTCCGATTCTGTGTCTCCCTCTCTCTCTGCCCCTCCCCCGTTCATGCTCTGTCTCTCTCTGTCCCAAAAATAAATAAAAAAACGTTGAAAAAAAAATTAAAAAAAAAAAAAAAAACATTATCAGAAACCACAATTCAATGAGCAGAAAAAGCTTTTAAATAGAGCAAATCTGGTACCAAAACCATGAAAAGCTAATGAAAGCACGTATGAAGACAGATCACAACAAAGAACAGATCTTCCTTAATACAACTCTCACCTGAAAACTACCTTTGGAATATTTGACTCAACTTTAGATACATCAACACCTGAGAGCTGTAGGAAAAAAATCAAGTTCAGAAGGAAAGCAACAAATAAAGATAACCAGAATAGGAAAAGATACAAGCTCTCCCTGTTAGAATTAAATATAAATAAAAGTTGTCAGGTCAATATTAAGCAGAAGGAGTGATAAACTAGTCAAAAGGCACAGAAAGAATAATTCTTACAACCCAAGAACCTAAAGCAACACCAGTTGCATATTTGGCACTCAACAAACAACTTGGGAATAAAGAAAGGAAACTACTTTTTTTGTTTGTTTGTTTTGAGCTCCTATAACGAGTATTTTAAAGTTTTATATTTTACAGATAAAGATTCCCAACTGAGAAAAATAATAACAACAAAAGCCCACCAAATTTTAAATTCTTAGGATAAGCTAAATCGTAGATGTCAGGGATCTAAAATGTATTCATTTTGATAAACTAACAGTAACTCCATATTGGATCATTTACCAATAAACAGCACCAACTATTTTCTTTCCGCTTCACTATTCCAAAAACAAAATGAACATTTACTTGTCTTACAAGTTAAATACACAAGAATACTCTTTGCGTTTAAGCAATAAAATCAACATTGCTTGCTCATAAAAATATAAAAATAAGGGCGTCTGGGTGGCTCAGTTGGTTAAGCATCCGACTTCAATTCAGGTCATGTTCTCACGGTTCGTGGGTTGAAGCACCACATCGGGCTCTGTGCTGACAGCTCAGAGCCTGGAGCCTGCTTCAGATTCTGTGTCTCCCACTTTCTCTGCCCCTCCCCTGCTCGCACTCTGTCTCTGTCTCTCAAAAATGAATGTTAAAAAAATTTTTTTAAACAATATAAAATTTTAAGGAATTGTTCTTAAGTTTTTAAAAGATCAGGTGCTTTATACTGATTAATATTATGGAACTTAAGGGATTATAAACATAGCTTCTAAATGTATATAGATCACATTAACAAAGTTACCAAATTCTAGATAGGGAAAAGCAATTTTCAGTGTAACCATGTAAAGCTATCCTTAGCAGACCTCCGGTTTTCTTTCTTAGGACAAAGCTTCTATTCATTTCATAATTAAATTTGAAATATTTCACGTAAGAATTCCCTACGGACTATTCGAAAGCATGCAATACCATTTTCAGGGCACAAAATGAAAATGGTTCTGATTTTTAATTCATATCTTGTTTTACCAGGACACAAAAGAAAATCTGTGACAACAACCAAAGAATTATTTTCCCCCTTACTGAAGAGGCATGTTTTAAAATTAAAAACCATGAACAAATCTACCTACAAAATAATTCATTTTTTATATCAAACAGCTGCAGACCCTGTAATTGAAATAATGTATCTAAGGTTACAAATGAAAAGTGTTAGGTATCATTCTTGAAGTGACAGATTAAGTTCCTAATCCAGTTAAAGTAATAGCCATATTTGTAGTTTAACATAAATTAAGACCTTAATTATATTTGTGACTATTTTAAACAAAATAACAAATTTCTTTGTACCTGAGAATGTAATTTATAGCAAAGCCAGGTTCATTTTCCAAACCAATCTATTTCACACTGCAGAAGTACTCTGATATAATGGTATAATGTAATTCTTGTTGTAGAATGTTGAAAGAGTAGATACACTAAGAGCACAGAAGAGGTTTGAAGATAAATGAAGATGCTATTCATTCAAGGGTAATTTCATCTTAGAACTATATGAAGGATGTTTCGTTCACACAGGCTAGTCTATGGCCTCAAATTTAAGTGTATTTTCAGCTCAAATATAATGCTGCTAGATCGATTATGCTGATACCGTGTATCTAATAATGAAGAATTCTAGCCTTTTTCTATTTAAAAATAGACTGCCATTTTTTCATCTTACTGCTAGGTCTTCATTGTTCTGCTTAATAGCAACAAATTTTAAAATTCGCTTGCTATTTACTTTTTAAACAGAAAAGTATATGGTTGACATTCTAACTTGCAATCTCTCCTGACTGCAGGAAAGCGCATTTTTGCTAAGTTAAAGAGATACTTAGGTTAGCAAATCATTACCCTACAAAACCATTTTATTTCACTAATTACTAAAACTGACAACTCTAAAAGCCACCTAACTGTATTCTGAATATACTTCACTCTCCCAAATCCTGTAAGACTAATTTAAGTGTTTTATGTATACCACACCATTCATATGCTGAGAAATTAATACTGAAAATGTTTTTAATTTGCTAAATTCTGTTTGTAATTTCAGTTCAATTTTAATCACCTCAATTTAAATTATCTTTTCTGAAGATCGCATTTTATATACTTAAATCCTTAAAAGCATAAATCACCAAAATACTTTAATACTCCTGGTCTATAAAGGTGATATGACATTCAATCTGAAGAATTTAAATTCAGTGATATCAAGGAAGCATCCTATAGCCTCCATTTTTCTCATTTTAGAATACTGAAAAGGATTTCACAAGTCCCCTTATGTAACAAACGTTCCCTAAATTCCCTCTATCTCTAAGCTTTCCTCCCCCCCCACCCTTCTAATCTTGAAAGAAAATATAGAAGCCTCATTTTGCAGCAGATGATTCAAGTGGGAGAGATAAACAAATGTCAAAAAACTTTAAGATGCATCTATTTAAAGAATGTTTTTCATAAAAGTGTCCTCTTAATTCTCTATTAAAATATATCCACTGGTGTCATCTTTGTCAGGTTTGAACTGACACCTAAAAATTGCATACAACCATAGCCAACTTGTTTAAGGGAAAAAATCTATCCAACCAAACTGAAAATTCAAAATCATTTCCTCTACAGCTGTCAAGGTACGCTGTCCACGGTAGCCATCTGAATGCCATGACATGTTTACGGTGGCTCTATTTTCACAATCACTGTTATTTCTCCAGTAGATGGACTCGCGGTCCAAAGGAGAGAGAGCTACTCCTTTCTCCTGCTCTTCCCAATCACTACATGAGGATATTATCATTTAACTGCTAATTAATATGCCCACCTAAAAGGCATCATTTGCTAAAAGGAAAAGGCAAGGGTCAGCTAACAATTCATCAGCAGATCTGACATGTTAGTGTTCGTGGCCCAGAATTAACAGGGCCTATAAAAATGTCGACTTTTTAAAATGATACAACATATTCAACAGAAAGAAAACAGGTGGGGGTTTTTTGTTGTTGTTTTTTTTTTGTTTTGTTTTGTTTTTCTGTTGTCTTACCTTTCATTTTTAGGGACAGAGTATTTATCCACAAAAAAGTAGGGAAAAACTAGAAAATTAAGTAGAATAGTGGTATTTCCCTTAACCGGGCTTAAATGTCATTCTTACAGGAAGTGAGTATACAAACTAAGTGAAGTAAAAAAGCAGCATTCTCTTTTATGCAGCGTTCTAATAATGATCATCAGTTTGAGACACTCCAAAAATAAATTCAAACTTTTACAATAGAGTAAGCCATACAAAAAAGGAAAACACGTTTCTTTTTAAATTGGATTCATATATAATAAACAAAATCCCTTCTAAAACTTACTAGAAAGTAACATTTTATATGCATTCACAAAATACGTATTTATAAATCTTTGTAGTCAAAATAGGCTCTAATTCAACATTCAACATCATCTTGTACTTCTACTGCTATTTCTATTGCTTTCACTGTCTTCAAAAGAACTTCTCGTTTATTATTTGACTTGAGTGAGCTTCACAATAACTCATAGGTAAGACTGCGTTTATCACATTTCAGGGATCCAAAAGCTGAGAGACATTTATTTTTCACATCTTAATGTAATCTATAAATTGCAAGATACAGCTTGCTAAGAAATGTCAGAAGTGATTCTTGAATTAAATGTCCACTTATTTTTGGATAAAAATTCAAAGACCTGCATCACTGGACTGGACTGCTATGCTACAAAGTGTTAGGAGCATGGATTCTTGACTCCAGACTCCCTGGGTTGGCACTCCCGCCCTGCTAAGTACCACCTACGTAAGTTTGAGCCACGGGCTTTAACTTCTTAATTTGTACAATGGCAATAATAATACTACCTACCTCCTAGAGTTGCTGTGAAAATTATCTCTGATACCTGAGGTACATTTAACAAGACCTGGCACATGGAGTAAGTGCTGTGGAAACTTTAGCTTCGGTTATTATGGTTGTTCTCACTAACATTGCCTGCAGGATGCGGATTACAATAGCACTACCTCATTTAGTTGTTGTAAGGACTGAATGAGTTAGTAAGAATTAAGTGTTCAGCATAGTGACGAGCACGTGGCAGGTACTCAGCCAATGCTGTTGCTGTGGGTTACCTCCACAATTTGTGGGCTCTGTGACCTTGGGCAAAAAAGCTTTCCTTTGTTTCAGTTTCCACATCTTTAAAAATGAGGTTCCTAAGAGTACCTTCCACTAGGGTTATGGGAAGGACAGAATGAGATACTTCACATAAAAGCTCTCAGGAGAATGCCTTCATCAATAAAAGTATTCAATACTTTTAAAACAAATCTTATTCGGTATTGTTTTAAAAACACATTGTTTGAATTAAAATATTCAGTATTAATAATTTGGACACAAACTCATATGTGTCAAAAAAAATTCTTAAGCCTAACATTGATTTTAATTACTCGGGTGTGGTTGGACATCATAAAGCCTACAAACTTGCATTCCTCCTGCTGACATGGATTATATACACTCCTATCAATGAACAGGAGAGAAAGAACTAATAACCAACATTAGCTGCGTATTTACATTACGCCAAGTACTTTTCTAAGTGTTTTTCCTATATATTAACACATTCAGTCCTCATGACCTCCAATAGAATAGCTTCTATTGTAACTCCCTTTTACAGATGAGGAAACTTGAAACAAAAAGTAATGTTTAAGGCATGCTGTATTTGGAAGAGACCAACTGCTCATTTCACTTGTACATAGCATATTCCAAATCAGTAAAGACCTAAACTTCTTGAAGAAAATAAGACGTTTTTTATAGAAAACTTGCAGGGGAGTTCATATGTATTTGCTTACTGTATTTCTAGACATGTGCTGTTCCATACAAGAGCCATCAGCTACATGTGTCTACTGAGCACTTGAAATGTGGCTAGCACAAATTGGGATGTGCTGTAGTTGTAAAATAGACATCAAATCTTGAACTGAATATAAACAAAAGTAAAACATCAGGGGAGCTTGGGTGGCTCAGTAAGTTAAGCGTCCGACTTTGGCCCAGGTCATGATCTCCTGTTTCATGATTTCGAGCCCTGCATTGGGCTCTGTCCTGACAGCTCAGAGCCTAGAGCCTGCTTCAGATTCAGATTGCCTCTCTCTGCCCCTTCCCCACTCACATTCTGTCTCTCTCTCTCTCTCTCAAAAATAAACAAACATTAAAAAAAATTCAAAAAACAAGAAAAACCTCCCATTAACAAATTTTGAACTGATTACATGTGAAAATGATAATATTTTGATACACTGGGTTAAATAAAACATCATTAAAGTTAATTACATCTGTTTCTTTTTATCTTTTTTAATGGGACTATTACAAAATTTTAAACCACGTATGTGGCCGACTTTACATACATTATACATCTATCAGACAGTGGTTTGGGTTTAGGAAGTGAGACAATAGTAACAGAATTATTATCAAAGTTCTTTTCCCAAACACACACACATAGATTGATGTATATATAGATATACATACGTATATACTGCTACACACACACACACACACACACACACACACACACACACACACACACTGCTCATGAGAACCAGAGGAACATGCTACACTAATATGTCACTATACTCAACATACAAGATTGTTATATGACTAGGCAAACACTTCAGGTAACACCAAAATTTGTGAATGAGGGGGGAAAGAAGCAAATCTAAGAGGAAATATCAGCCATGGGAAAAAAATTTATTTTCTTTTAAACTGAAATCATAAGGGTTCCTTTAATCAAAAAAGATCTGACCACTTAGTTCCAGGAATATAATAAATGCCAAGTCTATGTGGTAGGTAAAATTTAAATTTCCTGATGGCTTAACTGGCAGACTATTAAAATATCTGATGCTTTATATCTGGTATCTTCTAGAAATATCCAGTTTATGGATACCTGTCACATTGTTTTCATCAATTTTACACATTTAACTGATTCCTCTAAACGGATACTGGTCCACTATATAGAAGAAAATTACTCCATAAAGTTTACATCAGATATCTGGAAAAGTCACATTTATAGTCATGGCTACTATCAGCTGTCAAGTCAAAGAATATTGGAGAAAACCAAGAATTTTTAATATATGCTGGTTAATTTATCATCTAAGTGACATATGTAGGATAACAAAAAAATTGAAATGCTTAAGCAAAATTCTGCATTTTTAAAAGGTTCTTTTTTTCTGGCTTTATATTTAATTGCAACTATGATTTAAAAAGCCATGGTTAAAGTAAATTAATAGGAACCATAAAAACAGAGTTACTAAATAAAGTACACACTAAGATTTCTTTTTTTCTTCCCTTCCCCAGATTATTTAAAACATTTTTTTTAATGGTAATATACTGGTATCTTGGTTTGCACTGAAAACAAGTTAATTCCAGGGTTTCTCAACATTGACACTATTTTCACTTGGGGCTGGGTATTTCTTTGTCATGAAGGGACTGTCCTGAGCATTGTAAGATGTTTAACAGCATCCCTGGCATTTACCTAACAGATGCCAATTGCACCATCCCCAACAGTTAGGACAACCAGAAATGTCTAAACACTGACAAATGTGTTTTGTGGAGTAGAAATTTCTTTCAGTTGAGAACCCCTGGTCTATTCCTACTCAAAATACCTTCTTCTTTGGTAAAAATTACTTCAATAATTTTAGGGGCTCTTCACAGGGGATCTCCAGATAGCCTCAGCAAGATCAGTAAACCCTGCAACCACGTGCAGAATAGTCTAGGTATGTTTCCATTTGTGTATGCGCTCTGGCATGTTTTCTGAGAAATGTTTTACAGTTTTCATCAGGTCCTGAAAGAGTTATCCCAAAAATGGCAATGAAAAAAAAAGGGTTAAGAATTAGTGCTTCAACTAAAAGATTCACTGTGTCTTGAAGCTATTTTTTCAAAGAGAAACACTGAAAATACTATTTTATACACAGCTAATAATTTGCTTGTGCTATCAGTTATCAGGCACCACACTTACAAACCTTTCATTCAACAAACACTTACTGAGTATATCCTGTATGCTAGGCACTATGTTACTTATTAAGTATCTGAAAGCTAAACTTAAGTTCTCCCTCACCAAAAAAAGAAAAAACAAGATTAACAGCAGCATAAAGTCTGTATTTATTGCATACAATCACCGAGAATTTCTGCTTCTCTAAAGTGAACATAAGAAAAAAATACACTAGTTATAATACTAGTATCTAAAGATAAAATAAAGGTAAATAAATAAAATAAATGTAATTTACTTTTTTGGTAAAAAGATTTAAAGTAAATCTAAAAGAAAGAAACTTAAAGATACTCATAGATCCTCATATGAATAAATTATTGTCCAAATATATTTCTTTCCATGTTTTCCTTCTTTCCCCGTCTTAAAGAACACAAAAATGTACTGAATGGCATGCTACCAGTCAGTAAACCCAGAAAATACCAAGTTGAATAAGAAAATGTGAGACGACCAAGTGCCTAATATCATGCCTAGAACACAGCAAAAGCTCACAGGCCCTTCTCTTCCCCTTCTTTCTGTCCTCCAGAAGCTCACAGTCCCATCTCCAAAAATGTCACACGTCTTAAGGTTTCTCTTTTATCTTGTAGGTGTTCCACAATAAAATCCTCTTTGTGATTCAAACTATGTAAGCTAACTAAATAAACAATAGCTAACTGTAAAACGTCTGAATAATTTTAATTCTATAAATCTACAAAAACATTTCTCTCTTTTCTTTTTTTTAGTGAATTGTGGGATATTCATACAGTGGGATAACATACATCAATAAAAATGAAAAAATTAGAGGTACATCTATCAATATGAACAAATATAAAAAACAATGTCAAGTACCAAAAAAAGAATCAAACAACATATAGAGTTTGTTTAAATTTACATGAAGTAAAAAAATGATCTATAATACTAGTTAGGTTTGTTCCCTTTTTATGTATGCATAAGTTATCAATGGTCTAATCATATGATAAGCAAATTCAGTACAATGAAAGAGAAGGGAGACGGAAACAGAATCACTGAGGGTTATACTGGGCCCGTTAGCAATATCTGTAAGAATTTTTTTTTCTTAAGTTTTTATTTTAATTCCAGTTAATTAATATACATTGTTATATTAGTTTTTAAAGCAAATAATCCCCACATATCCTCTTCTTCCTATAGTACAGTGTAAAGTTTACAGGACCACTAGCCTTTTTTGGATTCCACAACTGTGATCTACAATGTAAAGAGCTACTGCATTCAATAAGTGGTTTGGGGGTAACAGATACCAGTACAATCATAAATACAAAAGGAATAGCCAGAGAAGAGTATGTCTACTTTAAGATTGTCAAAAGGATTTAGGCTAGAATGAGCACAATGAAAGAACAATGCTTAAAAATATGTGGTAAATAAATCTTTACAAATAAGTTATTAAATTGTATCCATAAATGACCTTGTCACCACAAATCATTAACACCATCATATCTAGTCAAAAGCTAAACTACGAAGAGAATACATCTAGCATAGAAGTGATTTTTATAAAAAGAATGAAGACTTTTCTTTTATATACTGATAATAACTGAAAATATTACATAATAAAATTGCAGTTCACAGATGAGATGTTATATTGATAATGGTAAATCACACAGAAAAATTGTACACATACGACATCAGAGACTTCCTGGTGAGGAAAAAACACTTGCAACTCAACGTGAAAAAATATTACATTATTTACATATTTACCTGCACAGCAAGAGAAGCTGCATTGTCAGAAAGCAAAATTTGCTCCCCTGTGGAAATACAATGAAAGGTCTGAGTCAAAAGTGAGATTGCTAAACAAGTATAATACACTTATAAATGTTTTTATTTTAAAACACTATTCCTATTTTGAAAAATAAAAGGTACAGCCTTTCATCAAAGTAATTACAAAGTTCTCTATCAATGCTATTGTGCAATCATAATTTTGATTAAATTATCACAATATGTACACAATGATAAAACAAGACTATTTCCTCCAAAACTATTTGATCATTTATCGTATTTTATCAACAATATTTAATTAAAATCACTCACTTAAAAACAAATTCATTTTTCAAGTTTTCAAGAAATATTATTCTTCTTTTCATTAAGTAAAACAGTATGTTCTCAGACCCCTCTAGTTAAAAGTAAAAGCATTCAAAACCATATAAAACCAGCTTGCAGTTAATATTGCACAGAGTGTCTAGGTCTGTCACACAAAAGAAAGATGACAAGTTTGCAGCAATAAAAATTCCATGCTTAGAAGACTAGGGCTGCTGCCTATTAGTCTTCATTACTTTGCAGTCTTCTGACAACTGCAGCAGGCTGCCGAGCCCCAAATGGGGTCCATAATGTGATCTGATGATATATGAAGAGCTGCTAAAGGGAGCCTGAACCATCCTAGCCTATACATTTTAACAGTTCCTTTTTACTGAGAGCCCACTTTACCACAGGACTTCAAAAATCTGCTGTGTCAGCTATTGGTGCAGTAAATCTGCCAACTGCTCCTGCAACCACATCATTTTACACTGCCTACAGCAGCCAATATAATGAGTCAATAATAAACTAAGAACCTTATAGGCCATGAATAGTTGGTTTACACTGGCAGATACAAGTTTAGGCAAACTCTCCAATACAAATTAGATGAGAGAATCCCTTCTTTATGTTTTATGTTCTCTCAGGAGTAAATGACATTATCGACGGGTTTTTTTGGTAATAAGTACATTTTTATACATAACCATTTTTAATCGTGAACAAGTACCTACCTTTCAGTTGCTGATACAAGGTAGCATTTTCAGGCCAAGGCTCTGCAGCTGTGGAAACGAGGCAGTGATAATCAGGTACATAAGGCAAACACATATCAATAACCAAATTGATAAGCACAAACATTTGCCTAGAGCATTTAACTGAAAGTCGATCGCCAAGGTTACCTTCTATATATGGCAATAACCACACCACCTTAGATCATATGGTATCCTGTGTAAGTAGGTTAAATAATTTCTTTTACATGCATTGTTTGGTTTCTTATTTGGTGGCGGGTTGTACTGTTGTTGTTGCTTTTGTTGTTGTTGTTGTTGTTTTAATGGAGAAGAAGTGGAAGACAGCTTGCCCAATCAAAAGTGAAAATTTATTTATGTATTTTAATATGAAATGTATTGTCAAATTGGTTTCCATACAACACCCAGTGTTCATCCCAACAGGTGCCCTCCTCAATGCCCGTCACCCACTTTCCCCTCCCTCCCACCCCCCATCAACCCTCAATTTAGTCTCAGTTTTCAAGAGTCTCTTATGGTTTGCCTCCCTCCCTCTTTTTTTTTCCCCCTTCCACTCCCCCATGGCCTCCTGTTAAGTTTCTCAGGATCCACATAAGAGTGAAACCATATGGTATCTGTCTTTCTCTGTATGGCTTATTTCACTTAGCATAACACTCTCCAGTTCCATCCATGTTGCTAAAATGGCCATATTTCATTCTTTCTCATTGCCAAGTAATATTCCATTGTATATATAAACCACAACTTCGTTATCCATTCATCAGTTGTTGGACATTTAGGCTCTTTCCATAATTGGGCTATTGTTGAAAGTGCTGCTATAAACATTGGGGTACAAGTGCCCCTATGCATCAGCACTCCTGTATCCCTTGGGTAAATTCCTAGCAGCGCTATTGCTGGGTCATAGGGTAGATCTATTTTTAATTTTTTGAGGAACCTCCACACTGTTTTCCAGAGCGGCTGCACCAGTTTGCATTCCCACCAACAGTGCAAGAGGGTTCCTGTTTCTCCACATCCTCTCCAGCATCTATAGTCTCCTGATTTGTTCATTTTAGCCACCAAAAGTTAAAATTTAAAAACTAAAACAGCCTATATGCTATTACTTTAGCCTCCAAAAAACAGACATCCCAAAATGTTACTTATAAGATACTGAATTTGATTTACTATCGAAAAAAAGTGAAACAATATTTATAATATTTTACTGTAAACTTTTAAGAAAGTAAAGTTTTAAACAGACATCACTGTATGAAAGAATCAAATATATCTCTTTCAGGCTATGCATCTTTCCTTATAAGCTGGTGGTATTTAAACCTACAGAAGAATCCTATTATATTCTAGAACATTCCATTGCCTTGAACCCACCACCACCACTCCATAAAAATAAAGTGGTGTAACATGATGAAGCAGTACCTACACTGTGAAATAAAGCTACTAGTAAAACTAATGTTAGGCCTGAGTCCAGGCTTGACTATAATTCTTAACCTCTCCTTAAGATGCACTAAACAGTCCAAGGAGTAGGGGTGGAGGGAGGAACGCTTTAATTTGTTTTTACTCATACTTCAGAATGAAAAGAAAAACACAGTATCATTATAAATTATAAATGCTACTTTTGGTTTGGTTTGGGCTATACAAAATCAAACTCATATTTAGGAATAATACCATGAAATCATCAAGCAAATAATGGACCATACATAGTTTTGTATGCTGTTGCTCATAATATTATATATATATATGTAAAAGCTACTGAATTTCAACTCACATACCAAAAAGCAGTAAAAATTAAATATTTATTGTATGTTACTGTAAAACTTTTAACAAAGTAAAATTTCAATAAGAGCCCAATTAACCTGTGTAACAGTGTTTTTAAAATAAAAGTCAGGGAAACAAAAACAAGCTGACATCAGCGAATTACTAAAAAATAACCTTTTAGGATAAATTGTATGGTCAGCACACCTACACCGTTTACATCTATATGAGAAACAATACAATGAGGTTCATTCGTTATAAGATCCTACATCATTGAAGATTCAATTATTTAAAAAATGATTCAATTATATGCATCTTAATCTTATTAAAGCAATAAAGCAGAAAATAAAATCTACAAAAATTTCAAAGACGCCGAAACTAAGTTTCTTGAGGGCACAGATATGTCCCATTTATATGTTACTCTGTACCATGTTTTGGATACAGTAATTGTGGAAAGAAAGAAAGAAAGAAAGAAAGAAAGAAAGAAAGAAAGAAGACATTTGATTAAACCTACCCTTCTACTCCCTAAACACTCAGGCTAACCAAAGCTTTACTGAACTTAACATTATCAACTAGGCTAAAGTCATGGAGTGTTCTAATTAAATAGTCTGGTTTATTTTAACTTATGGTTAACTGGGTTTTACATGTACTAAACAAAGATTACTTTTCAAAACAATGGAATAACATACACTTAGCACTAAGCATACACTCAAAATAATTTAAGTATTCTGTGACTACTCAGAAGCTACTTAACTACACTGCAAAACTGCAGAGTTCTCATATGAACAGCAATTTACGTGTTCAGTAGTAGTTCCAGGTAACAATTTATTATCACCACCATGAATTCTCCAGTTCTAATACAACAGACATTTGTGAAAGTAATCTTGAGACATAACACCTGACTACAAATAAAAATAAAGAAGTTGCCTACAAATACTAAAATCTCTGTTATAAATAAGGAACTAAAGATGCAAACTGGGGTGAAGGGGTGAAAACTGGATGTTTTTCCTTGATCCATGATACAAAATACATTCCAACTCAGAAACTACTGTTGAAAATAAACTCTAAAAAGTAACTCTGCCAAAACATCTGATGTTATCTTCACAAAGAGAAACTTTCATTTAAAAAGAGAAGGCGGGGCGCCTGGGTGGCACAGTCGGTTAAGCGTCAGGCTTCAGCCAGGTCACGATCTTGCGGTCTGTGAGTTCGAGCCCCGCGTCGGGCTCTGGGCTGATGGCTCAGAGCCTGGAGCCTGTTTCCGATTCTGTGTCTCCCTCTCTCTCTGCCCCTCCCCCGTTCATGCTCTGTCTCTGTCCCAAAAATAAAAATAAACGTTGAAAAAAAAAAAAAAGAGAAGGCAAGTAGATTGCCTCCGTGTGTGTGTGTGTGTATGTGTGTGTGTGTGTGTGTGTGTGTGTGTGTGTGTGTGTCTGTGTCCGTGTCTGTGTGTTTAGCAGCCTGGCATTCTAATATATCCGTGGACGAGGAGGCAAGAAATGGTAGAGTATGCAAGAAATGATCAACTGCCTATCTCACCCTTGAGCAACTCAAAGTATACAAACATCACTGATTTAAGTGCATCTCCCACCGGAACCAGCTCAAATAATTACATTTTAAACATGACATGGGAGAAGAAATACCTAGAGTGTTATTCAATAGAGTGCCAAAAGTGAAAATTCTAAGTTGTGTGGCATGGCAATGGATCTACAAACCAACCATGCAGGTATCTTTCTAGGAAATGAACTCTATCAACTGCCTTCATAAGTAAATCCATGAATCACGAACATTATTATGACACATAACAAATATGAATGGCTGTTCCTTGGTTTGGGCAATATTAATTGAGGTTTTCTTTACTGAGAATGCCTATTATTGAAAGACAAAGCCCAAAAATGCAACGGCTTTCCCTATACATCTTTCCCAAGGCTAGACAAGTCAATATCTACCCCTTGCTCCTAACCACATGTAAATGAGAGGGAAATTAAGAATTTAAAATTATGGTGCTGACAATAGACCTTAAAAATCTGTAGCATTTAAAAAGAAACATCTTAATAATAAAACATTTTCATCTCTTACCGGTTTTACTTCCATCGACCTAAAATGTTTTAGACCATAGACTAATTCAATAGTGAGTAAAATGTCATGACTCACCTAAGGTATGTTCAATTTCTACAACCAAAAGTACTCCCTGGTGTGAATTCATTGCCTTTTTAAACTTACTTTTGGGAAAGGCTAGCCTTGGAATAAATACAGAAGGTAAAACTCAAAGCTTCTGAAAAAGAGTTTGGTAGGAAATGGGGACTGAGAGAGAATGCTGTCCAGTGCTATCAAGGTGCAAGATACTGGTATTATTTGTGCCTCAAAAGTAAACTTTATACTTAACACACATCAATGGTTGATGTGGCTCTTGGAATAAAGATCAGAATCCTCAACTTGGCCTTACATATCACCGTCTCTACCTCTCTGGCCTTCTGCCTTCTGGCCTCATCATAACTCCACTCTGCCAACTCTACACTCCAGCTACACTGGCCTTCAGGCAGCTTCTGACTGCACCATGTTCCTTCCTGACCCAAAGATTCATTTGTGCTGTTTCCTCTGCCCTGGCACTATCTTTCACTCCTAGTATGGCTCAGCTCACACATGCTGAGATCTCGGGCCAGCTTCCTGGACGTGCTACCTGAGCAACTGCACATGGCTTGCACTTAGAAGGACTCCACGCTTGATTTTAAGTCTATTACACGCTGCTATTACAGTCTTGGTATTGTTTTGAACAAGGAGCCTCATGTTACCATTTTGCACTGGACCCTACACATTATGTTGCCAGTCCTATCCTCAGGGATGTCTTCACTGACCTCCCCAAATAGTGCAAATACTCTCTTTACAAGCTTGAATAGCACGCACAGTCCTTTGTACCACTTATCAAAGATAACATTTTTACACTGATATGAGGACTACCTGGTTAATTATCTCCCCTACTAGAACATAAACACCATGAATCCAGTGTTCATTTCTGGTCTTTGCTCACTACTTCATCCCTGGAACTGAGCACCTAATAGGCAATCAGTAAATGTTGGCTGAATAAATGTTTTTATTATTACCACTATCAGCGCTGTTATTATTCTGTACTGTTTGGGTTAAGAATGCAGCAGACAAGATAAAGAAATTACAAAACGTGGCCAAAAAGAAAAAACTTTACCAAGTAAATTTAATACTACAACCAATAACCCAAATACAAAACTATCAAGCAGCTGCCTAAATAACTGGCAGAATCTACTTTATCTATAAACTTACCTGTGCACTGACCCTAAACCTGGAAATTTGTTTCTTTGTTTCATATCAAATATATAGTTCCCATTTGATATTCCTGTTGTAGCATTCCTAAGACAAACCAAAGGCCTTCAGTTATCTGACCAGTCATCTCAGTATTCCCCTTTCCACATCCTACAACTCTAACCCAGGCATTACCACTTTTTAAAATCTAACCCCAATCGATGAAATATTTGAGGTCCAAATATTTCAAGTCCAAACAGATTTAGGAATCATATGGTTGGTATTCCTAAGCTAACAAATCACGCACATTAAAAAGCATACATTAAAAAAGAAAACAGAATTTAAAAATACATTGAAGTCCAAGCTCCAATACTTTCTTCCTATACTTGAAAGGATTGTCTTACATAACACAGGGTGTATATACCCCACTCCACTTTGGAAAACACTGCTCTAATTAAATAACTACTTATTTGACATTTTAGCAGGGAACCCAGTTGCTCACATACACTTGAACAAAGAAGAGTCCTCTATTCTAGTGAAATCATCTTTTTTTTGACTATGAGAAAAGGTTGGAAAGAACACATACAAATTAAATGGGGGAGTGGGGGGGGGGGGTGGTAACAAGACCCTCATACCCCACCAGAATACTTACTGCTATATACTTCATGCTTTCTCACCTTTGTGACTTTGTTCAACTTATTCCCCTCTGGACAGAATACCCCTTTCACCACAAATACCCAAATCCTACACCTTTTTCAACACCAAGTTTAAACGCCACCTACCTCACAAAGGCTTTTGCACTGAACAAATCTAATTTCTTTTATCTATATTGTCCATAACAGTTTGTACTTGTTTTATATCATATGCTACTTTCAACTCTATTCTATTATTATGTCAATACCTTATCTTTCTAGGCAGTAAGTTCCTAGAATGCAAAAAAAAATCCTATGGTCCTAAGATTATTTATTAAAGACTTGGCTTCTCAATTGCTCCAAACTGAATGTGGCCAAAATATGAAATACAAATTAAGCTAAATTTAATTTTTTTGTCTGAGTGTCATTAAAGCTAATATCTTCATTACAACAGTTTCAAAGGAAAACTACTCACCTTTCAGAAATTCTTTCACAATAAGAAACTACTATATCATTTTCATAACAGCAATAACTTACTCTAAGGTACTTAGTGGCCGACATTAATTATCTAAAATCAGAAAGACTTCTTATTCCCTAGCAAAAGACCCATGAAAGTTTTTTTTATCATTTTTATAAAGAAAAAACATATTCCTATTCTATAAAGAAAAAAATCTAGAAATAAAGCAAATATGAGAGCACCTCATAACTAAGTTTCCATCCGATTAACATTATTAAAAGTCTTTTACCTACTTAGCCTTTTACCTACTCTCAAATTCTGCAGAGGCAAAACTGCCATGATTATTTTATATTTAGTGCCTCTTTTACCAGAAGCAAAGGAGATGCCTCTTCGAATGGTAAGCTTTTTTATCAAAATGAGTGTTTTTAAATTTTTCAAAGAAATTTTCTCCATTCTTTAAGTAGTTATGTTGGAAGAGAACAAAGTTTAAAAGAAAAAAAAGAGGATACATACTCTTGGGACTTTTGAAAGCCGTAAGATAAAATAAACGAAAGCATATGTAGTGTTAGAAATGTACACAGGGTAAAACAATACCCATAGCCCCCCCCCCAAAATACATATTTGCTTCTCATTTAATTACGTTTAAAGCATCTACTATTTTTAAGCTTTATCAACCAACACAACATAACAACAAAAAAATCAATATTCTTTACTACTAGTCCATTATAACTTTTAGAGAAATGACTACTGGTCCATAACTTCACATATAGCTATCCCTATGTCTCTTACAGATGCTATATTTTACCTGCAGGTAAATTATTCTCCCAAGTATCAACTTGGGTCACTCCGGGGGCAATGTTTTATCTATGCCATTCAATACAGACTATTCCACGGTATGGAAATGCTATGACCTAATAAACATCTCTTGATGATCTCATCTAAGAGGGCAAGAGAGGGGCCATGGAAAGAAGTGCCCTCTGTTATTTTTTAAGTTCTGCATTCTTAATGCACAACATGACTCTTCTGGCATATGAATGTAGGTGAAGACATAATTTGTAGAATAATAGGCACTAATATTACATGCTGCCTCAGTACTGTCATATTTCCAATCCATCAAATTGATTAATGCTATAATAACTCTACACAACCCTATCATTTGTGCACTAATGAAGTCAAACCCAGTATATCCTTAGGCAACTAAATTCCAAAAGCTCCTTCCTGTATGTCATCTCTTCAGCTTCCTACGACTATTCAGACAGTGTTATACAAAAGGAGTAAGAAACATGTGTACCCTATCTCTAAATTTGGATGGCCTTCTGCCAAAGGTATGAATGCAAATACTGAGATAACAAAATACTCAAAAAGCATTTGGCAGCTCATAAACATGGACAAGTTACTGCAAGACACACAGAGAAAGAAGGAAGTAAGTTTACTAGTTTGACATAAATATTATGCTGATGATCTCCATGATATCACCACAGACATCTATCAAGTTTCAGGCAGTTATGATATAAAGCCTTCATTTAAAATACATTTTTAAGGGGCGCCTGGGTGGCTCAGTCGGTTGAGCGTCCGACTTCGGCTCAGGTCATGATCTCACGGTTTGTGAGTTCAAGCCATGCGTCAGGCTCTGTGCTGGCAGCTTAGAGCCTGGAGCCTGTTTCAGGTTCTGTGTCTCCTTCTCTTTCTGCCCCTCCCCAACTTGTACTCTGTCTCTCTATGTCTCTCAAAAAAATAAAATAAAAACGTAAAAAAAAAATAAATAAAATAAAATACATTTTTAAGATGTTTAAAGTATGATGATGCCATGGGACTTTATCAAAACTAGAATTTTAAGAGCTATGTGTTAGATTTAACAGCAATTTAACCTGCAGACTATAGTACAGTTCAAAGACAACACTACATCCCAGAAAATACTGATCATGAAAGTATTAAATATCAATGTCGCTGAGCTACTGTTTCATAGGGGATGTTTAATGACACTACACAGGATGTGTAAGCAGGAAGTGACCCTTCCCATAAAAGGAGTTTAAAACCATTGTCCCATCACCTCAAAAGTCAGAGATCGATGTTCATGTCAGAAAATGGCTCATGTTAGAGAACAAAGAAGTGCAGTGCCATGGTGTCATTTCCACAAACCTGAAAAAACTGGCAGGTAAGCACTCTGTAACATAGTAGTAAGGCTACTGTCTTAGTCCCTGTGGGCTACTGTAACAAAATACCACAGACTGGTGACTTGCAAACAACAGAAATTTCTCACGATTCCGGAGGCTGGAAGTCAGGATGCCAGCATAGTCAGGCTCTGGTGAAGGCCTTCTTCTGAGACTCTAACTGCTGCAGTCTTGCTGTGTCCTCACATGGTGTAAGGGGCTGAGGAGCATTCTGGGATCTCTTTTACAGGGGCAATTAAAGTGACCCAAAGTGAGGGCATATGGATGAATGATACAGGAGAATTACTATCCAAGGAAAATGGGTTCTAATAACCTGCCATTCAGAAAGCGGAGGACAGAAAGCAAAACAGATTGAAAATTCAAGAAAACTCGTAGTCAGTTCTGGTCAAACACTACCTAAAACTTCTATCTAGGTAGGTAATGATAATGATGATGGTGGTGATAACAGCTAAGATTCCAAGACACATAAAGCTTATATCCAGAATAAAGAACTTTTACAACTCAGTAATAAAAAAAAAAAAAAAAAAAACCCACAATTTTTTTTGATGGGCATAGGATCTGAAGAGACGTTTCTCCAAAGGAAATATATGAATAAACAACAACCACACGAAAACATACTTAATATCATTAGTCATTAGAGAAATCCAAGTCAAAACCACAATAATGAGATACCACTTCACAGGCACAGAATGGCTATAATCAACAAGATGCGGGGCGGGGGGGGGGGGGGGGGGGGTGTTGCGGAATAAGAAGACAAAATAAAAAATGTTTAAAAGATGTAGAGAATTTGGAACTCTCACACACTGCTGGTGGGAATATAAAAAGTTTGGCAGTTTCTCAAAATGTTAAACACAGAATTACCATATGACTCAGCAATTCTACTCCTAGGTATGCACCCAGAAGAAATGAAAAAAACATATATCCACATGAAGACTTGTACATGAATGTTCACACCAGCCTTATTCTCAATGTCAAAAAATGTAAACAACCCAAATGACCATCAACTGATGAATGGATGAACAAAATACAGCATACCCATACAAAAGAATAGCGTTTGGCAATGAAAAGGAACCATATGTTGATACATACTACAAAAGGGATGAACTTCAAAAGAATTATGCCCAGTGAAAGAAGCCAGTCACTAAAGAAAACAAACTATTACTCCATTTATCTGAAATGTTCAGAATAGGCAAATCTACAGAGATAGGGAGCGGATTAATGGTTGATTCAGGCTGGGAATAGGAAGCGATTGTAAATGAGGAAGGGATTTCTTTTGGGAGAGATGGAAATGGTCTACAATTAGATTGTGGTAATAATCACAATTCTGTAAATATCCTTTAAAAAAAATCACTGAAGGGCAGCTGGGTGGCTCACTCGTTTAAGCGTCTGACTCTTGATTTTGGCTCAGGTCATGGTCTCAGTTTGTGAGGTCGAGCCCCACATCAGGCTCTGTGCTGGCAGTGCAGAGCCTACTTGGGTTGGGATTCTTTCTCTCCCTCTCTGCCCCTCTCCTGCTCGCACTCTCTCTCTCAAAATAAATAAATAAACATTTAAAAAAAATCACTGAATTGTACACTTTAAAGGGTATGTAAACTATACTTCAATAAAGTTGAGGCAAACAAAATTTTAAGACTCTTACTGTGTCTATTGTGCACTTAAGTGCTTGGCATGTTAACTATCTCACAACTTTATTAAGTAGACTATTATTATTATCCCTAATTTACAAAACTGAGACACAAGCACAGGTAATTTGCCCAAAGTCACAGTGTGAATAAGTGTTAAGAGCCAGGGTCTGACCCCAGGTAGTCTGGTTCCAGTCAGTGAACACACAGCTGTATTAGCTAACAACTTACAGAGCCTACAAATAAACATTCTTGGGTGATAATTAAATATTAGAATTAAAGCAACTATAATCATCCTACAACAGTGGTTCTCAACCCTTAGTATGTAAGAATCATCTGTGGAACTTCATAAAATTATGTATTTCCACCAAACCCTAAACTCTGAAATTCTGATACCATATAGAGATGAGGACCAAGAATCCAAACATGCCACAAGCAATCCCAGTAACTCTGATGCAGATGGTCTGTAAATACCACAAAAAAAAAAAAACAAAAAAGACCGTCCCTGAGACACAGAATGCACCTGACGTAAGATTAAGTTCTTTTCACCTCTTTCATTCATTTGCCTCAGAATGTGGTAGTGAGGCTATATGTAGATTAACTTTATTCAAGATTTCTGTCCATCTTATTCTACCTAAGTATTTGCGCATTTGGCTTAAAGTCATGTTTTAAAACATGCATTAGTTAACATGTTGCAATTTTACAGTGTTCCAGAGTAAGCCTTTAAGATTAATGAACCGAAGCATCACTTATTTTGGAACCAACGTGGTTAAATGATAGTTTTTCCATTAGATGCAATCAATAGGAAAGTAAAATTAAGTTCATCATCATGAGACTTGAACATGAACCATCTAAATTTATCTATGTGAAACTGGAGATCAATTTCAAAATGGCATTCAAGAATCAATTTCATAAAACTAACAAACTTCTGGAGGTTAACAAGGGTCAAGAAGACTAATGCACAGCATCAACAAGCCAATAACTGAAGCTAAAGTGAATACAAGTCAAATTTAAAACCTTCCATTCTTTCTTAGTAAGTACACGTGTCATCTTCTCAAATGGTCATGTTTAGACTTTGTCACATTATAAAAACAATCAGCCATTTGTCATTAATTTCCAATAAAAAGCAGGTCAACTACATGTGATCATGAATAGATATGAACCTTATAACTGGGCTGCAAGATTTGAATTCTCTTTTAAAAAATGGTCATCTGGGGCACCTGGGTGGCTCAGTCGGTTAAGCATCCAACACTTGATCTCAGCTCAGGTCATGTTCTCACAGTTGGTGAGATCAAACCCCACATCAGGCTCTGCGCTGTCAGTGCAGATTCTCTCCCTCTCTCCTTCTGCCCCTCTCTCCCACTAACCCTCTCTCTAAAATTTAAAAAAAAAAAAAGGGAAGGAAGAAAGAAAGAAATTATCCGTTTCAATCGATGTGTTCTGTATAAGAATGTAAGTTCATCAAAGGTAAGAACTCTTTTGCTCTTCTATGTAACCCAGCACCTAGCAGAGGACCCAGCACAAATTAAGTACTCAACCTAACAAATATATTCTATAGGAAATCAAGCAGGTCTTTTGCTATCTAAAGCCTGAAAAATATCTGACAGCAAAAAGTTGCTATAACTCTGGAAATAAAATCATCAAACAAAATTAACATCAACAAAAATGTGTACTAAATTCAACAGTAAAAACTCATAAACTCATTTTCTCTCCCAAATTGTTTAATGGTTCTAACCGAGGTATACAACCCAATCATCTATGTAGGTTTTGAAAATATCCTTGCCCTAGAGCTGTCCTTAACCTTCACATGTAACAGGCCTTTGGTGAGAAAAAAGGGAATGTGTGTGCAAGTGCATGGATGAGGTTTGAGAAATGCCATGCAATGCAAGCATGGCTTTAGAAAGCTCCACAGATAATTGTAATGTGTAATAACACCCTACCACCTTTACATACCATTCTACCCACACCCACATCCCATCCACCCCCACCTCATTTTAGAACCTCTATTAGTTCATGAATGGGACTAGTCAGTTCCCAGACTTAATTAAACTCAGCTGATCCCTCTGCACCAGTATTATTACCACCTTGTTTACCGTGGCATATTATATTTCTTAAAGACAGCCACAACAATATCCTGTCCTAGAAGCTCTTCTAGAACCTCACCAACACCCCACCTACCCCATCCTCCTATCAAGAGGTGAAAGCTAAATCTCCTCCCCTTGAATCTGGGCAGACTTGTAACTCTGTTGTGACTGACAGAATATGGTAGAAGTGATGCTTCAAGACTTCCAAGGCAGAGTCATAAAAGGTGATGTATCTTCTCCTTTGGTGGCTTGAACATATGCCTTTGGAGAACTGAGTTAAATGTCTGACCTCTCTATGGCCTCCAGGCTCTGAGGAAGTCCAGGCCACATGGAGAGGCCATGTATAAATATTCCAGAAGACAATCACAGCTGAGTTCCTAATCGGCATTTCTTAGACATGTAAGTGAAGATGTTTCCAGATGTTCTAGCCTCCAGCTATCGGATCATCCCTAGCCTTTGAGTCTTTCCATCTGAGTATCCACACACTGTGAGGCAGAAACAAGAAATCTCTCCAGTGGCCTATCTGAATTATTGACCCACAGAATCCATGAACACAATAAAATGGCTGTTTTACATCCCTAAGCTGTGGTGTGGTTTGTATACTACAATAATAACTGAACAGTTACAGTTTTAATAGTTACTATTAGTCACAGGTCTATCATTAAAGACAGAATTAAATATTAATCCATCTGAAGCCTCAGAATTCCCTCTGTTCATCTAAATCAGACTCCTGACCATGTCACATTTATAAACCCCACTTTACTGCTTCAGGCATGGATTTTGGTATTTTCACCTTCCCTCTAGTCAGTTCCATTTTATTAATCCATTACTTTGAAACTTTACCTTCCTGACATCTCACTCTCCAGCTTCCTGACCACATTACTGCTCCCTGACCTCCAGAATTTGGAACCCAGTAACTACAATGGCATACCTCCATCAGAAACTCTGGTCTGTTGGCAGTTACTACATTATTCAGGAAATGAGGAAAAAAAGAATCCAAGAGAAAAATGATTTAAGTATGCTAGCTAAACTCAAAGCTTACCATAATCTTTTCATAAAATGCAGACCAGTAAAGCCATTTACCTATGATACAAAGATAATCCAAAACAGTAAGTAATGAAACATACTTTATATTTGTTTTTAAACTGTACCCCATGACTTCTAAGACATTATCTCCCTTTCTAAATATTTAAGACTAAAATGATTTTACCTTCTCCAAATAGCCACATGATAGTGTGGGAAAATCAGTACAAGTATATATGACAAGAAGGAGAAATCTGTTTGAGAAGAAAATATATCAAGAATAATTCACAATCTCAACTAAAAAAAATAAATATAAACTACTACATAAATACCTAACATTATATAACCAATTCTCATCCACTAGCCAAAGTACGTCATCAAATTGATGAATAGTAAAAATTACAATGATAACAATGCCTAATGAAAAAAAGAAAGTAGCTTTTATTTTTACATTCTTATTGACATAAAAAACTTTTTTTAATTGATAAAACAAGAAAATCAGAAACTTCTCATTCACGAAGCCAAAACATTCTGCTATAATGTAAAGGCTAACAATCAAAAGAAAAGGAGGTCAAAAGGCCAGATCATTAAAGCATCAGCTGCCAATACTAACTTACAGAAATAAATGCTGGAGTAATGATGGCCCTCTTCAGGCCTAACAAATGATACAATTTATTTGTATGAAGTTCTAGCCAGTGTTCTAGTTTCAACAGGTAATGAAATACAACGTGTGTGAGGCAATTCCATTTCAATATCTAAGGATACTGTATCCCCTGGGATAAATATACCAAACAAACTTTTTTGAAAATCCAAATGCAGACTAAGTCATAAAGAAACATCTTTGGTTTATAAAAGTTCTTAAAGATAAAAATATATAATCAGCACAAAAACACAGCTAAGTGTGTAAGCACAACGAAATGCTTTTTACGGTTTCCATTTTGCTAACGCAGTTACAGTTAATGGGAATTGCCATGACAAAATGATTGTTTTTATGAAAATAACCCTCTTTATCACTAACCAATCAAATTTCATTTTTATTACTGATGTAGAAAAGTTCAAAACCATGATTCATTTATAGAGCGTACAAAAATAAGAAAAGTGTTCAAGAATAGAGTAAGGATCATTTACAAAGCCATAAAAAATTAAAACATGCATTTCTCTTACTGGCAAGGCAAATATTTCTACACATAAATGTCTGTAGCTGAATTTGCTGAATATTATTACTTCTGTCTTTGAACAAAAAATGAGAAGCCTGAATTTAATATCTCGTCTCCATTTGGCATCTTCAGTCCATCTGATAACTGCTTACCAAGAAATTTATAACATGTTTGAAAAATGTTAAAAAGTTTGATGATTTTTTTTTCAATTTTCACTCATATATGGAAGGCTTGAGCTAACATTAATTAATAACTCAAAAGTCTTCACAGAAATAAGATGAAATCTTTATGGGGTACCCATCACCAAAAACAACTAAAAATCATGTAATTTCAGAGCATGGAATGTTAATAAAGCATACAAGAAAATTAAAACTCACATTGTAATTAACTGTGGACTACTTCAAGGTCAGAAACTTTCAAGTTATCTTAACATCATATCAAACTTTTCTAAAAGACAACAAAACACTGCCTCTGAGAATTTGGTTTCCAACCTATTCATGAATATAAGTATGATAAAATAAAATAGGCCACACGGCTGTCAATAAATTGTCCTTTGCCTCTAATCTGAAGTATAACCTATTTTGTCTTTGCTTTGCTTCTCCATCTGCCCCTTCAATATCATCTTCAAATACTCCAGGGTGATAAGGACTACAGTGTGAGACTATTCATGTGGCTGATATGAATGAAAGAAGATTCTCTGAAATGTGATGGCCAGTTGAAAACATCTCAATAATTCCTCGGTGCATTCCTCAATACTGGAGAACCCTCAGAATACTAAGTGAAAAGAACTAAAAAAAAAAATCTTTATTTTCGAGAACAAAAGAATTGAACACAGTGTATATTTTCAATTATCTGCTACAACTGCCATCATTAGATAATAAGGCATGCAGGTATTAAGAGCTTTGACTATCATTTTCTTCATTCTCAATAAACCTTGTGAGCAACAGCAACACGTCGATTTTACTTTTAAACTACGTTTTCCACTTTGAGCTTCTAGTACCCTCCTGAACTGCTTTCAAAGTCCACATTTCCTAGTACTTACATGGAAGAGGGATGAAATAGACAATACTTTGTTGCTGATATAAAAACAAAATGTTGTAGGGCCCCTGGGTGGCTCGCTAGGTTAAACATCCAACTCTTGATTTTGGCACAGGTCACAATCTCACGGTTGGTGAGATCGAGCCCTGCACTGGGAGCTGTGCAGATACCATGGAGCCTGCTTGGGATTCTCTGTCCCCCGACCTCTCTCTCGCTCGCTCTCTGCTCCTCCCCCACTCATGTTCGTTCTCTCTTTCAAAATAAATAGTTTAAAAAAATGTAAACATGCCTGTTTTGATAATACTTTGAAGATGCTTAGAAATGGATTCCATGGAACCCATAAAACTACTTTCCCAGATCATACTATAAATTAATGCTACTGCTAGAATGAAGTTATTAATAAACTTAAATAATTAAGCACCCACATGTCCACAAAGATAAATGAAATATTGAAAGTCTTCTTTTTTTTATCCCTTATATAGTTTACTGAGCTTCTAAATAAAGAACAGAACAGATATTATACTGATTTCAAAAGATTAATAATTACAGTATGATGAAATTAACTGATATGCTTAAAATATAGAAAGGCATTGGTGAAGTAATAAGGTCATTCAGAAAGATGGTATAGGGTTACTAAAAATAAAGATACTTTGGACAACATGCTGTCCAAAATGGCAATAGGATAACATTACCAATGGAACATCCTCAGAGGCTCTTGGGCAATGAAAGTAGTAATAACAATTACCATGTACTGAACATTACTATGTACCACCCTATACTAAGTGCTTAATATATATTATAAAACATATTATCCCCTTTTACAAATAAGGAAACTGTGGCCTGGGACAGTCTGCCCAAAATCACAGAATGAGAGGGACAGCTGAGCTTAGAACTCATTTCTGTCTTACTCCAATGGCCCAGTTCCTAACCTTTATATTCTACTACCCAACAGAGCTTCAATTTCCTCATCTATAAAACAAGAATAATATCTATCAGACAGGATCAGAAGTGCCTAGGAGGCTCAGTCAGTTAAGTGTCCAATTTCGGGGCAGGTCATGAATCTCCCGGTTTTTGAGTTTGAGCCCTGCATCAGGCTCTCTGCTGTCCATGCAGAGCCTACTTAGGATCTTCTACATCCCTCTCTCTCTCAAAAATAAAATAAACATTTAAAAAAAAATTTTTTAAACAGGATCAAATTGTTAATATTAGCAATTATGTATATCAATCATCTAGAACAGTGGCTCAAAAAAGGATGCTTACAGTGTGTCAGATACAAGGTTAAGCATTATTATTTTCTCATCATCTTTAAAATTTTCTTAATTAAAATTAAAATTTAAACCATCTTGCAAACAAAAAACCTGAGACTTAAAAAGGCAAGTAATTTACCCAAGGTCACATTTAGTGAGTAGCCAGGTCTGACTTGCTCCAAAGTCCACCACAAGTGTAAAAACAAGGTGAAAGAAGTGACTGACTGATGAAGCATCTGGTTGGTTCAGTCCTTGGAGCGTGTGACTCGATCTTGGGGCCTTAAATTCGAGCTCCACTTTAGGAGTAGAGATTACTTAAAAATGAAATCTTAAAAAAAAAAAAAAAAGAAGAAGAACTGATTGACACTGTGGGAGATTTCTGCTGCTTAGTGCTCAGCACCTCTCTCCTTTTGTGTGTATGATGGGTCTGTGGAGCCCTAAAGCCTGGAGCCACTCCTAGTACAGGGATAAGCAAGAGTCCGGTCTGTCCATCACAGTACTCCATCCTCTTTGGCTCCAAATGGGCTCACACAACCCAAATGGGGATACTCAGCCCTCCCCTATGATATACTGGAAAAATCTTGCCATAAAACAAACAAAACAACAACAAAAAGCAAATAAGTATTGAAAATACACAGTTCCAAAAGATTTTGAAAATGATTCAATATCCAGGACTATTTTTATCCCTCTTCCAAGGTTCTAAATCTAGCATATCATCACCTAGAGATCCAAGCTATAATTCAAAAATTAAAAATTAAAAAAAATTAAAATTCAAAATTATAATTTACCCTTCCTTTCCATATTATTAAGTAATAAGAACAATTCAAAATCTTCTTCCACTTTAGGAAATTTATCCAAAGAAACTACTCAAGAGATACACAAATATGTCTATGAAAGCACTATTGACATCACAGAAAAATCATATATACCAGTGATGGCTTTAGGATACATCAACTTGACTAGACTGAACCACATTTGCCAGAATTCTCTTTCTACTGATTAGGATAAGCTACAAGGGACATTTTCTAGCAGACCCTGGGAAAACAAAAGAGAGGAGCCATTTTGTAGCATATAAACTCCTTCTCTGTTAGCCATGTGCTGCTGTGAAGGGATTTTGCAGATATAAATAAAATCCCTAATCAGTTAACTTTACATTAATCAAAAGGGGGATCGGGATGCCTGGGTGGCTCAGTCGGTTAAGCATCCGACTTCAGCTCAGGTCATTATCTCGCGGTCTGCGGGTTCCAGCCCGCAGTGCTAACAGCCCAGAGCCTGGAGCCTGCTTTGGATTCTGTGTCTCTTTCTGCCCCACCCCCCACCCATGCTTGTATCTCTCTATCTCTCAAAAATGAATAAATGTTTAAAAAAAAAAATTTTTTTTTAAAAAAAGGGAGGGATCATCTTGCAGTGTGCCTGATTTAATCGGCTGGAAGTCTTTAAAGAGAGGGCCTATGAGCTCACACACTGCAAGCAGCACCTGCTGCACGTACCCTTTCTTCCTCCTGAATCTCCCATTCCTGGCTACCTGCCTTGTGAACACAGTCCTTGGTTGGCCTACCCCCACCACAGCATAAGCCAATTCCATGTATGTGTCCATGCATGTGTGTGTAGACATACAGATATAAAGCTAGAGCTAGAGCCAAAGGTAGAGCTAGAGATCAAAATCCTACAGCTTCTGCTTCTCTGGTTGAACTAATACAACACCCTAAATACCCACCAAAATAAGACTGGATAAGTTATGATTTCTTCATTACAATGAAATGCTATGTAACCACAGAAAACGATGATGAATAATTCAATTTGCAGACATGGAAACAGATCTCAATGATATATGGCAAAACAGGTTCCAAAAAAATATGTACATTTGATAATTTGTTTCATTTGTTTTTTCATTTAGGGGCAGAGAAGAAGATAGCTCTGCTCACCAAAGTTTTAATGATGAGGGTGAAACTTTAAAGTCTTAACCTGGTGTTACGATTTTAGGTGATTTTTACTTTATTCTTCATATTATTTCATTGTCTACAAGGCCAGGTATCATAATTATTATCAGACAAGAAGGAAAAAAAACCAAACAGTTCTCATTTGACAAGAAAAAACATAAGATAGATTTATAGGTTAAAATGTGCCCAGAGTCTTAAGAGACAAACGAGTTACAAAAGTGGGCATTTCAAGCAGAGGACAACATGTGCCAAAGATGAACTCTAAAACAGTTTAGAAAGGTGAGAATTTAAGAGTGACAAGAGATGAGGCTTACTTATGACAGGTCTTATACACTTCACTCCACCTGCAAACAATACAGAACTAATGAAGATGTTAAAACAAGAGTCGCACTTGCATTTTAAGAAAATAATAGTAGGGCGCCTGGGTGGCTCAGTCATTTATGCGTCCCACTTCTGCTCAGGTCACGATCTTGAAGTTTGGAGGGCAGGGTGGGGTTCAAGCCCCATGTCGGGCTCTGGGCTGACAGCTCAGACCCTGGAGCCTGCTTCAGATTCTGTGTCTCCCTCTCTCTCTGTCCCTCCCCCCCCCCCCAAAACTAAATAAACATTCAAAAAAATTTTTTTAATAATAAGGCTCTCAAGAATATCACAGATAGATGCAAGATGCCTTTCAATGTTTCTGAAAGAAATGTCAGTGTGTTGGCTCACATCCACTGAAAGGAAGAAGAATAAGCACACTGTTAATAAAGCTCTCAGCTGCAAAAACAGATTCACAACTATTTATTCTATTTATAATAGGACTGTATAGATATGTACCTCTAATCTCCTGAGATTGATCTCTTCCGAGAAAACCACATTATTGTCAGAAATAGAAAACTCTTGAATAGTTGTTGGATTGGAGTCACACTTAAAAGTCACTTACAAGGCAAACATAGGGTTTCATATAAATTGTTTATTTTAGCCACCCTTATTTCACTGCTCGTCCAGATACAATCTTTTAAATTTTTTTAATTATATTGTTTAAACCACACAAGTAAAATATTCTCATTATAACAATTCAAACAATTGAGAAATGTAGCTCCTCCTCCCTCCACCAACTCCCTACACTTATTACTCCGAAATTACAAGTTAAAATTAGTTGAATATTCTATTTTTCTGGGCTTACATAAACATATACATGTTTATATAGGTTTATTTAACAACAATGGGGTTCATACAATATATATATTATACTATAACTTGTTTTTATTTAAGATAATCATAAATTTCAAGCCGATATATTTAACAGATGTATCTCTTGATCTCTAGTATTTGTAATAATGTGGGCATACCGTAATTTGGCATATATTTAGTACATTTCTGGTTTTTTGCTATTAAAATTAATGCTATAATGCATATTGCTTTAAACAATAGTCCTTATATTTTCATCAAATAAATTCCCTGAAAAGTTTCTGGATCAAAGGACGATATTTTAATGAACATTGCTATATTAAGTTCCCAAAAAGTAGTAATAGTTTATAGACTCACCAATAGTTTGAGGGTAGATGTTTTCCCCATGCCTTTGTCAGTACTAGAAATTATCATACTCGGGGCGCCTGGGTGGCGCAGTCGGTTAAGCCTCCGACTTCAGCCAGGTCACCATCTCGCGGTCAGGGAGTTCGAGCCCCGCGTCAGGCTCTGGGCTGATGGCTCAGAGCCTGGAGCCTGTTTCCAATTCTGTGTCTCCCTCTCTCTCCACTTGATCTTAGCCAAAAGGCCGAGAAGCGATTCTCCCTCTCTCTCTGCCCCTCCCCCGTTCATACTCTGTCTCTCTCTGTCCCAAAAATAAATAAACGTTGAAAAAAAAATTTTTTTTAAAATAATAAATAAAAATAAAAATAAAAAAAAGAAATTATCATACTCATTTTTGTGCATCTGACTAGCTGGAAAACTATCTACTTTCATTGACGGAGAGCATTTATTCATATGTTCATTGTCCATCTGCATTTCCTGTTTGTGAACTGCCTGTTCCTACCCTTTACCCTGGATTCTGCTGATATTTTCATTAATCTGTAGAAACATATGTCTTTTATCATATAAAGCTTTTTAAATTTTTCTGCAACCAAATCTGCCAATTTTCTCTCCCAAGGATTCTGGATCCTGTGTGTCCTTAGGCTTCCTCTGCTACCCAAGATTAGTGAAAATTACCACCTATATTTTCTAATTATTTTATTATAATTTGGTTCTTGTTCTTATTTTACATTTAAATCTTTAATTCATTTGGAATTTATTCTCAACACCATTTATTGAATTTTCCATCTTTAAATGCCTCCTTCTAGGGTAATAGAGCATTACAAACAGCTAAGATGACAGATTACAATTCCTAGAAATTCTTAAATTTTACTAACTGACACAAAAGTCCAAACTCATTAAGTTTACTGAAAGACATTTATCATTTTTTTCTTTAGAAGAAATCACACATTGGAATACATGCATACAGTATACCAGTATCAGCATACAATATGAAATGGTTGATTTTTTCTAACATTGCAGAAATGGAAAGTAAATCAGTGATCTAACTTTTTTTTTTTTTAACATAAGCGGTAAAAGAAATAATCATTGTTTGAAATCTTAAGATTATTCACTGACTTGGGTCACAAATTCTACTAAGCACCAACTAACAGGTGTTCAGGATACAATGGGGGACAAAACAAATAGATCCCTATTTTCATGAAGCTTTTAATCTAGTGAGGGCTTCCCTCTCTGCCAGAAAACAATGTATTTAAGTGAAAAAGAAAAAAAGAAACGTATGTTCACACAAATGCAATGCAATGAAAACCATTTTACAAATTTTAGGACACATTCAGTACCTTCCATTTCCAAGACACTACTTCATTTTAAATGTACCTATTTATCCTGGTAACTGTCTCTTTACTCATGTTGAAAATACTTCTGGGAAGTTAAGATTAACTCCATTTAAAGATAATCCCATCAATACATATCTACAATACCTGTGTCTAGTCTCACTTCCTCAACAATATTTAATTTCTTCCACTACAGTAAGAACCTCGAAAACAGAAAACATAAATCTATTTTATTTACATCAGCTACATTCAGTCCCTCAAATCAAAGGTGTTTCTAAAAAATATATGTAGATTGACTTTTCGACGAATCCTGCAGACCTAGCAGATGGCAATATCGTGGTGCTGGGAGAGAAAGCAAGATCTTCGGTAGCCCCTCAACAACATTAGGTAACAAGGGCAACTCATTAGTGACAATCACTTTAAACTTCAGGTCCAACGACGGAGACCAACCTCACTCTCAGACTGAGTGAAGCCTTATAAGACCTGGCCCCTGTAGCCACGCCCTCTCATGCCAACCCACGACATCCATCACGCACCCCAACCCCTCTTGACCTAACCGGAGGGGAACCAAAGTACGCCCACGAGAAGGAAGGCGGTATTCCCGCCCCTGCTAGGTGACCTTGGCCAAGTGTCCCCCCTCAGTTTTCTCATCTGTGAAACGAGGCTGGTACTCCGTGCCCGCCTCTATCCCCAGGCCTGGGTTCTGCATCTAATGCCGCAAGGTTGAGGCAAAGCTGCAGCCCTAACCCGCACGCTGCTCCCGGCGACTGCCCTGCGCCGCCCCCGCCTCCACCCGCAGCCCAGGGCCACGCGCACTACCTGCGATCTGCGAGACGAAGGCTTCCGCCACTAGAGACATGTCCGCTGGGCGGTCCTGCGCCCGCAGTTCCTGGTCCCCACGGCCCTCGGCGTCCTCTCCTACAACCCCGGCGTCTCCTAGCTGCTACCAGTCCCGACCCGGCTGAGGCTCAGACTCGCGCAGCCCACCCCGGCGGCGGCGGAGGCGGCGAGGACCCCAAGGTTACCGCCAGGCCCGACCAGGAACTTCCGGCGCAGCTGACAGTGGCGCGAGAGCGCTTCCGCCGGCGCCACTCCGCCCCCTCCCCCCGCGCGCCCGGTTTCCTAATGCAAATCTCCCCGCCGCAGCCAAGCGCTCCGTGGACCTGGGTGCGTGGTTGCCGACCGCGGAAAAGGGGAATCCGGAAAAGGGGATCCCGGATGTTTTCAGTATCCTTTCTGTAAGCGAGAATTTTGTAAGCAAGTAAAGTTTTTAAGCACGCCATACCAGGCACTTTAAAAAAGGTATTAACAGCATTCTGTTTCATGTCAGCTCAACAACCCAGTAAGCCGGTATTGTGATAGCCATTTTAAGGGTAAGGAAACAGAGAGTTTGAACTGCCTGCTCAGGGAGTATGCCACGTTAACTTTCTTCTGTTCCACTATACTGCTAGGTTGATAAGTCCATGGACAGACATTAGTGTTTATTCTTTTATTCAAACATGCTTGCTAGAGAGGAGGCTTGACTAACACCTAAACTGAGAGACAGTTTGTCCATCAACTCTATTACCCGAAATGAAGCTCATTTTGCAGAATAAGATACTCTAGTTTCACACACTTCTCCTTTTTAGAGGTGGGTGAGAGGGGCAGAAAGAGGAGGAGACATTAAATCCATAAGTGACTTTCTATACAGTTTATACAAAGCTATACAATTAAGGAAAAATCAGAATATGTTACAGATTTAGAGGCATAAAGTATTACAAGTGAAACTGACTTCAGAGATCATCTGGTAAGCCAAAGCCCCCTTTCACTGATGAGAAACTCATAACAGATCACCACAAACTAAATTGCTTAAAACAATTTTATTCTCTCCCAATTTTAGAGGCTAGATGTCCAAAGTCAGGGTGTACAGAGGGCCATGCTTTCTCTCAATACTCCAGGAAAAATCCTTTCCTACCTCATTGTAGCTTCTAGGGGGTGCCAGCAATCTTTGATCTTCCTTGGCTTATAGACACATCACTCAAATCTCTGCCTTCATCACATGGCAGAGTATGTTCATGTCCAAATTTCCCTCTTCTTATAAGTCCACCAGTCCTTGGATTAGGGTCTACCCTAATCCAGTATAGCCTCATATTAACTTGATTTCATCTGCAAAGGCTCTATTTCCAAATAAGTTCACATTCACAGGTGCCAGGTGGTAGAAACTTGAACATACTGGGTTTTTTTCTTCTTTTGGGGAGTGGGGGGGGGGCACACTTCTACCCACTGCACTAAATAATAAGTATTTTAAGGATAAGTCATCAATTTGCATCACCTCTGAAACTAGGAAACTTGTTAAACTAAGTTTAAACATACCCAAAAATGTAAGTGAACATAAACCCAGCCATGTTTGAAGACACAGTATCTTCTCATTGGCCGAGACTCAGAGTTGAGGAGGGGCTGAAATCACAGGTTTTTCTGGTTTGTGCTACGGGAGATAACATTGATAGTAAAGAATATACTATGCCCATGGGTGTAATGACCAGGAGAAATTAACTGTTCCAGGTATTGGGTGTCCATTGAAAGAAAAACTTTTAATTCCTGTCTGTTTCTCTGCACAGTGAAGTAGTTTAACTTGTAAAAGTGAAGACCTGTCACCTATTCAAGTTCTATTACCACATTTTGTTTGTCCCTTTTTAAAAGCAGGAATAAAAATTTTGGCTACTTTTTTTTTTGTTAATGTTTTAATTATTTTTTGAGAGAGGGTGAGTGGAGGAGGGAGCAGAGAGAGAAGGGGACAGAGTATCTGAAGCGGGCTCTGCGTTGACAGGCTGACGGCGACAAGCCAGATGTGGGACTCCAGCTCATAAACCGTGAGATCATGACCTGAGCCAAAGTCAGACGCTCAACCGACTGAGCCACCCAGATGCCCCTTTTGACTACTTTTTGACACATGCAGATTTCTTTAAGATTTCTCCATGACATAGAGATTGTGTGGAAACCTGAACCAAAGTCCTTAGTATTGGACCAGGGAATCAAAAATCCAACAAGTCCCAAAGGCAAAGGTGAGCCCCAAAATGGAAGGAGAATGGCAAGAGCCAGAGACTGGGCATACATGCAAGAGAAATAGAGCAAGATTAAAGGTAAAGGAGAATGCACCCTCAGAATTTCGTTAGGTGTCTATGGCTTGATGCATGGATGAACTGGACTGGCTCAAAGATACTGAGTTGGGACTGACACGAATCCTGTTCTAGCAAGCTTTTGAGAAAGAAACATGGATCTGCTGGGGGCACTGTCTATATTCAACCCTTTCATCATTGTAGTCGGGGAAACAGACTCATCAGCGCCATATGGATTCACTTTTTCTCCCTGACTGATGGTTCTTTTGCTTCCCACACAGGCTAATTTAGACTGGAAAGAATCTATAATGTGGGAGGTCTTTATTACTAAAAATTAGATCCAATAAAATGCAGATGTCCTGACAGTATCCACAAACAAGCTGTCTTTGAATAAATAACCAACTGGAGAAAATGTATTTATGCATCTGTATCAGAACAACTGGCAGATTTAAAACTGAGGATCTGTTTAAGATCACAATTAAGGAAAATACAAGAAAACAAGCCACTGGAATTTTTAAGGATGAGATGATAAAACAAAAGTGCTAGGGAATCCATATGTTACTAAAAGGATAATCACACAATTATTTAACATAAAATATTAATGCATGCTATTAACATTGTTTGCCCTAATAAAATCACTTTTCTTGCAAAACTGTTCCATCATGAGAATATTTTCCTGTCTCTAATCTAGATTTTACATTCCTGTATTAAATAGGAAATATACAGCTGTCATGATGAATATATACATCATTAACATTAAAATACTAAGGCATTTTGGGGCGCCTGGGTGGCGCAGTCGGTTAAGCGTCCGACTTCAGCCAGGTCACGATCTCGCGGTCTGTGAGTTTGAGCCCCGCGTCAGGCTCTGGGCTGATGGCTCGGAGCCTGGAGCCTGTTTCCGGTTCTGTGTCTCCCTCTCTCTCTGCCCCTCCACCGTTCATGCTCTGTCTCTCTCTGTCCCAAAAATAAATTAAAAAAAAAAAAAAAACGTTGAAAAAAAATAAAATACTAAGGCATTTTATCTGCATTTCATTTTTCTCTGACAGAATGTTAATATTTTAAATGTAAATATCTTCTTTCTTGACAAATGCCTGCAAGATAAAATTTTGGCTGAGATTCCTTCAAGATTATACTACTTATTTGACAATGATGTAATAAATTCATGCCTTTTATTCAAATTAGACCATCCTCCCACCCTCACCAACAGAAATAATCGTGGATAATTCTATCAATCCAAATAAAGTGTAAATGCAATTAAAAACACTAAGGTAACCATGTTGTGCCCCAGAACGTTTTTGTTCATCTGTTAACAGTTTTTACTTCCTTAAAAATAATAGAGGGGCACCTGGTGGCTCAGTTAGTTAAGCATCAACTTCAGCTCAGGTCATAATTTCGCCATTCGTGAGCTTGAACCCCATGTCCGTCTCTGCTCTGACAGGGGATGATCCTCTGTCTTCATCTTTCTCTGCCCTTCCCCCATGCTCACTTGCACTCCCTCTCTCAAAAATAACTAAATATTAAAAAAAAAATAAAAATAACAGAACTGTAGACAACTACAAGCAATCTAATATATCAGGTTTGCAAAGATATTTTTTAAAATTTTTTTTTTTCAACGTTTTATTTTATTTTTGGGACAGAGAGAGACAGAGCATGAACGGGGGAGGGGCAGAGAGAGAGGGAGACACAGAATCGGAAACATGCAAAGATATTTTTTAAAGGGTACAGAAATGTGTCAGCCATTCGTCCTTACATCTCTCAACTCTTCTTTCATCCATTTTGTTTAATTCCTAAGAAATCATGATCGATCCAGAACTAAGTTCTTACCATTTTCTCACTTTCTGATCCCACCCTCTTGTATTTTAGGCTAGCACACCCTCAAATGAACTACAGGCATATTGACTGCAACACTACACTTTGGGAAATAACTACATTATTGATTACAGTGGGCCTAGATATTTCAAATATTAACCAGTTTTCAATAGAAATTAAAATGATAGATTTCTGCCTAATTTGGCAGAATATGTGTGTTGTCTCATTTTCATAGCTTTATGTTTTTATTGGGATCTGAGTCTTTTTTTTTTTTTTTTTTTTTTTTTTTTTTTTTTCCCAAATCAGTATAGTTTTATTGCATCCTTAAAGTATCACAAGTAAGTCTGAAAAATCATCCGGCCTCTTGCTGTCTCTGTAGCTGGACAACATATATTTTATTCATCAGCCTGCTGAACAGTTCCTTTTTCAGAAACATAGATACCATCCAAAAATTTCCTGATATCCTTGTTTTTAACTGTTGTCGCTTGCTGAATCAAAGCAGCTGAGTTTGATACAAGTTCAATGTCATTTCCTTCAAGAATTAACTCATCTTTCTGGGCTTGAGATACAGAACAAGCAACACCTGGCCTCATCCGAACCCTGCGTATGTATTTCTCACCCAAGAAATTTCGGATTTCAACGAGAGAGCCATTCTCCTGAATAACAACGTTGATGGGGAAGTGGGCATACACAGACCTCATCTTGTAACGGAAGCCCAATGTAACACCCTTGATCATGTTCTGTACATGACTACAGATAGTACGGACAGTAGCCAGTTCTTTTCTATTTCCCTACCATTTGTCAACCCGGAGCCTCTTCTTTTTCTTTCCAAGAAGACTGAGTTCTACATTGATGTGATTGAAGTCCCTTCGCAGGGATCTGAGTCTTTTAACCATATCTAGTGGTGCTTTTCACGGGCGGTTGATGTCTTATCTACCATTGTAGGAACTGAATTAGTTAGGACTCTCCTGGTTGCAAGTTATAAAGACACAATTAAGCCTAGCTAAGCAAGTTTAAGTCATAGCGGTAGAAAGTACACCAGAGTAATTCACAAAACTGAATGAAGCGCTCTAGGGACCAAGGTATCAGCTCTGTGTCTCTCCTTGCACTTCTCATATCTGTTCAGTGTTACTCTCTTTAGCCGAAGGCACACCTTCTCCCAGCTGGCAGGAAAAACAGTTGCCCAGATAGCGCCAATGTCACATCTTCTTACGTTGGCAGCCCCAACTTCCATAAATTAATAATCCCGGGGAAGAATTATAATCGCTTGGATGTTGTCACCTCTGAACGAAATACTTTGTCCAAGCGGATGGGTTCCACGATAGACCAAGCAAAGGAGGAATAGAATCTGTTACAAAGGGAAATGATGGAAAAGACACCAGGCAACCAATGCCATATACCACAGTCCACAAAGAAGAATCAAGAGTGCTATAGTGAGGCTACCACTTGTTTTAAAACTACAAAAGTCACTTAAGCTCTTTAATGTTTTTCATTTCCATAAAGGGGGTCATAAAATGTCATGATGCCTTGACTACAGCCCCTAGAGTTGGGAAGGGGAGAGAAATTCGGATGATTGTGTTCACTAAGAGGAAAAGCTGAGGATGTCTTCAACAGAATTTTTACGTTTATTATTTATGTAGATATTATATTATTATATATATTATGGAAGTAGTTACTTTCACATAAATGTAGTGAGCGAACAACCTTAAATCACTGTAGCAGTAAACTTGCAGGGGTTTTTTTTTAATTTATTTATTTTTGAGAGAGAGAGAGAGAGAGAAAGAACAAGTTGGGGAGGGGCAGAGAGAGAGGGAGAAAGAGAGAAGCAGGCTCTGCATTGCCAACCCTGAGCCCAGTGCAGGGCTCACAACCTGAGCCAAAGTTGGACGCTTAACCCACTGAGCCACCCCGGTGCCCCAACTTGCAGGTTTTCAAAACAAAAAAGAAAAACCACTGTACACAATGGTCTCATCCCATTGTGTATATATTGTCCTTCCAGAGCTGGCTAACAAGGATATATACTTTCTGAAGCTGTAAATAATATGTGTGAACATAACAACATGGAGAATATGAATGATGCTATGTTAAGTAAAAAAAGCAGAATTTAAAAACTATGGGGCGCCTGGGTGGCTCAGTCAGGTAAGCATCTCACTCTTGATTTCACCTCGGGTCATGATCTCACAGGTTTATGAGTTCCAGCCCCGCGTCTGGCTCTGTGCTGACAGCTCAGAGACAGGAGCCTGCTTCAGATTCTGTGTCTCCCCCTCTCTCTCTCTCTGCCCCTCCCTCCACTCATGCTCGCTCTCTCTCTCTCTCTCTCTCTCTCTCAAAAATAAATAAACATTAAACATTTTTAATAAAAAAATATGGAGATCAAAAAGTCTGGAAAACACTAATCCAAATTAAGTAAGTTTCTTTACTATAGGACTTCTTAGAACTATGAACATGCTCCTAAGAATTATGAGCTTCCATAATAGAGAACGGTATGCAGATTTCTACACTTTTTTTTTTCCAACTAACCAAAATTCCCTTAACCAATCTCTCCAAAAGAATTTCTCCAGATGAGATGCATCTCGGAACACACTTTGGAATTTTGGAGCACTCTGTACACCAGTTTCCTTCGCCTCCTCTCTGCCCTCCAAGTCAAACACAGAATCTAGGAATTTTATTTCTGTTTTACAGGAAACAGATCTTTCTAACTTTGGAAGATTGCCACAGAGTACTGCTAGTGTTGTCACTAACATGCTACTGAACAGCATACTGAAAGCCACTCTAAAGCAGGCGCCTAGAGCTGGAGACAGTGGAGTGCTGAGGAGGAGAGCGGCTCTGTTGAGGGCAGGGGAGAACAAGGAGCCATTTGAGTCAAGAGGCCCAGGAGTTTCTAGAAACTCACAAGGAATCTGGCAGCACAGTTCCCAAGAGGTCTGACCCAGGAGGATCAGAAAAACTCTGTGGTTCTCAGAGGCAAATCCCCAACCCTGGGAGTCCAGAAGCTGCAGGCTCTTTCCAGAAGGGAGAAGTTCCTGCCAAGGCCCTTCCAGACTAAGCCTGTAGGTGAGTAACAACATGGCAGGCGGGGTGGGGACAAGGCTGAATGGGATTCTATGTCTCAAACAGAAAACATCCTGAACATTCCAAACATTCCAAATGAGCTTTTTAATTGAAAAATTTCAATGAAGTCACTCCTCAAGAAATACTTTGTCAGCACAGGAGAAAATGACTTCTCAATAAAACTTTGGAAGAAATTATAATGACAGTGAGAGATTGATAGCAAAGAGTTGGATAGATTTATCATAAATCTGTTCATTGAGATGTTGCATTCATTTAAACAGAAGTCATATTGTGTGCAAAAAAAAATCTTTTGCATGTTTTTTTAAATTTTATTTTTTATTTTTTTTATTTACATCCAAATTAGTTAGCATATAGTGTAACAATGATTTCAGGAGTAGATTCCTTAGTGCCCCTTACCCATTTATCCCATCCCCCCTTCCACAACCCCTCCTGTAACCCTCAGTTTGTTCTCCATATCTATGAGTCTCTTCTGTTTTGTCCCCCTCCCTGTTTTTATATTATTTTTGTTTCCCTTCCCTTATGTTCATCTGTTTTGTCTCTTAAAGTTCTCATATGAGTGAAGTCATATGATTTTTGTCTTTCTCTAATTTCACTTAGCATAATACCCTCCAGTTCCATCCACATAGTTGCAAATGGCAAGATTTCATTCTTTTTGATTGCCGATTACTACTCCATTGTATATATATATATATATACATATATACCACATCTTCTTTATCCATTCATCCATCGATGGACATTTGGGCTCTTTCCATACTTTGGCTATTGTTGATAGTGCTGCTATAAATATGGGGGTGCATGTGTCCCTTCGAAACAGTATACCTGTATCCCTTAGATAAATGCCTAGTAGTGCAATTGCTGGGTCGTAGGGTAGTTCTGTTTTTAGTTTTTGAGGAACCTCCATACGGTTTTCCAGAGTGGCTGCACCAGCTTGCATTCCCACCAACAATACAAAAGAGATCCTCTTTCTCCGCATCCTCACCAACATCTGTTGTTGCCTGAGTTGTTAATGTTAGCCATTCTGACAGGTGTGAGGTGGTATCTCATTGGGGTTTTGATTTGTATTTCCCTGATGATGAGTGATGTTGAGCATTTTTTCATGTGTCAGTTGGCCATCTGGATGTCTTCTTTGGAGAAGTGTCTATTCATGTCTTTTGCTCATTTCTTCACTGGATTATTTGTTTTTTGGTATTGAGTTTGATAAGTTCTTTATAGATTTTGGATACTAACCCTTTATCTGATATGTCACTTGCAAATATCTTCTCCCTTTCCATCAGTTGCCTTTTAGTTTTGCTGATTGTTTCCTTTGCTGTGCAGAAGCTTTTTATTTTGATGAGGTCCCAATAGTTCGTTTTTGCTTTTGTTTCCCTTGCCTCTGGAGACGTGTTGAGTAAGCAGTTGCTGCGGGCAAGATCAAAGAGGTTTTCGAGTATTTTGATGGCTTCCTGTCTCACATTTAGGTCTTTCATCCATTTTGAGTTTATTTTTGTGTATGGTGTAAGAAAGTGGTCCAGGTTCATTCTTCTGCATGTCGCTGTCTGGTTTTCCCAGCACTGCTTACTGAAGAGACTGTCTTTATTCCACTGGATATCCTTTCCTGCTTTGTCAAAGATTAGTTGGCCATACGTTTGTGGGTCCATTTCTGGGTTCTCTATTCTGTTCCATTGATCTGAGTGTCTGTTCTTGTGCCAGTACCATACCGTCTTGATGACTACAGCTTTGTAGTATAACTTGAAGTCTGGGATTGTGATGCCTCCTGCTTTGGTTTTCTTTTTCAAGATTGCTTTGGCTATTCGGGGTCTTTTCTGGTTCCATACAAATTTTAGGATTATTTGTTCTAGCTCTGTGAAGAATGCTGGTGTTATTTTGATAGGGATTGCATTGAACGTGTATCGACTTTTGCATGATATTTTGTAGTAAAGAAGATAACAATTGTTTGATTATCTGATACTAATGCATATATACATGTATGTATATATATGTGTATATATATATATATGTATGTATATATACGCATATATATAATTACAGTCAGCTTTATCAGTGCTTGCCTCATGGAACTTCACCCAATTTCAGATCCTAAATTTGCTCCAGTTCTGACCAAGTCTGAACCAAGCCTGGTAGCATATTGGAAGCCCCATTCCTATCATACATAGGGTCTGGAATTAGTCTTGGTATTCTAAGTCTGGTATCCAGGGCACCTATAGTTCATACTCTGACCTACATCTTCCCTGCTCCCTGTATTCTTCATGCATGCCTAATTCTTCTGCATTACAGGACTTCTTTCCCAATTTATTTGGTAATCCATTTTTCTCCTAGATATATCTGTCCTAAACTCAAGACCTTTTTTTTTTAATGTTTTTAATTTATTTTTGAGAGACAGAGCATGAACAGGGGGGAAGCAGAGGCAGAAGGGGAGAGAGGATCCAAAGCGGGCTCTTCACTGACAGCAGCAAGCCCCATGAGGGGCTTAAACCGTGAGATCATGACCTGAGCTGAAGTGGGATGCTCAATCAACTGAGCCACCCAGGCGCCCCTAACCTCAAGCCCTTTTGACTGGGGTCTTGACAGTCACCCTAGTCCTTGTCAGCAGCTAACCTCGACACCCTCCCACAGCATCATTACCCTTACATTCTACCTGACTGCTGGGGTCTTGCTTCCAACTGGACAGAAATCTCACAGCCACTCTTCTCTCACCATTTGACTTAAATTATCACCACTTCATGGAGATCCCTGCCACAAGGCCTCACCCCAAATATCTGGCATTTTTAATATAGGCACTAATCAATTGGGACGAAAGTTCATACCAGTTCCCTGGACATCATGATTTGTAATATTGACAACTCCCAACCATCAATCAGTCTTAGCCCTGCTTATGCCGAAACAGCTCCCCTCTCCCAGAAATCTGCCCAGAATGAGGCCCCAAAATACTTTTTAAAAATTTAACAGCTTGTTCTTTTCTTATGTTCTTAATTTCTTCTATGAAGTAGATAGTTGTAAAAATCAGATATTTTAAATATCTAACCAATTTTCCCATTAATTGAATTTCTTGGGGTCTAATCATGCCATATGGTATATTTGCTGACCTTCACTCATAGTAGATTATTTCCTTGTGTATCCTATAATTTTAATCTGTGAAGCTTTCTGTGGAAATTATTGCAACTATGACTAAAGGCATATCCCTCCAGAAAGGTTTTTCCTTTGCTTCTACCAAGCACTCCAGAAGTAATAGCAGCATAGCCTAGACCTCATTATTTTTTGGTTGATTTCTCAGTGTGGGAGAGCCTCTACAGATAGTATAAATTCAAGTGACAAATCGGTATGAGGACTTATGGTTACAAATTTAAAGTGGATATGACTTTAGTCCAACCAAAATACAGGTGTAAAGCATCCAGCTCCCGCTTGCCTCCTTGTGTTGGTTGATTTTTGCTAGCTTGCCCTTCCTCTGAAGGCACAACCTTTTGGGGCTTTAGCATTGTGGGGATGTCTAACTTAACACTGGCCCAAGGCCTCTTGTTTTCTTGCATGGGAAATAAACCCAAGGCTCTAGGTTAACAAGACCAATAAACTCTCCAGGGCAATCATAGCATCATCTTCTGCCACCCTGTTTTGGTTCTCAACTCAGTCTTCACTTTGGTGTATGGGGATGTTTTATTTTACCCTGATTTCCAAGTGTTTTATACTGAGAGATGTTTTCACGTTGTTTAATCCACAGTTTTTCTGGAAATAGAAGTGTCAGTGTGCCTTTTTTTACAATGAAAAATTCAACTGGTTACTCTATCAGTATAATTATATATCATTATATATAATGATATAAATGACTTATATAAACAAAAACTACTTTCAAGAAAAACAAGAGAAGGCCTTACAATGATGTATTTGAGAGAATATCTCACTGTCATTTATATATTTGTTATAAATCAGAAAGCCTAGAAAATAATTTCTGCTCTGTGAAATAACAAAATAGCATTCATTTCCTGTTATCTTTTTGCATGTTCTTTGCATATCCACTGCCACTCTGGGTTAGGCCATTATCTCATGCCAGGATTTATGAAATAGACTCTTAATTAATTTCCACATTTCCAGTCTGTCTCAGCTCCAAATCATGCCACAGATAACCACCAATTAATCTTCCTAAAAATGCTGCTTTTGCAGTAACATTCTTTTTATATATCTCTGATACTTCTCTATTCAGACATTTACCCGCTATACCTCTGTGCCCTTTTTATTCTTGCTTTTGTTCATAATTTTTCTCTCATCTAGAAGGCCTTTCTTCCTTTTCTCTGTCTTTCTGACTCCTGCCCCACTCTTAATGTTCTGTATAAATCTTCCATCCTGGAAAGTTCTCTTACCTACCCCCCTGGAAGCAATCTTGCCCTCCCTGGTACCCAATTAAGTGACTAGCATCTGAAATATTCATTTAGCATTTATCATATGGAACAGAGAGTCCTCAATTTTCAAACAAGTGTATTCCAAAAGTATCTTTGTAAATTGGCTGCTTAAAATACTAAGTACAATTTCCCTCAGAAGTTAGATTGTAAATACTGGTTCGATTCTGAAGCTAGCTCTCAGAATTCTATTCAGCCCCTGAGGAAACTGAACCAAAGTACTAAATAGTAACAATTCAAGAATTTGTGAGTCAAGCTTTACACTATCTAGAAAAAGCAAAAGAATGAATATTAATGTATTCCCCCCTTTGATAAAGCAATAATTTCCACTATTAGGCCAGTTTCTACTCAATTTAACAAATATTTTATTGGACAATTGCTAAGTGCCAGGTACAGTAGAAATACAGCAATCAAGACAGACACATCCCTTGGCCTCATAACGGTCTCTTATCCCTATCCCTTCATGTATCCAGTCTTCCCCCATCTCAACGTGCCCTTCTTCCAGGGCCCAAAGTTTCTGACCCAGCAACTGGGCTGTTGCCATTCACCAGTGTGGGAATTACCAGAGAAAAGATGGCCTTGGTTTTGCTTGCTTTGGAGTTTTTTTGGTGGCTCGCTTTTTATGATAGAAGTGGCAATGAATGTGGTTTCTACTATTGTTATATTTTGTTTGGAGAGAGATGGTGTTTTTAATAACATGGAGGACATTTTATTTTATTTTTTAATTAATTAATTAATGTGAGAGAAGATTATGTATTCTATTGGAACTTAAAGTTTGGCATGCTGTGGGACACCATGTAGAGATCTGCAGAGTGATAAAGAAAGGAAATCCGGTCTTCGAGCTTATGGGGATAAGAAGTGACCTGGACTAGAGATAGAGGTTTAGATTCATCAGTGATTCATTCTCATCATAAGTATGAGTTAGATCATTGTTTTGTAAGTAGAGGCTGCTTGAAGGTTTATTTTTTAAAGTGCTAAATTGGCTGTGTGATCTTGTATTTTATTTTGTTTTTTTTTCCCCCGAGGGCATTCTACAACAGCAGCTAGTCTGCTCCCCTAGGGCTAGAACCTTTCCAGTCTAGCTTTATGCCTCATAAAGACTCTCATACTATACTATATGGATGCAGTAAATATTTGCCGATTGTTCCACTGTGTCAATGTTAGATTCTGAGACACATCAATAATTTCCCTAGGGTTAATAAAAGTAATTGTAAACAGTTGGATAGTCTGATGTACCACAGGCTGGCTAAATATAGCAATAATAGCTACCACATTTGCTAAAATAACAGCTAAGCTGCTATACACAATTTGGGATTAAAGACTCATTAAATAATAATGCAATTCTTTCCAGCCAAACTATTCTGCTTATTCTTCCAAGACAGGCATTGAATATTTCTGTTCCCATGTTTGTGATGACTCCATTTATCCTACCCGGAAAGATTTTGTCACTTTTTCCCATAGGTCCACCCTCTTCTACCTTGTTAACCTTTCTCAAGTCCTGTCCATAAAGGTCTTCCTGAGCACTCCGGCCCTGGGTTATCTTACCACCCAGTACACATCAACCTGTTTCCTTAATTTTATCTATGTAGCCTATTTCCCAGCCAGATTGAAGAGGAGTCTTTTAAACTTTTCAGTATCCCCCTTTGCCTAGCCCCATATGGTGAAATAATAGGCATGATAATAACTCGTTGTTGATGATGATTGAAGGATAGTCACCAAATAAGTCATAGGATCATAGAATATTAGAATTTGAAGGAAACTTTGGCAATTCCATGATGCCGGCTTAACATCTAACAGACATTGTGCATTTGTCCTCAAATTGACTACATAGGCTAATTAGAGGTTCCCAACTAGGATTCCCCAGACAACTGCTAAAATGAGATCTTCTAATGGGGAAGCAGGTCCAAAAACAACCCAGGCTAGCCCAATGTTCTTATTTTGGAAATAAGGAAACATAGTTCCAGGAAGCCAAAATTATTTTTCCAAGGTTGCACAACTGGCTAGTGATTTAATCTAGTTTATCTAGATAAACCTAGTTTACTGATCCCTGAAGGTTTTTGCATAATGCCAAACTATTTGGAGACTGGTACCTTAGCTATATTACCTATATAAAGGACATACATACTTGACAACTTTCCCTTTCTGCTTTCAATAATGATATTTTGAGTTCAAAATCTATTGAATAATTGAACTAGACAGTGACTGGATAAAATTAGTCTTTTGAGTTAACCAAAATAACTTTAAACTTAAAAATGTTCTTTATGGTTATTACCACTGAAACTCAACTCCAAATGGAGTAAAGTAGGAGAAAACTTCCAGAAGGAAACTGCTTCCACTATTTTATCCTTGCTACCAATTCCCATAGGTCAAGGATATTATGAATCACTAAATCCTCCAAAATAACTTCTATAATGTAAATATGGCTTCTTTGGTGTTGTGAAATTACCACGCTTCATTTTGTTTTGAACATCCTAGATAGAGTTCAACCAATAGTCTTGAAATATAGGAAGCTCTAAAAATGGAGTAGGCTATAATATAGTCAATACCTCAAAAACAGAGTTTATTAAGTAAACAAACATATTTAGCTTCCATTGCATCCTCTCAAAAGTCTGTAATTGGGAATAATCCATGCGAAAATTTAAGAAACTATTCATTTCATATCTATGCTTATTAAAAATTTGGAGTATCCCTTTTGAACATATGCAAAAATCCTCAACAAAACATTAGCAAACTGAATTCAACAATACATTAAAAGGATCATGAGGAATAAAAATCATATGATCATTTCATTAGATGGAGAAATATTTGCCAAAATATTTGACAAAAAATATTTGACAAAATACAACATCCGTTATAATAAGAACTCTCAGCGACATGGGTATAGGTGGAACGTACTTCAACATACTAAAGGGCATATATGACAAGCCCACAGCTAACATCACATTCAGTGGTAAAAAACAGGAAGGTTTTTCTCTAAGATAAGGAACAAAATAAGGATGTGCAGTCTTGCCACTTTTATTCAACATAGTGTTGGAAGTCCTAGACAGAACAGTTAAGCAGGAAAAAGAAATAAAAGACATCCAAATCAGTTGGGGCACCTGGATGGCTCAGTCAGTTAACGTCTGACTTCAGCTCATGTCATGATTTCACAGTTGGTGAGTTTGAGCCCCTCATCCGGGTGCGCTCGTGCCCTGCTTCCAGTGAGCTCTGCTTCAGACTCTGTGCTGTTAGCATGTGATTCTCTCTTTCCCCCTCTGTCTCCCTGTTTCTCTCCCTCTCTCTCTCTCTCGGCCCCTCATGGGATTCTCTCTCTATCTCTCTGCTCCTCGCTCACTCTCATCCTCTCTATCTCAAAAGTTAATTAATTAATAAACTAAAATGTCCTCCATGTAATTAAAAAAAAAAAGACACCCAAATTGGAAAGGAAGAAGTAAAACTCACACTATCTGCAGACATGATTTGATACATAGAAAACCTTAAAGACTCTACCAAAAACTGTTAGAATAAACAAATTCATTAAAGTTGCTGAGATCAATACACAAAAATCTGTTATGTTTCTATACAGTAACAACAAACCATTAGAAAGAGAAATTAAGAAAACAATACCATTTACAATTACAACAAAGGAATAAAATACTAAAAAGGAAAGAAAGAAAGAAAGAAAGAAAGAAAGAAAGAAAGAAAGAGAAAGAAAAAAACACCTAGAAATAAATTTAACCAAGGAGGTAAAAGACTTGTAGACTGAAAACTATAAGATATCAATTAAAGAAATTGAAGAAGACACAAACAAATGGGAAGATAGTTCTTGCTCATGGATTGGAAGAATTAATATTGTTACCCAAAGCAATCTACAGAGTCAATACAATCCCTATCAAAATTCCAATCACCCTTCTCACAGAAATAGAACAAAGAATCCCAAAATTTGTATAAAATCATAAAAGATACCGCACAGCTAAAGCAATCTTGAGAAACAAGAACAAAGCTGGAGGCATCTCACTCCCTGATTTCAAACGATATTACAAAGCTGTAGTGTAGTGATTAAAACAGAATGGTATTGGCATAAAAATAGACACATAAATCAGTGGAATAGAAAAGAGAGCCCAGAAAGAAATCCATAAATATATGGTCAATTAACTTATGACAAAGAAGCCAAAAATATTCAATGGGGAAAAGACTATCTCTTCAATAAATTGTGTTGGGAAAACTGGACATGTGCAAATGAATAAAACTGGACCACTATCTTACATCATACACAAAAATTGATTCCAAATGGATTAAACACTTGAGTTAAAGGTCTGAAACTATAAAACTCCTAGGAGAAAACTTAAGCAGTAAGCACCTTGACATTGATCTTGAAGATGATTTTTGAGATTTGATTCCAAAGGCAAGGGCAACAAAAGCAAAAGTAAACAAATGGAACTACATTAAACTAAAAACCTGCACAGCAAAGAAAACAATCAACAAATTAAAAGGCATCCTACTAACTGGAAGAAGATATTTGCAAATCATGTATCTGATAAGGGGTTAAAATCCAAAATATATAGAGAACTTAGACAACTCAATAACAATTTAAAAAGAGATCTGAGGGGCGCCTGGGTGGCGCAGTCGGTTAAGCGTCCGACTGCAGCTCAGGTCACGATCTCGCCGTCCGTGAGTTCGAGCCCCGCGTCGGGCTCTGGGCTGATGGCTCGGAGCCTGGAGCCTGTTTCCGATTCTGTGTCTCCCTCTCTCTCTGCCCCTCCCCTGTTCATGCTCTGTCTCTCTCTGTCCCAAAAATAAATAAACGTTAAAAAAAATTTAAAAAAAAAAGAGATCTGATTAAAAAATGGGCAGAAGATCTGGATAGACATTTTTTCAAGGAAGATATACAGATGACCAACAAATACATGAAAAGATGCTCAATATCACCAATCATCAGGGACATGCAAGTCAAAACCACAATGAGATATTACCTCACACCAGTCAGAATGGCTATTATCAAAAAGACAAGAAATAACTAGCGTTAACGAAGATGTGGAGAAAAGGGAACCCACATCATTGGTGGGAATGTGAATTGGCGCAGCCACAGTGGAAAACAGTATGGAGGTTCCTCAAAGAAATATGGGGCGCCTGGGTGGCGCAGTCGGTTAAGCGTCCGACTTCAGCCAGGTCACGATCTCGCGGTCCGGGAGTTCGAGCCCCGCGTCAGGCTCTGGGCTGATGGCTCAGAGCCTGCAGCCTGTTTCCGATTCTGTGTCTCCCTCTCTCTCTGCCCCTCCCCCGTTCATGCTCTGTCTCTCTCTGTCCCAAAAATAAATAAAAAACGTTGAAAAAAAAATTAAAAAAAAAAAAAAAAAAAAGAAATAAAAACAGAACTGTCATATTATCCAGCAGTTTCACTTCTGGGTATTTATCCAAAGAAAACAAAAACACTAATATGAAAAGATATATGCATCCTTACACTCATTGCAGCATTCTTTACAATAGCCAAGATACAGAAACAACCTAAGTGTCCACTGATGGATGAATGGATAAAGAAGATATGGTATATATATACAATGAAATACTACTCAGACTTAAAAAAAAAAAAAAACCAAATCTTGCCATTTGCAACAATATGGATGGACCTTCAGGGTATTATACTAAGTGAAATAAGTTAGATAGAGAAAGCCAAATACCATACAATTTCACTTCTGTGTGGAAAACAAAAACAAACAAACAAAAAAACAAGCAAACAAAAAAAAATGAACAACAACAAAAAAAAACCAAGCTCACAGATCCAGTGGTGGGTGCCAGAGGGAAGTTGAGTTGGGGAGTGGACAAAATGGGTGAACAGGGTCAAGACGTGTAGACTTCCAGTTGTAAAATAAATAAATCATGGGATGTAATGTACAGCATTGTGACTATAGCTAATAACAGCTATTGCATATTTGAAAGTTGTTGAGAGAGTAAATGTTGGAAGTTCGCATGGCGCAGTCGGTTAAGCGTCCGACTTCAGCTCAGGTCACGATCTTGCGGTCCGTGAGTTCGAGCCCCGCGTCAGGCTCTGGCCTGATGGCTCAGAGCCTGGAGCCTGCTTCCGATTCTGTGTCACCTTCTCTCTCTGCCCCTCCCCCCTTCATGCTCTGTCTCTTTCTGTCTCAAAAATAAATAAATGTTAAAAAAAAAATTTTTTTTAGAAAAAAAAAGAAAAAGAATTTGTAATTATGTATGGTGATGGATAGTGACTAGACTTATTATGATCATTTCACTGTTATACAAATGTCAAATCATTATCATATACACCCAAAACTAATGTTATAAGTCAATTATACTTCAGAAAAAAAAAGAACTTTCTACTTCAGTAAGAAAGAAGTACCATTTAAAAGAAGAATTAGTTTTCTTGCTCTTTCCCTTCCCCCATCTTTTAAACTGACAATAAAAAAAAATAAATATAAATTTTACTTTTCAGACAATTTATTCAGTCTTGCTATTGTTATATCTCCAGGGACTAGATTTACATTTTGAAAAAATACCATGATGTACAAATGTGCATACTATACTCAGCCAACATATCATAAGATACTATATAATAACATCTGGGAATATTAAACTTTGCCTTTACTGGCAACCCAATTGGCATCTTTAATTTACAGTGCAGATGTTTTATACTGATGTGTTTTGGAAATATTTGAAGTATTCTCAAGACAGTATTCTGAGGTTTCTGCAGTGGTCCACTTTAGTCTTTTGAAGTTCTCTATACAATAGGATACATACATAGATTTTCCAAAACATGCTTTGGTGGGAATAAAAAAAAAAAAGAAAAGTTCAAGTTGGCATTATCCAAAGCTTCCCTGAGTAGTCTGTCCCCAATTCCTTTTTGGCACTGTCGTTTTGACAGTCAATGAGCTTTATGATACCCATCTGATAAAACTGTTCCTGTTTCCAGACTGCTTTGTGGAATCTAAATCATTTTAATGCCTTATATTTATGAAACACTTATATTTCTAAAGGACGGATATGAAATTTTAATTTCACCTCTGAGCACATCATATTTTGGTTGTGCATTAACCAAAGGGTGATGCCCCACGATAGCAATTATCGTCTCTGTGTGTGAGGAGATGGCTGATGAATCCGATGTGTGATGAGGAGCCCTTCCACGGTGTTGCCACTGAACAGAGTTCTTTCATTCAGGTCCTCAACCATCTCTCCTAGAGCTTGCTCCTATTCACACAACCAGCTTCTCAACTTGAGCACAGTCTGGCTTTTGTTTAATAGGAGCTGACTTTAACCATCTGTTGCCAGTGCTTGCCAGTGGTCCACCACTGTGCCACATGCTTAAAACGTGGACCTTGGAACTTCTTACAGCAGAGTTTACATCTTCCCTATGTCAGTGTAATGTAATTAGCACATAGAAAGCACATAGACTTTGAAGACACATATGCGCGGGTATAGTTCCTAGGTCCATTATTTACTAGCTCTGTGACTTTGGATAAGAATGCTTTGGGGCGGGGCACCTGGGTGGCTCAGTCGGTTAAACGGCCGACTTCGGCTCAGGTCATGATCTCGCGGTCCGTGAGTTCGAGCCCTGCGTCCGGCTCTGTGCTGACGGCTCAGAACCTGGAGCCTGTTTCAGATTCTGTGTCTCCCTCTCTCTCTGCCCTCCCCCTGCTCACGTTCTGTCTCTCTCTGTCTCAAAAATAAATAAAACATTAAAAAAATTAAAAAAAAAAAGAATGCTTTGGGGCTCCCAGTTTTCCTTCTTCTATGATAGAGACAACAATACTTTCATGACTAGGCTGCAGTGAGGATGAAATTAAAGGAGGTGAATAGAACACTTTTCACAGTGTCAGATTCCTATTAGGGTATGCAATTGACATTCTCTGAACTGACTTGGATTAGCAGTATTAAAACGTACACTGCTTCAATTCCTTTTTTCATGTGTTAAAAAATACATAACACAAAATTTACCACTTTAACCATTTGTAAAAATTTTAATGTTTATTTTTGAGGAGGGAGGGGCAGAGGGAGAGGGAGACAAAATCTGAAGCAGGCTGCAGGCTCTCAGCTATCAGCACAGAGCCCAACTCAGGGGACTCAAACTCACAGACTGAGAGATCATGCCTTGAGCCGAAGTTGGACGCTTAACTGACTGAGCCACCCAGGTGCCCCCATTTTAACCATTTTTAAATACAGTTCAGTGGCATGAAGTACATTCACCACTCCTGTCTGTCTCCCCAACCACCATACTAGTTTCTGTTTCTATAACTTGACTACTCCAGGTATCTCATATAGGTGGACTTATTATAATATGTGTCCTTTTTCTTCAGTTCTTATAAATTAGCGACTATTTGGGACTTTGTTATTGATTACCTTGTCTTGGCATTAAATTATTAATTTAACATTGCCTTACACGCATTGCATTCAAGATATTAGGGTCTAACATAATGCACCTGTGTGTATATGTATCTTAACTATCCTTTTAATAAGAGATTAGACTAGATGATGATGATGATGATGTATCCTTCCAGTGTTATCTCTCCAGCCTTCCTTTTGCCCTCTGGAAAAGTCATTTCATTGTTAGCAACTTCCTGTCATCCTTCAATCTCTTCACAAAATCTGACTCATCTCTTGCCTATGGAGAACTTGAGAACTTTCTGTGTCCCAGGCACCCTACTATAGCCCTGTGGAGTTGAGGCTGCTCATTTTCCATCCCTTATATTCAATGAGCCTGGAGACTGTATTGGCATTCTCCTAATATTTCTGTTTTGAAAAGCATTACTTTTGGGGCACCTGGGTGGCTCGGTTGCTTAAGCATCTGACTCTTGAATTCTGCGCAGGTCATGATCTCATGGTTCGTGAAAGCAAGCCCCATATCAGGCTCTGCGCTGAGCGTGGAGCCTGCTTAAGATTCTCTCTCTCTCTCTCTCTCTCTCTCTCTCTCTCTCACCCTCTGCCCCTCCCCTGCTTGTGTTCTGTCTCTCTATAAAATAAAAATAAAAAAGCATTAGTCTTTGATCTTTATGCAAAACACTTCATTTGGGTCTCCTATAAACTGAGATAAGTCACAAGGTTTGCTGAGAAATTTGATGTAGAGTAGGAGAAAAAAAAAAGAGATGTCAGTGATGATGCCAAGATTTTAGGACTTTAGAAGGATGGAGTTGCTATTCACTAAGGTAGAGAGGACTGAGAAAGCATTTGGGGGCAGAAAGGAGTATCTGGAGCTGTGCTTGCACATGTTCAACTTGAGATGCTCAGCTGCTCATTAGATACCAATGGATGATGGCAAATAGGCAATCTAAGTGAGATTCAAGGGAGAAGTTCTGAGAACCCGAAGTTCATCAGATGGTATGGTTTAGATGGTACATAAAGTCATAAATTTGCATGAGATCATGTAGGGAATGAGTGTAGACAGAAAGGAGGAGAGAGGGGTCCATGGATTGGATACTCCAACATTTCCAGGTCAGCAAGTCACCAAATGAAACTGAAAAGAAAAAAACAGAAAAGTCAGACGAAAAGCAAACTAGTGTGGTACCCTAGAAGACAGAAGATCTTTCAAGGAACAGGACCATTAACTGTCAAATGTTGCCAATGGGCCAAAGGAACTGAGGACTGAGAAATGAATACTTACTTGGAAGTGTGAAAGCTATTTGTGGCCTTAGAAAAAGAGCAGTTTGAATGCAGTAGTGAGGGTGAAAATCTGCCTAAAGTGGGTCCAACAGGGAATCAGGCAAAGGCATTGAAGATGGCTGCCAGAAACAACTAATTCAAGGAGTTTTGCAGGAAAGGGACAGGGACGTTAAGTGTGTAGCTGGACAGGGAGAGAGGGCTGAGAGGCTTTCTAAGATGGGAGAAATAACAGCATGATTGTATACTAATGTGAATGACATAGTAGAGAGGAGAAGGGAGGATCATGATGCAAAAGAGAAGGGGACAATTGCCAGAGTGACATCCCTGAGTTGAGACGGCATGACCCGGTGTGCAGTGAAAGGACTGGCCTTTTCTAGAAGCATGGCAGTTCATCCATAGCAACATGAGAGAGGATGGTGTATACAGGCACAGATAGGGGTAGATGAGTAGACATGATGGTAAGAGCTTGTGGAATTCTCTTCTGATTCCTACAAGTGTCTCAGTGAAGCAAAATCATCAGCTGAGAGCGAGGGAGGGCAAGTACGAGGGAGATGTTTGAAGAGGGAGGAGAAGGTGCAAAGTAGTCTAGTCATTTAGAGCAGTGTTCCTCAAAAATGCTAGTTTAGGGGCACCTGGGTGGCTCAGTCGGTTAAGCGGCCGACTTCGGCTCAGGTCATGATCTCACAGTCCGTGAGTTCGAGCCCCGCGTCAGGCTCTGTGCTGACAGCCCAGAGCCTGGAACCTGTTTCAGATTCTGTGTCTCCCTCTCTCTGACCCTCCCCTGTTCATGCTCTGTCTCTCTCTGTCTCAAAAATAAATAAAACATTTAAAAAAAAAAAGGCTAGTCTACAGACCAGTGCTTTTTCACAAATTCTTTGTTATCTGTCCATGAAAAGGTTAAGTACAGGAATTCAGGGTAAGCATTTAGAAGCTTTTAGCAATTTAATGAAATAATTTTATGACTGCTAAATTTAATGATAAAAATTTGGGACTTGCATTTTGTATGTCTCTGTTTTATTTCATTTTTCTTGTAACTCATTTAAGTTGTATTTTCCAAAAATATTATTCCAAAATGGATTTAAAAATATAAGAAGTTGACCCTTCACCCAGATAGTTTGAGAAACACTTGGTTTCCACTTAGTGGGGGAGACTGGACGAAGCAAGTATAGCATAACTGCTGGGAAGCATTAAGCACCTGATGTTAGAAATCATGAATTTAAAACACACAGTTAACATAGTTGTTGTTGCCTAGTCTTATTCAACCTCACAGGTAACTTTTTATTGGTTGGAGAATTGTATTTCAGCAGGCTTTGGTTTCGCCAGGTGAAGTAAAATAAAGAGAGAAGGGACACGAGAGTTGGGGTAGAAGCAAGGAACTGATGACAAAGAGTGACTATATAGTTTGCCAAAACTCAACAAATGTGAACTTTAGATTTTTGCCTTTCTTTGCGTGTAAATTTTACATCAAAGGAAGAAAACTGTAAACAAAGATGGAACTAAATGATACGCATGCTGAAAACTGTAGGGAGAAAGTCAAGATGTCTGTAATTTACTTTGAAATCACTTTTTAAATTGCTGGATAGAGGCACCTGGGTGGCTCAGTCGGTTGAGCATCCAACTCTTGATTTCAGCTCAAGCCGTAATCCCAGGGTGGTGGGATCAAGACCCACATTGGGCTTTGCGGTGAGCCTGGAGCCTGCTTAAGACTTTCTCTCTCTGTCCCACCGCCCCCAACCTCTCTGCCTCACTCTCTCAGCACCTGGGTGGCTCAGTCGATTAAGTGTCTGACTCTTTTTTTTTAAATTTTTTTAATGTTTATTTATTTTGAGAGAGAGACAGAGAGAGAGACAGAACTTGAACAGAGTAGGGGCAGAGAGAGAGGGACACAGAATCTGAAGCAGGCTCCAGGCTCCAGGCTCTGAGCTGTCAGCACAGAGCCCAACGGGGGGCTCAAACCCACCACCTGTGAGTTCATGACCTGAGCCGAAGTTGGGCACCCAACTGACTGAGCCACCCAGGCGCCCTTAGTGTCCAACTCTTAATTTCAGCTGAGGTCATAATCTCACAGTTCAAGAGTTTGAGACCTGCTTCGGGCTCTGGGATGACAGCGCAGAGTCTGCTTGGGGTTTTCTCTCTCTCCCTCTCTCTCTCTGCCCCTCCCCTATTTGCAATCTCCCTCTCCCTCTTTCAAAAAAAATTAAAAATAAAAGATTCTCTCTCCCTCTGCCCCTCTCCCCCACTCACATGCCCGCTCTCTCTCTTTCTCTCTGTCTCTCAAATTAAAATTAATTAATTAGTTGCTGGATGGATAGAGTAATGGTTAAATGGATAAATATATGATAAAACTGAATGCTAGAATTTAAGTGATGGAGACATGGGTAAGCACCATAAAATTCCTTCCATTTTGCTCTTTGTTTAAAATTTTTCATAGTAAATGTTGAAAAAAATATTGCCTTGAATATTTTTATGATCATTCATTTTATCTCCCCAGCCAGATAATTAGCTCCTAGAAAAGAAAAAGGTTATTTCCAGAAGGTTAGCTACTCCATGCTTCTTTTCTTCACAGATGAGGAAACAGAGTCCTAAAGATGATGAGTGACTTCATCAAGATCAGATGGCAAGTTAGGGGCATATGTGACTCCTACAAAGTTTCTTCCCAATACATAAGAGGCAACTGTAGTCCATAACTCACCCCTACGGGATCCATTGAGGAGCTTCTGGAATGCCCATAAACTCCAAAAACTAAATGTTGAATTTTGAGTGTATGTTCAAATGTGCACTTTCTAAGAAGAAAATTAATAGCTTCCAAAATATCTTTAGTTTATGACTCAAGAAAGATTACTATCTCTTTAAAAGGGAAAATTTGGGGGCACCTGGTGGCTCAGTCCATTAAGCGTCCAATTCTTGATTTAGGCTCAAGTCATGATCTCACAGTTTGTGAGATGGAGCCCCGCCTTGGGCTCGGCACTCACAGCATGGAGTCTGCATGGGATTCTCTCTCTCTCTCTCTCTCTCTCTCTCTCTCTCTCTCTCTCTGCCCCTCTTCCTACTCATGCTTTCCTTCTCTCTCTCAAAATAAATAAATAAACATTAAAAAAATAAATAAAAGGGCAAATTTTATTTTCATCTGCATTCCTTGAAAGTACTGAACACAGTGTTAAGACATTCAAGAAATATTTTTTTTTACATTTTTTTGAATTTAAATCCAAGTTAGTTAACCTACAGTGTAATAATGATTTCAGGAATACAATTTAGTGACTCATCACTTACATATAACACCCAGTGCTCATCCCAACAAGTGCCCTCCTTAATGCCCATCACCCATTTGGCCCATCCCCCCACCCACAGCCCCTCATCAACCCTCGGTTTGTTCTCTGTATTTAAGAGTCTTTTATGGTTTGTCTCCCTCTCTGTTTTTATATTATTTTTGCTTCCTTTCCCCTATGTTCATCTGTTTTGTTTCTTAAATTCCACATATGAGTGAAATCATATGATATTTGTCTTTCTCTGATTAACTTACTTCTCTTGGCATAATACACTCTAGTTTCAGTCACATTGTTGCAAATGGCAAGACTTCATTCTTTTTGATTGCCAAGTAATACTCCATTGTGTACATATACCACATCTTCTTTATCCATTTATCAGTTGACGGACATCTGGGCTCTTTCCAAACTTTGGCTATTGTTGATAGGGCTACTAAAAAGATTGGGGTGCATGTACCCCTTTGAATCAGCATTTTTTTTAGCCTTTGGATAAATACCTAGTAGTGTAATTGCAATTTTTTGAGGAACCTCCATATTGTTTTCCAGAGTGGCTGCAACAATTTGCATGCCCACCAGGAGTGCAAAAGTGTTCCTCTTTCTCCGAATCCTCGCCAACATCTGTTATTGCCTGAGTTGTTAATTTTAGCCATTCTGACAGGTGTGAGGGGTATCTCACTGTGGTTTTGATTTGTATTTCCCCGATGATGAGTGATGTTGAGCATCTGTCTTCTTTGGAAAAGTGTCTTTTCATATATTTTGCCCTTTTCTTCACTGGATTATTTGTTTTTTGGGTGTTGAGTTTGATAAGTTCTTTATAGATTTTGTATCCTACCCCTTTATTTTATGGGTCATTTGCAAATATCTTCTCCCATTTCGTTGGTTGCCTTTTAGTTTTGCTGATTATTTCCTTCACTGTTCAGAAGCTTTTTATCTTGATGAGGTCCCAAAAGTTCATTTTCGCTTTTGTTTCCCTTCCCTCTAGAGACATGTCAAGTAAGAAGTTGCTGCAGCCAAGGTCAAAGAGGTTGTTGCCTGTTTTCTTCTCTGGGATTTTGATGGCTTCCTGTCTTACCTTTAGGTCTTTCATCCATTTTGAGTTTATTTTTTTATATGGTGTAAGAAAATGGTCCAGGTTCATTCTAAATGGTTGTTTTGTTTTGTTTTGTTTTGTTTTGTTTTGTTTTGTTTTTTAAGAGACAAAGAGAGACAGAGAGAGAGAGAGAGAACATGAGCAGGTGAGGGGCAGAGAGAGGAGACAGTGGATCTGAAGCAGGTCCTGCACTGACAGCAGAGAGCCCAACATGGGGCTCGAACTCATGAAGTGTGAGATCATGACCTGAGTCGAAGTCGGATGCTTAACCAACAGACACCCAAGCGCCCCAAGAAATACTTTTGAACTGATAGTGTTTTACTACTGATAATCAGTGTTAAACTGATAATATTTTAAACTGGTTGGTGATAATGGTATTTAAGAAGGCTTTTTGTAATTCCAAGACTGTAAAGCTGTTTATCATTTAAGACACTCAAATGCTTTATAGTTTTTAATCATTGTTGAGCTTACACCTTCGTGACTCTCATAAGCCTGGCTGAGGTCTGATTAAAGATTTCTTTTTTTTCATTTCTTTGACATTTACACATTACTGTATTGTTTACCAAAATCCATCCAAGGCTTTCAATTCTTACTCTCTAGGAAAATACTGTATTATATAATATAATATATTCAAGTTTGGACTATACGTTATTTTGCCTTTGTATATGGGGTAAGAAGTTGACTTTGAGCATAGAGTCAAGCTTGTGTGTTTTCCCCTGGTCCTCTGCTCTCCCATTAGAGGAAAGCCATCTTCCTGAGCATTAGCTTTTTTACCTATAAATTCAGTAGTTCCTAAAGTGTGTCACAATGTGTTGTTGGTATTAAGTGAATTATTATTTTTAAATAGTTTAAAGAATATGAAACAACAAAGTATATAATATTATATTTGGTCAAGGGAAATATATATTTACATACATATGTTCTATATATAGATTATATACTTCAAGAGATCCAAGATTCTGTAAATTATTGAAGAAATGAATGATTTGGCCACAGCTTCTTCTAACAATTGGGGGAAAATATTCTTCATTTCATGTAAGCATCTTTCCAGAGTGACTCTCCCATCTACCTGTGCCTGCGTTTGCCATCCTCTATTTTTCTTATTTGTCAACTCAGTCAATGTCTACCTAGGTCTTCTAAAGGCCACATTTGTTAAGTAAATATTATAAAAACCCATAAACACTGACTGCAACAGGTTTCTCCTGAATCTCCCAAGGATACGCTGAATAGATAGGTTGGCATGGCTAACACAGGACTGTCCGTAAATCTGCCTGGGCTGTCAAAAGGAAGAGAAGAAGAATTGTGCAGGAAGTAAAACAGTCAATGAGACAAATTAAAGGAAATAAAGAATTCTGGTGTGGATTGAACAGACAAGCTCAAGAACAAAATGATAAAGACCTTTAATCACGTCAGAAAGTCTATAAAAGTATGTAAGTACAAGGACCAGAAAATGTTAATAATAAACCTTATCCTATTACATAAAGAGATAAAAAGAACTACCAAAACTTCAGAAAGGTCATCTCTATCATATATGAGACAATCAGGGGAGTTTTAGTAATAACTGAATATTTAACAATGTTAAGGAATTCTTGGGGATTTTTTTTGATGTGATAATATTATTGTGGTTATTTTTTTTAGTCCTTATAGAAATACATACTGAAATATTTACAGATGAAAAGATATGATATTTGGTTTTGTTCCAAAATAATTCAATGGGGGGGTATAAACAAAACAAGATTGTACATGCATTGATCGTTGCTGAAGCTTATTGCTGAATACATGGAGGCTCGCTTCTCTCTACCCTTGTGTACATTCAAAACCTTTCCATTTAAAAAATGTTTTAAGATTATGAAAGAATATCATTTGCACACAGGAAAAGTTTCACAGATACTGCTCTTTCTCATGATTGACAATTAAGCCCTACTATTGCAAAAAACCCTCCCTTTGCAGACACTTGTTCCTCTGGAGACCCTCAATGGCATTATATTAATGCAAAGATCCCCCTGGGCTGAAGAGTGGCTCCAACCGACTTAAGAATGGAATGAAATCATGATAGAGATGCCTATGTACAATGTGTGCCCATAAACTGTAGTACATGTTTTAGTGTTAGTGTGTACTCACTGAATGACTACCTTTTTTAACTAACCAGTTTTTAAATTATTAAAATAAAATGTTCATGGTTAAAAAGTCCAAATGGTACAGAAGACAGAGAAAGGCAAAAAGTAAAATTCTTTCTCTCAACATTCAGTCTCAGTAGATAGAAGCACCTAATCAACACTTTGAGTGTCGTTCCAGAAACGTTCAATGCGTAATTGCACGTGTGGTTGTATGGTTGTATGGGAATACAAAGAATATTAAAATAAGCACAAAAATTATTGGGCTTTTGGCTAATTTTATTATAAACAATTATTAGTGAACATATAATGCATCTTTATTTTGCAGCAATACTTATATGTCCACAAAGTTGTCTATTCATAGAACTTCATCTTAGCTCTCTTGTCTCATATGATTTCCCATATCATTCTAATATAATTATTTATATTTTTATTGATCATTTGAACATGTAGCTGAACTTTTTACCTTAATTTAAAAGAAAATGGATTAACATGAAAACAAATTAATGGCTTATTTATTGTTTCTTTTTAAACATTTTTTTAATGTTTATTTATTTTTGAGAGAGAGAGAGAGAGAGACAGAGTGCGAGCAGGGGAGGGGCAGAGAAAGAAAGGGAGACACAGAATCTGAAGCAGGTTCCAGGCTCTGAGCTGTCAGCACAAACCTCAACAGAGGGCTCGAACTCACAAAATGTCAGATGTTGACTGGAGCTGAAGTCAGATGCTTAACTGACTGCATTACCCAGGCGCCCCTATTGTCTCTTTTAACCTTTCAAATTGAAAATGTTTAGATGGATTTTCCTTTGGGGCTATTACAATGCTCTCATCAATGAAGTAATATAAAACTTTAGTGCATGAAAAGACAAGAACAAGATTGGTATCTTTATTTAATCTTATGTCATCTGTCTGAATTAGGAGTAAAAATGGTTATGTTATAGGTATACGCAACACTTTTTTCAAGATACATTAAATTATAAGAGAAGCTTTTTTATATTACCTCTCTGTAATGTTTAGCCTTTTTTTAAGTTGTAAGGTTTGCAGCAATAAAAAACATTCTTTAAAAGACTCTAATGCCCTCATTTTCCACACAACTATGTAATTACTGCACTTAAGATGATTCTCGATTGAACATTAACTACAAGTTCTTTTTTTTCCTGTTAATTCTTTTTTCTTTTTATTGCTTTTTTAAAGTTTATTTTTTTAGTAATCTGTACCCCCAACGTGGGGCTCAAACTCGTGACCCGGAAATCAAGAGTCCAATGCGCTTCCTTCCAGGTGCCCTTCCTGTTACTTCTTTTACAATATTCCAAGATTCAGCTTAGGCTTCAGTTAGCCAAAAACAATCTTATTTTTCAATATGGCCCCCATTAATGTGAGCTCATTTTGGGTTCTTCCAATGGTTACTGATTTTTCAAACTACTGAAAAAGAAAAGGCGACTCTTACTTTGGTTACATGCAGTGCTATTCATGGGCACATGACCCGTGCAGGCACACAGATCCCAGGGTCAAAAGAGCCCCACTCTTGGTTTAATGCTCTATCACTGTGTTCAAATTCATAATAATTAATCCTTGAACTTGGCTTACATAAGCAAAGTCCAAAGGGACAAAGAAGCAGGGTGTGAGAAGATAATGCAGAATGTGCACAATGTATGTGTATCTGATGTTTCTTGCCACCCCACTTTCATATAGCATTTCTGGTGCTGTGTGAATACAGAACTCCAGTGGATCCAGCATGGGACTCAAAGCAAGCACAAGGCAAGCATTTTATTGAAGCTGTTGGCTTCTGCAGAGTGTTAGGAGAATGTGCATGTAGCAAGAAGTGAAAGAGGGGCACCTGGGTGGCTTAGTCGGTTAAGCGTCCGACTCGTGTTCAGGTCATGATCTCATGGTTCGTGGGTTTGAGCCCCGCATTGGGCTCTGTGCTGACAGCTCAGAGCCTGGAGCCTGCTTCAATTCTGTGGCTCACTCTCTCTCTGTCCCTCCCCGGCTCACACTCTGTCTCTCTCTCTCTCAATAATACATAAACATTGAAAAAAAAAGTGAAAGAAAAAAACAGGTGAGTCAGTTTTTTGCAACATATCCAGGGTGGTAGTAAGAACAAAAGCATATACACATGCAGGTACAAGCTACAAAACACAAATTGTACAATTTTGGTTATCCTGCATATAAGTTAAATGTTCTCATATAATTTGGGGGCACTTGAGTGGCTCAGCCAGTTAAGCATCCGACTCTTGATTTCAGGTCAGGTCATGATCTCACGGTTCATGAGTTCGAGTCCCACTTTGGGCTCTGCACTGACAGCACAGAGCATGCTTGGGATTCTCTCTCTCCCTCTCTCTCTCTGCCCCTCCCCCACTCGTCTTCTCTCTCTCTCTCTCTCTCTCTCTCTCTCTCTCTCTCTCTCAAAATAAGTAAGAATTTAAAACCTGAAGAAAAAAACAAATGTTCTCAAATAATTCAATAATATATCTGAACAAATTTAAAACTGGAATTCCAAAATAGAAAGATGAATGGTAAAAAAAAAAAAAAAAAAGCCAATAATTTAAAATGTTAAGTCTTCTTTACTCAGAGCGCATGAAGTAAATAAAAGAACACCATGACCAGTCAACAGAGATACTGTGGGAGAAGGGGGAAAACTTTATATTTTAGTATCTTTAATGACACTTTTTCCCCTGACTTTTGAACAAGGGGTCCCCCATTTTCATTTAGCACCAGGGCTCACAAGTTCTGGAACCAGCCCTGGTTAAGGGTTCTCTGCCTGCAGGGGAATTCTCCTGCAGGAAGCATCTGTCTTCCATTCTGAAGTCATTAGTTCACTCTGGCAGCTTGGGTCTGGCTGGAGAAAGAACATCTTTCTTTATTTTGGCAAATGGGCGACACTCGCAAACAAGTAGCAAAAGGAATAATCATGTGTCCTGAAATCTAATATGGTAAAGTGCTTAGGCTCTTACGGATTAGGTTTGCTTTCCTTTGTTGCCGTTTACAGCTGTGAATTTTTCACACCGAAGAGCAGTTGTCAAAATAAATGTTTTTCCTTCGCCACTTCCTTACAAATGCTCAAGACTTTCAGTGCCGTCTTGCTGTGAATTTTCTCTTACAACTACTAGAAATGACCCAAGGCTAACCCAAAAACTGTGTTGTTAATTTTTGTTATGTGCTTTTCTGTCATTGTCTCTGATGAATCATCTTCAGAATATTTCAACAAGTATTTATTAAGACCTAGCCTTGTGAGAGGCACTGAGCTAGGCACTTGGGAGACCAAGTTTTGAAATAGAAAGGGTCTCTGGCCTCAAGGGATTTAGATGGACGAACCCTCCAGAGGAAACAAGTAAGGCCAAAATGTGCTGGTGCGTGATCTGGTGGCTCATAGGGCAAGTCTTTTGTTTCCCACACAGACTAGTGAACTTTACCTCTGGTGGTACATAAATCACTCCCTCATAACAAGCTAAGCACATTACGTTAACTTAGAGTACCACTGGATAAAAATATTAATATTGCCAGAAATGGCAAGAAGGGGTAAAATGAGCTCATTTGGGAGGGAAAATGCTCCTTTGAAAAAAGCTGCTATCCTTATGAGTTAAAGTTTCAGTGTCTCTGATTTGAAAATTGAAGCACAGAAATGCTGCTTTGGAGAATCTGACCTAAATGAAACTCACTAAGTCCCAAATGCGTGATTCAGAGTAACTCCATTGACAATGGTCAAAATCATTCCTCAAGTTGTGATACGTGCTGTCACACTTCCAGAGTCCATTTATCCACAGGTCCCTGAGATCTTTTTTTTTTTTTTTTTTCCCAGCATTCACTCAGTCTTCATTCTCAACACCTACAATGGGAATAATAACTGGTGATGTGCTTTTAATACCAGGCTCTTGAGAGTTGGCTTGTGGTTCTGTTACAGACATGTTCCTGAACATGACTTAACATATATTTAAAGTTAGTTATTTAATGCTAGAAGGCAGAAATTCTTTGGAACTTGTTTTCATGAAATTCTTGTGGATCTGTTTACTCCTAACAGTCCCCAGTTGCCTCATACTTGTCTATTCCCCAACATCTATTCTTCCCTTCTTTTTAGCAATACTATTCCTGATCTGTAGCTGAGCCCGTGGTCACCTGGCATAAAGACATTTCCCAGCTTCTTCAGCAACTAGTAATGGCCATATGATGAAATTTTATCTAATGTGATATAAACAAGAATATGTATATAGCATCCTTCTTTCTTGTTGGCTGCAATGCAAATGTGACAGCTAGGGGCTTAGCATCCACTTTGGACCAGGAGATAGAACGCTAAAGACAGACAGTAAAACAGAAAGACAGGAGGAACATATATGCCTGATGACTTCAGGAACTGCTTACTTCTAGACTTTCACATGAAGAGATAAAGCTGTAACTTGTTAAAGCCACTATTATTTTGGGTTTCTGTTACTTGCTGCTGGATCTAATCCTAACTGATACATTTTCGTAGAGATGTCTGTTTCATCTGTCTTAGATGAACTCAGTCTGAATATTTATACTTTTTTTTTCTACCTTGAAAATTACTGCTCCTTCTGCTAAAGTTTCCTTAAGGGAAGTTATGCTCTTCACAGCTCCAGTTAATTCTAGTTTTAAAAAGGGTTTAAACAGCATAGCAGCTGCAGATATGAACGCAATGGCTACAAATACCAGTTATTGGCTTTCTGCCAATATGTATTCTAATTCTGCTAAAGAATTCCACCTATTTTATATTCTAATTCTGTCTAAAGCATTCAGCTCTAAGCCCACCTCTCGTCTGCTTTCTGATCCTATCCATCCCACCTGCTTCCACAATTTGACATTTAATTAGCAAAAAAAAAATTTTTTTAAGGGGCACCTGGATGGGCTTAGTCCGTTAAGCATCTGACTCTTTTTTTTTTTTTTTAATTTTTTTTTTTCAACGTTTATTTATTTTTGGGACAGAGAGAGACAGAGCATGAACGGGGGAGGGGCAGAGAGAGAGGCAGACACAGAATCGGAAACAGGCTTCAGGCTCTGAGCCATCAGCCCAGAGCCTGACGCGGGGCTCGAACTCACAGACCACGAGATCGTGACCTGGCTGAAGTCGGACGCTTAACCGACTGCGCCACCCAGGCGCCCCAAGCATCTGACTCTTGATTTCAGCTCAGGTCATGATCTCACAGGTTTGTGGGATCGAGCCCCATGTCAGGCTCTGTGCTGACAAGAGTAGAGCCTGCCTGGGATTCTCTTTCCCTCTCTCTCCGCCCCTCCCCTGCTTGCACTCACTTTCTCTCTCTGTCTCTCTCTCAAAATAAATAAATAAACATTTTTAAAAACTTTTTTTAAGAAACAGGGCATGTGGATTCCACCTCAAGCCTGGACCAAGTCTGATAGAAGCTTTCTAAGTGGAGGTCCGGAGAGTGTTTCCTGTGGCAGCCACTGAAGCTTTTGCTGGCATGGGAGAGTCACAAGATGCCACAGTCGTGAGCCGGAAGACAAGTGGTGTGCTTCCAAGCCAAAGGACAAGGTGAGGACTAGATGACTAATAAACTAGATGGACAAACGAGCTGTAGAGTCACTAGAGGAGAAAGTCTCAGCAGGATGGACGAGTACCCGACTGGGTCTGAAAGAGCAGTGTAAGATTTAGTCCTGAGGCAGCGTAAGCAGCAGGGGATCCCTTTACCTAATTCCCTGCAGACACAAGTGAGAGATGTTCCAATGGCCTTAAAATGAAAAATAGAGCCTAGGATCATAAGGAAATTACTACAAATATGAGCTGGACATGATGACAGGTTAAGGTGATAATCGTAAGGAAAAGTCCTAAGTGTGGTTAAGATGAACGAAAGTTAAGGTACATAAGGAGATAACTGCATAACAGTTAAAAATTTGAAGAAATCTATGAAGGTAATTATGATTCTTTAATTTGACTTTTGGGGGGTCTAGATGGAAGGAGTGCTATTAATACCAAATGATAATCACTATTAAGGGCTACTATCCATTTTAAGCTACTCAATTTCCTTTACAAGGAATCGTGTCAAACATCATGCAAATCCCGATGCATTCAACGAATGAAATTTTAACTGAAAGTGAAAAAGTACCAAGAAAGTTGGAAATTAAATTAATAATTGAAACAAGCCATTCCCAAAAAAATCTCAGGATATACTGGTTTGAAAAACTGGGCACGTTAATCCCTACAAAAAGCAAGAGTCAAATATATCAGCCGGTGGCAATAAATATCCAGGATTTAGCAAGAAAACTAAAGGAATCGACTATGATTACACTCCACTGATTCAGGTAGCGTCTTTCCTTTCCTGTTCCCTTTAATGAAGTGATTTGCAGGGGTGCCTGGGTGGCTCAGTTGGTTAAGTGTCTGACTTTGGCTCAGGTCATGATCTCACAGCTTGTGGGCTTGAGCCCTACATCAGGTTCTGTGCTGACAGCCTGGAGCCTGCTTTGAATTCAGTGTCTCCCTATATCTCCGCCCCTCCCCCACTTGTGCTCTGTCTCTCAAAAATAAATAAATGTTTGGGGCGCCTGGGTGGCACAGTCGGTTGAGCGTCTGACTTCAGCTCAGGTCATGATCTCACGGTTCGTGAGTTCGAGGCCCACGTCGGGCTCTGTGCTGACAGCTCCGAGCCTGGAGCCTGCTTCAGATTCTGTGTCTCCCTCTCTCTCTGCCCCTTCCCCACTCATGCTCTGTCTCTGTCTCTCAAAAATGAATAAACGTTAAAAAAAATTTTTTCTTTAATAAAAAATAAATAAATAAATGTTAAAAACAAATTTTTAAAAAAATAATGAAGTGATTTGGAGAATGGTCTCTTATCCCTGAGAGCTGTTCTTTCCTCTTTTTTGTTTTCTTTACTGGAAAATGGTTCTTAGCAGTGGGCCAGGGAGCCTCATCTGTGAGGGGTACAGCTATGCCTCCTAGAAGGACGAGGATGGGGGAACTAGCCCAATCTATTGGATCTGGAGCTCTCTAGGCCGATTTGACAGCTGTCCCAGAGTGTACAGAAAGAGTGAAACAAGCATCAGTTTCTGATCTGATTTCCTTCTTTGCCTCAAGGCCCTATCTGGTGCCTTTGACACCAAGGCAGGCAGAGTAAGAAACTCTGAACTATTAGCAGAAAATGTATAAAACAAAGTACCTACTGAATGCCAATGGATATAAAACAGTAGATATGAATTCTGCCTTTTACTTATGATAAAGTTGGTGAAACAAGAAACAACCAGGGGTCATTACCTTTTTGTGTGTATCTTCCACTAGATTTTAAGTTCCATGACTTATAGTAGAAACTATATTCATCGTATTCACAGTTGCCCATTGATGCCCAGTCCCTGCCCACCCAATAAGTACTTGAATAAATGAATGAACATACACTATTGAAGCAAAACAAAAGACAGCCTCTACATAATCATGTACCAAAGTGCAGGGTACATGATGAAGAATAAAGCAGTTAGAAAAGCAAAGGTAGGGGGCGCCTGGGTGGCTGAGTCGGTTAAGCGTCCGACTTCAACTCAGGTCACATCTCATGGACCGTGAGTTCGAGCCCCGTGTCGGGCTCTGGGCTGATGGCTCAGAGCCAGGAGCCTGCTGCGGATTCTGTGTCTCCCTCTCTCTCTGCCCCGCCCCTCCCCCCCCTCCCCCTGTTCATGCTCTGTCTCTCTCTGTCTCAAAAATAAACGTTAAAAAAAATTTTTAAGAAAAGCAAAGGTAGCTAAGTGGACAGTCAGTGGGTTTGGAGGTTAAGGTTAGAGCTGAACCTTCTGACTATGTGCAGGATAAAAGATGCTCTCCCAGCTTGCCAGAGCCTGGCAGCTTTGGGACTCTGTCCTATCAAATGTATAAGGCATTCTCTTTTTTTTTTTTTTTTTAATTTTTTTTTTTAACGTTTATTTATTTTTGAGACAGAGAGCGAGCATGAACGGAGGAGGGTCAGAGAGAGGGAGACACAGAATCTGAAGCAGGCTCCAGGCTCGGAGCTGTCAGCACAGAGCCCGACGCGGGGCTCGAACTCACAGACCGCGAGATCATGACCTGAGCCAAAGTCGGCCGCTTAACCTACTGAGCCACCCAGGCGCCCCTGTATAAGGCATTCTCAAGAGAGGACATAAAACTGCGAGTATCACAACTTCAATATCAAAGGTGTCTGTCCCATATGGGACAATGGTAGTATCTTGGTAGAGGTTCCAAGAACAATCGCTTCTCTAAAGTCTAGAGACCTTCAAACAAATGACACTTAGTAATGAGACGTTCTTTGGTCACTAGACCTGGTGAAGAGACCACTGATGGAAAGATCATCTCACCTTTAACTGGTAGAGGAAGGATCCAGTTTTCTTGAGGATTCATAGATATTGAAATAACTCCATTCATAAGGCAATCCATAAGGCATAGTACTGTAGTGCCCCAGGGGCCGTTACTACCCTGCAATAACAAGGGTATAGAGAAGTTACTGTAACCTGAAGGTTGTACACAAAGGGACGCCAGACAGGAGCGAGGACACAGCCAGCCTAATGAAACCCCTCAGGGAGGAAACCATAAATACTCTCTTCCCTCTAATCTCCTTTACCAATACCAACAGGAAGCTGAGGGGCAAGGGGAGCCCTTTGATGCAATCTCTACAGGTCAATTCAGATGCAGACAGCAAGAGGGAGGAGGCTAGGCATGGATCTCAGGGGGCTCCAGCACAGCTGTGCTTTATCCCTTCTTCATAAGTCTGCGTCTGGGTAAAGACTCATTCATTTCAAATAGAAAAAAAAAACAAAAAACCTCCTTCTAGAATTAGTCCTTAATCAGACTAATGCAGTGAACCACAAACAAATCAAATCATGGAATCAAAAGCCTAAATTGCAATCCCAGTGCTGCCAATAATTGGCTGTGCGACACTGAGAAAGTAAATTTTCTGTGTTTAGGCTTCCTAGTCAGTCCACTCTTCGCTGTCTCATGAAAGTATTTTGAGGATATTTGCAGCACTTGACTATATGTTGACCACAGTCATTTTCCTTAATAGCTCGATAACCAGGAACTTCCCTGGTTCTTTCTACTCGTTTCTTCAAAATCTCAGTCTCTCTCTCCATCATTGTTTTATATTCTTTCCCACTGCGTTTCATCTGATATTGAACCCTGCTTTGTGGTGATGTCCTATGAATACTGTTGTGGTTTAATTCCATGTTCGGTGCATCGGTTGTTAAGCTCTGTAAAAAGCAGGTCCTTCAAGTTTAAGGTGAACTCCACACCAATAGCATATTTTGCAATCCTGATACTATCGCAACTTGTTCAAAACACAAATACCGTTCACAGATATTGTTGAAAATCTCCCTACAGAAGCAGTAAAATGCCAGAAGCCACATTATTCAAAGAACAACTGATTCTATAGGATTGTGAATATGGTGATAATAACGATGATGATGATGACGATAAATAATAGGAGTTTACCATTACGTATGCTTACATATTATTAAAGAAATAACGGGTGTTTATGTGTCAGGCACCATACTATCTATTTTGACATATAATTTCATACCAATTATCATTAGGTATTATTAGATGTCTTCATCACCCCTACTTTGTAGAAGAGGAATATGAGACTGAGAAAAATTAGATTACTTCCCAAAGGTTGTCGGGTATTACTCAGATTAAGGACTCAAATCCGGTTTGAATCTAACTCTACAGCCCATGTTCTTACATGCTACAATATAATTGAATTTTGAAAAGGGCACATAATTCAAACTCTCTGACCCGGTAATCCCACTTACAAGAATTTTTCCTACTCCAAAAGAAAGGCAATTCCGTTCTGGAAGTGGATAATGGTGACAGTTGCACAACAACATAAATGTTCTTAATGCCACTAAATTGTACACTTAAAAATGAGCAAAATGGCAAATTTTATGTTAGGTATATTCTACCACAATAAAAAATATTTAAGAATTCAACAAGAAAAGGGGCACCTGGGTAGCTCAGTCAGTTAAGCATCCGACTTTGGTCATGATCTCAAGATTCATGGGTTCAAGCCCCGCGGCGGGCTCTGTGCCTGGAACCAGCTCAGAGCCTGGAACCTACTTCGAATTCTGTGTCTCCCTCTCTCTCTCTCTCTCTGCCCCTATCTCGCTCTCACTCTGTCTCTCTCTCTCTCTCTCAAAATAAATAAACATTTAAAAAAAAAGAATTCAACAAGAAAAAAAGAAGGCAATATTTCAAAATAAAAAAAAGTGACTTTTGTAATATGGTGATTTAAATGCTTGTGTGACAAAATTAATTATAAATATACATTACCTATTTTGTTTCTATGTATAAAATTGTCTACTCAAGCTGGCTAAAAACTTTGAAACTGTATTCTTACTGGGGAGGTAGAATTTTTCTTAGGTTTGATATTGCCATATATTTGGGCATGGCAATTTTCAACCAGAAATCAATAGCCATCTAAATTAATATTTAATGAACAGAAAAACAAAGACAGCTTTAGCATGAAGTGACTCAGAAATTTTGCCATCCAGCAACCACTGAGGATTATCTGAGGAGTTACTATAGCAAATTGAGGAATGTACCAAGGAAGAGAAAGACATGGGAAAAATGAAAGTTAAGTAAGAGAGGGGGGAAAAAAAAGAACCACATCCACAAAGATGATGGTTGTTACATTATTTTTAATTGCAAATTAAATAGGAAGTAATGGAAATGCCTAAAGAGAATGAGGAGGTTAACTAAATTATGCAAAATTTTATTCACATTATGCTCCCCAGCAATATAAATGTATGCAGACTGAAATAAAACATGCAAAAATTAAGCCACAGTTGGATTGAGTGGTAGAATTATGGACGACTTTCCACCCCTCCCTTTTCCAAACTTTCTGTAATGCCATTTCACTGTTGTAATAGTTATCTATTGTTATGACACAAATTATCCCAATAAGCATTGATTTTCCCACAGTTTTTGTGAATCAGAAATCCAGGCACAGCTTTTCCAGATGCCTCAGTCTCAAGGATGACAGCTGGCTCAAGGCATGACCCAGAAAACATCCCCTTCCAAGGGCATTCAAGTGGTTGTTGACAGGACTAGGTTCTTCTGAGGTTGTTGCATTGAGGACCTGGGTTTCCATTCTCTGGCTCTTACCCGGGAGCCTACCTCAGTTCCTTGCCACGTGGCCTGTCCAAAGCAGCTCAAAACATGGCGGCTGATTTTCATCAGAGCAAATGCATGCAGGCAAGCGCGATGGAACCTAGAGCCTTTTTGTGGCCTCACCTCAGAACCAAAATTTCATTCTCTTTGCCATATTCTGTCTGCTGGAAGCAAGTCATTAGGTCCACTCGAGAAATTGGAATCACTGGAGTCATCTTAAAGGCTGTCTACCTACCACAGTGGTCGTTAAAATAAAAGACTCTTGAAGTAGAGCTCTTCTTTTCTTTTTATCATCCAGCCCATGACCCATTACTTTCAGGGAACAGGATTCAGCAACGTCTTTTAGCACAAGAGCTTCTAGACACTGGAAATACCAGCAACCATGTCCTCCCCTAAGGCCTCTAGAAAGGAATGTTCCTCTGCCAATTCCGTGGTTTTAAGCCAGTGAAACCTGCATCCGCCTTCTGCCTCCAGAACTGCAAGATGATAAATTTGGGTTGTTTTAAACCACTGGTTTGTGATAATTTGCTAAGGCAGTAATAGAAAACTCATACAAGCCACACGCCAAACAAATCACAGAAGTGTAGCTTATCCAGTCTCAGTTAGATTGAATGGTTATTTTACTAGAAGGGGTCGCACAGAGATATAAGGATTCTTTGGGGTCTGGCTTGTGGGAGTCCTGTGAAAGCAGTTTAAGCCTGCTATTGCAATCATTAGAAGTAGTCTCAGAAAGAGCAGTCTTAAATCTCTCATTGACTTCTCTCACTGAGTTGTGTTAGTAACTTTCATCCACCACAGAAATTGATTTTAGTTAGTGAAGAAATTGGAAAATATACGCTTGTTTATTTCAACCAAAATGAATGAAAAAATAAAGACATTTAGCTTCTACCGATACTCTGAGAATGCAAAGCCTGTTCTCAACTTTAAGTCCAAGAATACAGTGACATTTTGGCAAAGGCAAAGAAGGAAGGAAGGAGGGAAGGAAGGAAGGAAGGAAAGAAGGAAGGGAGGGAGGGAGGGAGGGAGGAAGGGAAAATCCTTTCATTTCCATGTAAGTAAGAGGGGCCTGGCTGAAAACTTGTCCTTCATGGGTTAAGTTAGATGGGACCCCATTAATCTATCTATTCTAGAAAGAAAAAGAGCAAAGTCCATCCTCCAGGGATGGCAACACATGATTCCAAATAGTTTAGCCATTTTGAAGCTAAGGCTACAGTGTGGTGAATTGGTAAGTACAAAGAGATGAGATGGACTTCTACTTGAAAATTCCATGGGATTTTTTTTTTCCTTTGCTTTCCACTCCACTTCAAGAGTCTGTGGATGGAGACTGACAGATGAACGTGAATGTTAAGAGGTAGATTTCCTTGATGATGCACTTGCCAAGCTTCCATTAACACTTCAGGGAATTGTGTACAACTATCAGTGGGAGTATATCTCCCTAATACTCTATTTTTAATTTTTTTTTTCAATTAACAATTATGTTTAGTCAATCCCCAGCAGGATTTGTTGGTGAGATTGCCGGTTTCCTAATGCAAGTTTCTTTTCCGTTAGCCAAGCTAATGCTGATGACCTGTTTTCACTTGATGATGTACTGTTAGGTACATCCAGTGTCTACGTAAATGCCTTTGTGAATTAAATCTTGTCTGGGAAGATTTGCTCATTCAACCTAGGGATTAGAAATTATATTGACCCAAGAAGCAAGACTTGCTATATTTAGTCTGGGATCTGTGCCAAACATGCATAGCAAGACCGAGGGATTAGGGAGCCCTGACATCAGTTTTACTCCAGTGCCTTATAAAACATCAGGGTTAGTGATTATGCTACATCATTGGAAAGATACATTCCCAGGTTTCAAATTATTTTAAATTTTTTGTGTGGTGCCTCATTTTCAGATCAATAATATTCAGTGCATGAAGGGAAAGGAAAGGACTAGAAGGGGAAAGAAACAACCTTTTTAGCAAGGACCAGCTGATATTTTTATTCCCATTCTGTGTGTGAAAACCAATCCACAGAGAGGCTAATTAAGTAAATTATGGAAAGGTACAATCAAGTTGGTAGCAGGATGAATATTCCAGCCCAGACCTATCTGACTCCAGATCCCATGCTCTTACCTTGTTACTATTCATTCCACCTTTGTGTGAGAGAAAAGGGGTGTGTATATTTCATTTCAGATAGAAAAGTAAGTGAGACCATTATAATAATGGAATGAGTTCAGAATCTCCCAAGAAAAGCTGAATAATAGCTTCTGACTCAAACTCCCCTTTTTCAGACAGTCATTTTCCTCCTCTTCTGCCTTTCCTTCCTAATAAAAGCACGAATGAAATTAAACATTAAAACTCCAGGAGGAAAAATATCTCCAGGAGGGCACAGATTGTCATTTATCTTTGTATTTCCAGTGCCTTATACTTACCTGGCCCAGATTAGGTGCTTGTCACTGGCTTGTCATAGGAAAAAGAAAATGAATTAATAAACCAATGAAGATTATTCTATTTATAATGCTTATTGGAACTGCTGTTTCACTTTCAAATGTAGGAAAGTATTTTGTTATCATTTAAGCCAGCTGTTTCGATGATATTAAATATTCCAAATTTCTGAAGTGTGTTACTAAAGACTGATTCTGAACATGGAGTGATTTTTCTTCCTCACTATACACAGACACATATACACATATATATGTAGTGCTATATATTTTTTACTGTTTTATTTATTTTGGGGGGGGGGGGGTGGGAAGGGGCAGAGAGAGAGGAGTGGACAGAGGATCCAAAGCCGGCTCTGTGCTGACAACAGCAAGCCTGATGCGGGGTCGAACTCACTGACCGCAAGATCATAACCTAAGTCAAAATTGGACACAACCGAACGAGCCACCCAGGCACTGCTGTAGTGCTATATTTTTATTATGCTCCCCCAAAACGATTTAAAACAGTATATTCAGAGGTATGAGCACTCTGAGCTCCAAGTAACATTCTCAGAAAGGGCCTTTTAAATTTTCATTAATTAAAAATAAGATCTCTAAAAATGAGAGCATTCATAGGTCTCTCTAAACTGCAGGTATCTCTTGGGAAGGACTTACAAATTGGCCGACTGTAACGTAAAATACTTTTGAAAATGTGGGTAGATGTGGAGGATGTTGCCATTAACTGAAACTAAGCAAAAAGCGGTAGTTCATATTTAAAGTCTGGCTGTATTTGAAGCAGCTCTATGGACACAACCCCAGACAGCAGTTAAAACTTTCCAAAGTAATATGTAATGGTGCTCTGAGAATTCTTCTCAAGACGTACACCTAATGTTTCCCACATTAGACTTTTCTTTAGAAGCAAGTATGGCATCTTAAGTGTCTTCTAGCAAAAAACAAACAAAGTTTAGAATTTTCATGTGAAACATTCCACGAAATGCCTGGTTTCCAAGTGAAAAAAACCCTAAGGAATTATAATTAAATACAAGTTCTGCTTCAGTGAAGAACCCATTTCTAGAGCATTAGTTCTATCAAAAGTGAGACATTTGCTATGAAAGACTTTAGTTCATAACCTTGAGAATAGAGATTTTTTTCTTCATTAATACCACCTTTGGAGGATGCATTGGTATAAAGAATATCAATACACACAGGTCATACATGGGGTGTGTTTGCATTGATTATACATTCTAACAGCCTAAAATCCAACTGAAGAAGAAGGTAATATAGGACCACAGAGATCTTTGCATGTTATAAAAATACATGGGGAGGTGTGTTGTAATGTGAATAAGACTAATTGATCATCTTATTGGGGAAACACTTACCTCAAGATGAAAAATGGCCACATTGTTGTCTGACATTTGGATTGTCGATGACCTGACCAGAAGAAACCTTAGTCAAACACTCCAGAGACATGAACAGTTCAAGAGAGCAGTTTCTTGCCAAAGGTCACTGATAGAATAATAGGGTTTTTTTCTTCACCATCTGAAGAAAGGCTGATGCTGCTTATATCCTAGTGAAGGGGAAATAAAACGACAGCCAAAAGCCATGCTTTTATTAAAAATAATATCATTCATGTAACAACGAAATGACAGGATAAACTCTAAAATTTCTTCATAATAGAATCCCTAGACAGTATACTTAAGGCATGTAACCTGTACTCTACTCATGTGATGTACATCAAAAGTAAAGTATTTAATTCTTTTTGAGAAAATATAAGCTAAGAAAATACCAAGATGAATCACTAGTTATCTACCTTGAAAATCATTCAAATGAATAGAATTCTGAAGATGGAAGCCATACTGCTTCTAACCTTTCACATAAAAAGAGACTTTAGGCAGGCTTAAAAGTAAAAAAAGATAAAGAGAGGCTCCTGGGTGGCTCAGTCAGTTGAGCATCTGACTTTGGCTCAGGTCGTGATCTCGCTGTTCGTGAGCTCGAGCCCTGCATCAGGCTGTCTGCTGTCAGCACAGAGCCCTTTGGATCTTCTGTACCCTCTCTCTCTGCACCTCCCCCGCTCACACTCTCTCTCTTTCTCTCTCTTTCGAAAATAAATAAAAACATTAAAGAGAGAAAGCCCATTGGAGTTCTTTGTCCCTCTCTCTCTTTAATGTTTTTATCTATTTTTCTTTCTTTCTTTCTTTCTTTCTTTCTTTCTTTCTTTCTCTATCACGCAGTTAAGGTGGTCAGATAGAAGGCTTGGTGGATGTTCTTAGTCATGCCGTGCACCTTTGCTAATTTCAGCATTTCCTGTCTGCGAAAGCTGTTCACATGAAGAATTTTAATTTTTAAACCTGTTTGGGATTTCAGTTTTCAAGTCCCAGGGGAAAATGGATGGATCTCTGAAATTAACCTTTCCCAGGTGGCTGCCAATTCCACGAATCTAGTAAAATTAGGTTTTTGCCAACATTATTTTTACAAGATTCTCTGCAGATTGACCTATTACTTGCAGTCAGAAATTGCCAAAATCTCATAGCTTCTTATGATCCATGTATGGGAGATGACTACAGGATCCTCTTCCACTCCAGAAACAGACCTGAGTCTGAATCTCTAGTCTATAGAAAGGTGGTAGCATCCTTTCTTCTATCTGATTTTGAGGGTGGATTGCATCCTAATCAAATCAAATCATTCAAGTGCTTACGCAGTTTTATCATTGTCACCTCTGAATCATAAATGTTAAAGCTAAAAATGGTGAACCAGAGCTCCCAGAAGGACCCAGAAGGTCCACCAGCATGGTCCTTGTCATTAACTTCTGTGTTGTTTTGACTCCTTCTTAGGAAGAAGTCCCAAACTCCTTCTCTCTTTCTCTTGTCCCCTACTTCTTAAAGTTTACAATAAGCACATTATTTAATAATCAAGTCTTCAAGAACAGAAGTTTTATTAGGAATGAAGAAGTGTTTAAATTTGTTTCAGACTCCCATGCAGCAAAATCAGGTGGAAATCCAGAACCTTCCATTTCCTAGCTGTGTGATCCTCAGAAAATTATTTAACCTCTCCCAGACTGTTTCATCCATCTGTAAAATAGAACCAACAATACCTCCCTCACGGTGTGTATTGTAAGGATTAAATGAAATATAAGAAAACTAGAATGTCATAGGTACATAAGAAATGTTAGATTCTTTTTAACAAAAATCCAAATTTATTTACATAGAAACTGGTAAATAGATGCGGTTTTTTATTGTGGTTTTTTTTTCATATGTCAGTAATGTCTTTAGGGTTAATTTATCTCCTTTCACCATTTCATAATCAAACCTTTTTAAAATTTGCATATTAAGGGCTGATTTTAAATGTTTATATACACACAATATTCTCTTGCTATTGTCCGGTTACCTTTATATTTTTTAAAATCTTATATAATTACATAGTATTTATAGTAGTCATTTTGTGTATTCCATAGAGTGATGTATGATAATTATTTATTTCTATCCCTGAACATATAATTTGTTTCCATTTCTTCAATAGTATCAATAGTGTCAGAGGGGAGGAGGAACTTCGTTCACACAAGAGTGAACACTACTTTATTAGTGTTAATGTCTTAGGATACAGTTCTAGAAATGGTGTTACTAGATTGAAGAATATGAACACATTTTTGTGGTTTTGATTTGTTTTTGTTGATTTAAAAAAAAAATCTTTTTTTTTTTTTTGTACATTTATGTATTCTTGAGAGACAGAGACACAGCATGAGTTGGGGGGTGGGGGGACAGAGAGAGAATGAGACACAGAATCCGAAGCAGGCTCCAGGCTCTGAACTGTCAGCCAGAGCCCGACGCGGGGCTCAAACCCACAAACCTTGGGATCATGACCCGAACCAAAGTCAGAGCTTAACCAACTGAGCCACCCAGGCACCCCCCCCCCTTTTTTTTACATTTATTTATTTTTGAGAGACAGAGAGAGAGCACAAGTGGGGGAGGCGCAGAGAAAGAGTAAGACACAGACTCTGAAGCATGTTTTTGTTGATTTTAAGTACAGAGAAAGAAGAAGCTACTGGGAGGCAGGATTATCAGAGGTCTGAATATGGAGATTTGAAAGGTGGGAAGAGAAATATTCCAGGAAGAAAAAAAAATAAACAAACAGAACAAGAGCTTAATATGAAAAAAAGGGGAAAAGACAGAAGGAAATTAACCTGATTGAAGTAGAAGGTTTTTTTTAGCGATGGTGGGAAATCAGACCAGATGAATAGATTCCTATTAGAGGCGCCTTTGAGATAAAATAGTGTAAGCTTGCTGTCCATGTCTGGAGCCCAGGGCAGTGGCACAACTGAGAGAGGGATGGTTCATGAAGAATCACTGGACAGGATTGAGGCTGAACTGGACAGGAAGGACACCGGAGTTATGGAAAATATCTATAATCAGAGCTTCCCATGTGATGTCAAAGGAGGGGGATGTGGAAAATGAATCCAAATGCTTGAAGAGAAAAATGAGTAAAGGAACTTAGAAAGGGATTAGTGTAAGAGAATGAACAAAATTGTACTTCCCCAAAATTCTCACCTGAGTGACTGGAGATGAGGAGAAGGTGGTACCATTAAACTGACAGGACTTGAGTAAGCAGGAAGGAGAACCAGTTTACTGGAGGGGCATATTGGGCGTGGGATATGATTTTGAGTTGGTAGTAGGATATTCAGGGGGAAAGGCCTCACATAGGTGGTTGGAAGCCCTTTTGTTCTTTAGGATTTTTGTGATTGAAGTCGGATACATACAAAACAAGGAGTTCATATTACAATACAGAACATTTTACCAGAAGACCGAAAAGGGACTATGGAGCTTCTGAGATGGTCAGATTAGCCATGGCCTTGGACCAAGGCAGCAGGCCATCTTGATATCTGCCTGCGGCCTCCCAGGACCATGATGTGAGTGTCAGAATTTTATCAGAAATCATGTCCCATTCTTTAGTTCCATGATCAACTATGTGGTAAAACACATTTGTGGTGAAATGTCAGAACAAAAAAGAATGAGATCTGGGATTATTTCATTTAAGGTACTGTAGGCACAAAACGGGTAATGCCAGTACAGGCTCAACCCATTTTACTTGGGGGCCAATAACATATTGCTCATGAATTATTAATTTTTTCCTTCAGAAGACACCTGTGTGAGAAGACTCCTCTAAAATATATGGTAGAGATGCTAAACTCAGAAAATCTCTGAAGAACAGTATAAATACCTTTCAGGAAACTACATGATATTGAAAATTTGGCAGGCCTCACACCTGCAAAATCTTACAGATGAGCTCCCATGTCCACACCAAACAGTCAGAATTCCGGGTTCATCTTTTAACTATAGAAAATTCCATAAGAAGAACCTAATAATCCCCCGGGTCATCCAGAACCACTGAACACATACCCTGTGTTCTAAATATAATCCTTTACATTTTTCCTTAGAGGAATACTAATCACATGTGTGGGCCATATGTTGCCGTTTAATATCTCCCCAATCAGCAAGAAATTTCCTCAGATTTTTCACAGGATCCCTGAGGAACCAGATATAGACAGCAGGAGAATCCAGTTTGAAGTAATCATCTTAGATTGAATTAAATATACTCATATACGTAATAGCACCGGGATCTGCTAGAAGAATTTGAGTGAAGTAACTTTTCCCAAACTCGTGTGTTTTATCTATCTTTAATTATTGCTTTTAAATGTCTGGAGAAATTCTTCCATTAAAATAGCTTCCAATTCGAGAATCGTAAATAAGACTGTTGGTGTGAGGCCACTGTTAATCACCTCAGAAAGTGCTCACACTGTCTTCAGGGTAAGTAGGGAATGCACCAGAATAGCTCATAGACAGTGGGACTGCTTGTGGCCCAAGGGTCCCCCCCAACACAATCTGTCTGCTGAGCATTCTCAGTCTGCAGAGGAGGAAGGTTCTGGAAATTGCTGGTGGAGAGCCACCCGAAAGCCCTGTATCAGAATCACCCCTGAAGCATGTTAGATACATCCAACTCCATTGAGCCATGGGTCTCTAAGGCCTTCTGAATGTAGAGGCCCAGGGTCTCCTGCTTTCTCAAGGTCTGTGAAGTCGGAGTGAATGAGGATGGAAGGAGTGGTAAAGGAGAGTGAGAACAGTGGTTTTGATTCTTCTAAACTGATGGATGTTCACAGAATTACGTATTTTTTTTCTTTTTTGTAACTCCACTAAATATGCTCATTGCAATTAAATAAGATTTTGCAGTCCATTACCCTGTAATAAACGTAGCCTTTGGGTATTTTTGAAAACTGAAATTAGAAGAAAAAGAGCAGCTGATATCTGGCTGTAACCTCGGGAGACATCCTGAGCCAGAACAACCCAGCCAAGCCACTCCAGAATTCCCAAGACGCAGAAACTGTGAGGTCACGGGTGATTGCTGTTGCTTTAAATAAACCACTACCTTGGGGCGCCTGAGTGGCTCAGTCGGTTAAGCGTCCAACTTCGGCTCAGGTCATGATCTCGCGGTCCGTGAGTTCGAGCCCCGCGTCGGGCTCTGTGCTGACTGCTCAGAGCCTGGAGCCTGTTTCAGATTCTGTGTCTCCCTCTCTCTCTGACCCTCCCCTGTTCATGCTCTGTCTCTCTCTGTCTCAAAGATAAATAAACGTTAAAAAAATTTTTTTTAAAAATAAATAAATAAACCACTACCTTTATAAACATATAAGCACCTTCTATATATTGTTGTATTTAATCCTTACCACAGTCTTATGAGGCAGATACCATTTTGTGCATTTCCCCGTAAGGTAACTCAAGCACAGAAGAGAGAGGTCCAACGGCCTGCCCAAGGGCAAAGAGTAAGGAGTAGAGTCAGAATTCGAACTCCAATCCTCTGATTTCCAAGCCCATGTTTTGGGACTGGAGCGGAAAATCACTAAGTCTCTTTCTGGCCCGAGCAGAGTTGTGTGTTGTGAGTTCTGTGTTGTGAAAAGCTCCTCCTCCCCTCCTTGCTTCATGTCACCTAAAGCACCAGCCACCTTTAGTGGCCTGTCCTGGGGCCCTAGAGCCATCCCAGGTGCTCATCCGCATGTGAGATTTGGGAGAGCCCCAAGCCTGCTCTGGCCAAAGTCTCCCATCGTCTCTCCTGAATTTCCCTTTCTAGATTGTCTGTAGGAATTTTTAAGGTCTAGTAAAAAAAACAAAAATAAAAATAAATCCCTAATTACAATTTGAATGTTAGCTGGGAAATGTTTAAAGAACATTTGAGAAAGATCTGAAAATGCAGCGTTTCCGGGTGTTGGAAGGCCCCTGAGCGGGGGGAATACCCAATAGGTGAGCGGACAGCACTTCCTACACGCGCATCCCACCCACACCCCCGACGCAGAAAGAGAGAAAAGTTTAGCTTCAATCATCCAAAATTTGCAACGAGAAAATCCAGAGATATGCTTTCTTAAATTTAAGGGTACGTATAATTTGGTGTGATTTTGAAAAACACTATTTTACCTTAAATGCCTCGTATTAGAGGGGAGGCACAACAACATTCGTTCCTGTTGTGAAAACATCATGCTAACTTAAATATGCCAGACGCAAACGGACAAATAATACATGACTCCACGCGTGGAAGGTATCTGGAAGAGACAAATTCGTGGAGACAGCAGTGGGAATGGTGGTTGCTGGGGCAGCGGGGGGTGGGGTAGGGAATGGGGAGTTCGTGTTTAATGGGCACAGAGCTTCAGTCTGGGGAGATGGAACAGTTCTGGTGATGGATGGTGGTGATGGCTACATAACAATGTGAACGCACGTCATGCCACCGAATTGTTCACGTAAAAGTGCGTACAATGGTGGATTTTAATTTATGTATCTTTTACCGTAACAAAAAACTTATTTTCTAATCGTTTCTGTTGCTAGAGCTCCAAGGTCTATATCTGGTCTCACTAACTCCTTCCCATTTTTCCTCCAAAGTGTCTGTTTTATGTTTTTCCATCTTCTTCCTTGCCTCAAGCCGTCATCATCTCTCATGTAGTCTATTGAAATGAACCCGTTAAATGGCCTCACGGATACCGCCTCATCCCATCCAATCTGTCTCACAGCACTGGTTTCTGTGTCATCCGAGAGTTTAACTCTCTCAGGGCCTCACTCTTGCCTTTAGAAGAAGCTTCACACATATTAAAACAGTCTTCTCTCACATTCAGAGGGAAACCCAGGCTGGACACCCGTTTTTAACAAGCATTATTCCACTTATTTTTTAATTTTATTCTTAAGTAAACTCTACACCACACGTGGGGCTTGAACTCACCACCCCAAGATCAAGAATCGCCTGCTGTACCAATTGAGCCAGTCAGGCACCCCTCACTTATTTTGATGGTGAAATACAGCATACAGGCAGAAGGGTACGTTAAGCTTCCGTGTGTAATTTCAACTACCCGTGTAACCTGGTTGCGATAGAATATTGCCAGCTACTGCTTGTTGCTAACTGACTAGATAGCACGGGTAAATGGAGGAGTAGCAGAGAGTGCCTCAAAAAAAGAAGATATAGAGACAAATTTCTCTTACTTTATCATCTTAACCCAAGCATGGGCGAAAGAACCTTCTAACAGGACCAGAGTGGGACACATGGACAACTCCTTTAAAGAAAAACCTCTTCAGGGGCACCTGGGTGGCTCAGTTGGTTGAGTGGTCGACTTCAGCTCAGGTCATGATCTCATGGTTCATGAGTTTGAGCCCTGCGTCGGGCTCGCTGCTGTCAACGCAGAGCCTGCTTGGGATCCTCTGTTCCCCTTTCTGTCTGCACCTCTCCTGCTCGCGCTGTTTCTCTCAAAAGAAATAAACATTTAAAAATAAAAAAAATACAAAAATCTCTTCAGTAATTATGGTGTGTAAAACCAGCGTAACACTAAACAGATAAGGTAGGGAATCCAGAGTTAGGAAGACGAATACTACAGCTCCTTTCCTGGAGGAGACAGACACCGATGCAGATCATTGCGACATTTTGTGTACAAAATGCAAAGTGGAAGACAGAAGGATTTAGAAATAGAATTAAAGTTAATCAAACTATGAAACAAAGCAAGAAGCAATTGGCAATGGGATCTTTGCCATCATTGAGTTCAAAATTCCCACTTTGAGCTGAGAAACTTCTTGGAAACCAAAAGAGATGGATGGAAAAAAACCTGTTCCATTTCTCTAATGCCAGTCTATGAAGCGACTCACAATGAGTTTCCAGTGGAAGTTGTGGAATCCCTTCTCCAGAGATCTTATGATAGATCTGAAGCCTCATGTATCCAATGGGCTGCCAAATTTGTTAAAGCGACTGGACGCGTGCCAGACTGCCACTTTGTTTTGTGCTGTGTAGACACAGTCCTAAGCATGTGAAGCTCCGATAAGGCACTTAAAGTTATTTTTGGACTTGTCTGATCTCCCTTACTACTCAGTTTTTAAGTTCCTTGAGGGCAGAGCATCACACAGGGTTCTAAGAGGCACACATTGGACCCACTCAAGTTAGTTGAAACAGGGTGGGAAAATGATTAGGTGTGGTTCCTCCAGGAGGGTCACAGACCTTCGCTCAGAGGAGGCTCTCCAGCCAGCCAGGAACACCTCCCTCAATATAAGCCAGCACCCATCCTAGAGCTGGCTTCGCTGCCGTGGGCAGGACAATCAGCTGTTCCTTTACCCCCCAAAAAAGCGGAAAGCTGTTGGAGAAAGAAGAAGGCACAAGGTCAGCCAAAATGACCAGACCACTAGCAGCCGCAATGCAGGTGCTCCACAGAATTTTAATACTTTTGGCCACATGAAAACACCTCATACGGTTGGAATACGTATCCGTTTTAAATTTTCTCACAAAAACTTAGAGGTATCAAGTTGCTAACAAAATAAGCCAACCCGAAATAAAGCCAGTGAAAGAGCTAGCATTTTCTCACAGTAGTTATTGGACCTTGAACTAGCCTCCCAGAGGCTCAACTGGACCTGAGTTTTTGGTGGGTCTCTCTCACAGACCACCGTGACATTTCATTAGTCTTTCTACAACATGAATGGACAATAGATACCAAAGGATATTTTGGTGTCGCTCTCCAGGAAAAATGCAACGCAAGTTAAGAATACTCCTTCTTATCAAAAGTTTGCTCGCGTCTTTGGAAACTTGGTTTTCACATAAAAAGCAACGTTTCCTCAGTTTTGCTTTAGACGTATGGAAAAATGATAACCAGGAGTCTAGTTTGGGGGGGTTTAGGGGATGGGCAAAATGGGTGAAGGGGAGTGGGAGATACAGGCTTCCAGTTACGGAATGGATAAGCCAAGGGAATAAAAGGCACAACACAGGGAATATAATCGATGGTATTATAATAGCAAGGTGTGGTGACAGATGGTAGCTACACTCGTGGTGAGCACAGCATAACGTATAAACTTGTCCAATCATGGGGCGCCTGGGTGGCTCAGTCGGTTAAGCGTCCGAGTTCGGCTCAGGTCATGATCTCGCGGTCTGTGGGTTCGAGCCCCGCGTCGGGCTCTGTGCTGACAGCTCAGAGCCTGGAGCCTGCTTCACATTCTGTGTCTCCCTCTCTCTGACCCTCCCCTGTTCATGTTCTCTCTCTCTCTCTCTCTCTCTCTCTGTCTCAAAAATATATAAATGTTAAAAAAAAATTTAAAAATTGTCCAATCCCTGTGTTGTACACCTGAAACTAACGCAACATTGTGTGTCAACCATACTTCCCTTTAAAAACTATGTTCCATACAATAGAATAGAGTGTCGTTTCCCATATTTCTTGGTTCTTTCTCCATTTTACTTAAGCTAAACGTATTTTTTTTCTTATTCTTCTGCTAATCACGAATTCTGCTTTTATCAGCATGATTCAGAGCTTGTTTCCAACTGGTAGGATGAAAATTGAACATATGTGACACCCAAGTGCTGAATTCCCTGTTGAAGAAATGAATGATAGACCTTATCTATCATTTATTCGACTCATGTGTACACCCATGTATATGACAGACATTTTTATTTAATTATTCAGGATTTGGCACATGAGATGCATTACCTAATTCCTCTGGGGTCTTCCACTGGCAAAAATAAATGCAAAGACTGTGACTGTCCAATGCAATTTTCCCTTTTTCATATATTTTAGAGTAATGACTGTATTACCTCTACATTTAGTGATCCATTATTTTAAAATTTTAAGCAACATAAAAAAGTACTACAAAGAAAAAATCAACAAAATTTTCCTGCCGTGTAGAAACAACCATCGTCAACATTAGGTGAACATCTTTTTTGACATTCCTATCTATGTAGACACACAGACAGGAGGAATGATAGATGAACACATGCAGAGATAGCTTAGTACACAGAAATAATTTTCTAAAACTGGAGATATACCGTGTGTGTTAGTTTTAAAATAAAAATATTGGGGCGCCTGAGTGGCTCAGTTGGTTAAGCGTCCGACATCGGCTCAGGTCACGATCTCACGGTCCACGAGTTCAAGCCCCGCGTCGGGCTCTGGGCTGATGGCTCAGAGCCTGGAGCCTGCTTCTGATTCCGTGTCTCCCTCTCTCTCTGCCCCTCCCCTGTTCACGCTCTGTCTCTCTCTGTCTCAAAAATAAATAAAACGTTAAAAAAAATGTTTAAAATAAAAATATTGAATTTAAGAAATGAGAAACAGATGAAACTAACAGGTAACTATTTCTTTTTTTTTTTTTAATTTTTTTAGTGTTTATTTTTATTTTGAGGGACAGAGTGTGAGCAGGGGAGGGGCAGAGAGAAAGGGAGACACAGAATTGGAAGCAGGCTCCAGGCTCTGAGCCGTCAGCACAGAGCCTGATGTGGGACTTGAACTCGTGAATGGTGAGATCATGACCTGAGCTGAAGCTGGATGCTTAACCGACTGAGCTACCCAGGTGTCCCAACACGTAACTATTTCTTCTTCACTGAGAGAGTAGTCTCTAGAAGAGCCTTCTGACACTAAGGGGGAAAATACTTAAAAGTCTGGACACTTTAGCAACTCATATGTGTTTTTTGATTTTATTAGTGTCCCTAATACTACATAATCTTAACTCAGAAAGCTTTAAGCTAACTCTATTTGTTCTGAGTTCAAAATGTTAATTGTGTTTTACAACTAAAATTACAAGGGAACAGAATTGGAAAATCTGAAACTTTTACTTACAAATAATCTGGTGCTAGCTCACCTTTGTCTTTGTGATGCATATGACGTTAGGGACAAGTATAAAGCAATACTTTTATTCATCTTTGATCATTCAGACTGAAGTTCTTTCAGTTTGTTGGTATAATAAAATATGTAACTTATAATAGTTGTTTATATGAGACTAGTTAAGAAATCTATAACTTTTTTAAAACTTTTTTTTAATGTTTATTCTTAATTGTTGAGAGAGAGGGAGAGAGAGAGAGAGAGAGAGAGAGACAGAACACGAGCAGGGGAGGAACAGAGAGAGAGGGAGACACAGAATCTGAAGCAGGCTCCAGGCTCTGAGCTGTCAGCACAGAGCCCCATGCAGGGTTCGAACTCACGGGCTGTGAGATCATGACACAAGCTGAAGTCTGACACTTAACCGACTGAGCCACCCAGGCGCCCCTAACATTTTTTTATAACCTATATAATTTTCAAAATTCAGGGCCAAGCCAAAAATCACAAACTTTCAATAAAAGTAGACTTGGACAGTTCTTGGATAGCATCACCATGTAACAAATTCCAAAGCTTCTTTAGAGACACAAACACAGCTGGTTTTGAAGTTTGCAAAGGAACCATATGCTACTAGAAAAATAGATTATTCTGGTTGCATGTGGGCTTTCACTTGCAGTCAAAACAGAGGAATAAACTGGGCTTCTTGGCAGGTTAACCCAAGGAAGTTTAAATTGTTTTTAAAGTTGATTAAAGATTTTTAGGGACAAATAGTATGTTATCCTTGTCTGAATAGGAAATATTATATATTTTTTAAACTTTTTTTTTTTTAAAGAGAGAGAGCTAGCATAAGCAGGGGAGGGGCAGAAGAGGAGAGAGAGAGAGAATCTTAAGCAGGATCCACACTCAGCACAGAGCCTGACAAGGGGCTCGATCTCACAACCATGAGATCATGACCCGAGCAGAAATCAAGAGTCAGACACTCAACCGACTGATCCACCCAGACACCTCAGGAATATTATATTTTTTAACTCGTCCTTTGTAGCTTGTTATATTTATTTACTTTGAATCTATATTTTCTACAATTCTTTTATAAGCTAGCAATTTCTTTCCTTGCCCCCTATAGTAAAGCCAAAACACTTCATGAATTTGAAACGTAGCTCAAGTTTCAAATGTAAAAGGAGATATAAACATTTATATATGATAGAGTAATTACTCATACAAGCAATAGAATACTAACACTATTTCGACAATTAGGTCATAGGCATTTAGGAAAAATAAGATACTTTCTATTTACATAGGATAATCTTGCCTTAAAATGTCCCCTCTGCAGCAAGCTTTTCTTTCTTCTTTCTTTCTTTCTTTCTTTCTTTCTTTCTTTTCCAGTTTAAGGGCAGTCTTTCATAAACCCACAATGGAAATAGTTACAGGTTTATGCACAGTTAAGAAAATTCATGATTCCCCACTGCCAAAGCAGGTAGAGGGAGGAATTTCTTCTTTCTGCAGCAACAGAATCAATAGGTTGATCCTATTTTAACTTTGATGTCAACAGAACACAGCAACCAGAGTCTCTATTTTTAAGGTTGATAAATTCAAACCTGGGGAAGTGCCACAATGTAGGAAACTCATGTAAATTATCACTGCAATCTAATTTATGATGCCCGACCCTCAAAATGCCATGCATGTGATTTCACATGTCCTTTCGGATAGGGAAAAGTTGAGTATAATGGACTTAAGTTTTTTGCATTGCTTGGAATGATCTAGTAAATTGGAAGCCAAGGTCAATGGTCTAATGCCCCTTTCATCCTTTATTTCTCCTAGGCTGGGATCTTCTGTCTTGGGATCTTAATTCAGTGAGTGCTCAGCCATGGCTCTCATCGAGTATTCATTAACTACCATTTTGTTTTAGTCTGTTATCATGAACCACCTATATTTTGTTAATTTTATCAATAACCCTAAACCTTTACTTATTCACTCCAACCTGATTTCTATAATTCTTTTTTTTTTTTTTTTGAGAGAGAGAGAGAGTGAATGAGTGTGAGGGGAGAGCAGAGGGGGAGAGAGAAAGAGAGAGAGAATCTTAAGCAGGTTTCCGACTCAGGGCTTGGTCTCACAACTGTGAGATCCTGACATAAGCCAAGATCAAGAGTTGGATGCTCAACTGATTGAGCCACTCAGGCGCCCCTGATTCCCTGTAATTCGTGTTCCCTTCTCAATATCTCTTCAACTCTAGTTGTTAATTCTCTGTGCCTGGCACCTAAGAGCTCAATAAATATATGTTTTATATATACATGAATATTTCTCTCCCTCAGCCTGTGTCTTTCCATCTTAGCTTCCTGTTACAACTCTCATAATCCATCCATCCTGTTTTAATAATTTGTGAATGGTTATTAAGCATCGGACATTGTGTGAAGCAACATGCATGAATGACCTCTGTTCATCCTCACAAGTCAAGGAAATAAGGATATTATTATTCCTGTCTTTAAGGGAGGAACGTAGGGCTAAGTGACGTTGCATTATCCATCCTGGGATTTGCTCCCAAGACTGTCTGCCTCCAAGATGCACTCTTGTAACCACTATGTTTAATTGTCTCCAGACCATTCTTGAGAAACCCCATACTAGACCTCGTTTGGTTTCAAAACTCCTCTTCCAATGGTTCTAGTCCCATAAGGTACTCAAGTTCCCACAAGGTACTCAAGTAATTATAGTAATGAATGCAATACAGTATATTACAAAGCCCCAAATAACAACCAAAGTGCATTATACATTATATTCTATAAGGATAAAAGGGATAGTTTTAGATAACATTCACAGTCTCTGTTGGTTTACAATATATTCAGTTGAAAGAATGTGCCTTGGGGCCCCTAAGTGGCTGTGTCGGTTATGTCTGACTCTTGTTTTCAGCTCAGGTCATGTTCTCAGTTTCTGAATTCGAGCCCTGCTTCAGGCTCTGTGCTGACAGTGGGATTCTCTTTCTCTCCTTCTCTCTCTGCCCCTCCCACACTCTCCCTCTCTCAAAATAAATGAATTAAAAAAAAAAAACTTGGAAAAAAAAATGTGCCTTGAAGCTCAAGAAGGGAAATTCATAGTTCCTCCTTCACTTCCTCACCTCCTATTGGTAGTTTATTGTGTGGCCAAGAATAGCTCATGTTCTTCTGTGAATAATGAAATATAAAGAATAATGGAGTACCTGGGTGGCTCGGTTGGTTACGCGTTCAACTCTTGATCTCAGCTTGGGTCATCATCTCATGATCGTGGGATTGAGCCCTGTCAGTACAGAGCTTGCTTGGGATTCTCTCTTTCCATCTCTCTCTGCCCCTCCCCTGCTCATGCTTGTGCACTCTCTCTTTCTCTCTCTCTCTCTCACACAATAAATAAATAAACTTTGAAAAAAAAAAAAAGAAAGGAAGGAAGAATACTTAGCACGAGGTTCCAGCCTGGCTCAGTCGGTAGAGCATGTGACTCTTGATCTCAGGATCCTGAGTTTGAGTCTCACATTGAGCACAGAGATTACTTTTAAAAAAAATAAATAAATGAAAGAAAGAAAAGGAATACTTAACAAATTGTTTATAATATTCCTGGCAGAAGAGGTGCACTGTATGTGATGATGTAATAAAACTGCATTCAACATTCAGCAACTAATACAGAATCACTATTGTGTAACAGATACTCAGTGAGAGATAAAATATATAACAATGGAGAGAAAACTAATGGAGAAGGGGGAAGAGGGAAACAGCGGTAGGGAGGGGGAGGGAAAGAGAGAGAGAAAGCGATCTTACAATACAGCAGGATATTGTAAGTGCTGAATGAGTAATACAAACAAATGCTACAGAAGCTCAGAGGAGTTCACTTTAAGTTTGGGTGGTGCAAACAGATGTCACAGTGATGAGATGCGAGCTGTGCCATAAAGGATGACCTTGGATAGGCAGAAAGGCAGAAGAGAAAGGAATGGCATAGGAAAAGGTGCAGAGGCAGAAAAAGCATAAGTTTCCTTGGGGAAAAGAATGAAGAGATAACATTAATTAGGGTAAAGTTTCTATGTCAGGTGTGAGATTAACATGAATGGACACAGACACTGAGAGACTTGGGTCTCAGGTTAAAACATTTGAGTTTTTCCCACTGGCAACCAAGAGCTACCAAGAATTTAAAATGGACAACATGAAGACAGGGCTTTAAAACGGATTGGCTAGAAAGGAGACCGGAGGCAAGGAGGTCAGCAGGGCATCCATTGCGTAGCTGATTGAGAGATGATAAAGCCTGAACCAATGGAGAAGGAAAGAAGGCATGAGACATTTTGAAGGAAGAATAAGTAGGGCTTGGTGACTAATGGAAAGCAGGAGCAAGTTGGATATTTGTATCTCTCTTCCTGAACAGAACAGAGTATTTACTTTGGAATCCCACATATCTTAAAGGAGGAGAAATTCCAAATTATTTCTCTGTTCTGAAAGCTGTCTACTTTGAAGTATTAAGAATAAGGAGATTGAGAATCCTAACTTGAAGCACTGACATACATTTGAAAAGTTTATTAGACCCTAATTTATCTGATCAAAGGGAAGTGGTAACTTTGGGGGTAACTATCACCATTGTTAGCTCTTTTGCTCCAGTTAAGACCAATGAGAAACATCATCTGGTTCACACATACACACACACAAGTAGATGAAAATGTAAAAGCTTCTTGTTGATGCTAATCTTACACAGCTACATTGCTGCTAAATAAACTTTTCAGTAATAACCAGCAAGAGAAGGAATCCAGCAGAATAATAGGGTGATGTGGAAACTTAATGATCACCCAGACCAACCCCTCTGTTTTATAGAAGAAACTGAGACCAGGGAAATTATGTTCCCTTTCAATTAGAAAACACAACTGGAGCTACCCATAACCAGTAAAGAAATCGAATTAGTAATCAAAAATGTCCCAAAAAACAAGAGTCCGGGGCCAGACGGCTTTCCAGGGGAATTCTACCACACATTTAAGGAAGAGTTAGCACCTTCTCTTGAAGCTATACCAAAAAAATAAAAATGGAAGGAACAACTAATGAAGCCAGCATTACCTTGATTCCAAAACCAGACAAAGACTCCACTAAAAAGGAGAACTATAGACCAATTTCCCTGATGAACATGGATGTAAAAATCCTCAACAAGATATTAGCCAACCAGATCCAACAATACATTAAAAAAAAATTATTCACCACGACCAAGTGGGATTTATACCTGGGATGCAAGGCTGGTTTAATACCTGCAAAACAATCAATGTGATTCATTACATCAATAAAAGAAAGGACAAAAGGGCGGCCTGGGTGGCGCAGTCGGTTAAGCGTCCGACTTCAGCCAGGTCACGATCTCGCGGTCCGGGAGTTCAAGCCCCGCGTCGGGCTCTGGGCTGATGGCTCAGAGCCTGGAGCCTGTTTCCGATTCTGTGTCTCCCTCTCTCTCTGCCCCTCGCCCGTTCATGCTCTGTCTCTCTGTGTCCCAAAAATAAATAAACGTTGAAAAAAAAAATTAAAAAAAAAAAAAAAGGACAAGAACCATAGGATCCTCTCAATAGATTCAGAGAAAGCATTTGACAAAATACAGCATCCTTTCTTGATAAAAGCCCTCAAGAAAGCAGGGATAGAAAAACCACACCTTGAGATCATAAAAGCCATATATGAAAGACGCAACGCTAATAATCATCCTCAACGGGGAAAAACTGAGAGCTTCTCCCCTAAGGTCAGGAACAAGACAGGGATGTCTCACCACTGTTATTCAACGTAGTATCGGAAGTCTTTGCCTCAGCAATCAGACAACACAAAGAAATAAAAGGCATCCAAATCCGCCAGGAAGAGGTCAAACTTTCACTCTTTGCAGATGACATGATACTCTATATGGAAAACCCAAAAGATTTCACCAAAAAACTGCTAGAACTGATCCGTGAATTCAGCAGTCGCAGGATATAAAATCAATGCACAGAAATTGGTTGCATTCTTGTATACCAATAATGAAGCAACAGAAAGAAAAATCAAGGAATCGATCCCATTTACAATTGCACCAAAACGCATAAAATATCTAGGAATAAATCTAACCAAAGAGGTAAAAAATCTATATGCTGAAAACTATAGAAAGCTTATGAGGGAAAGTGAAGAAGACATCAAAAAATGAAAAAATATTCCACGCTTCTGGATAGGAAGAACAAATATTGTTAAAATGTCAATACTACCCACAATAATCTACATATTCAAGGCAATACCTATGAAAATAACACCAGCATTCTTCACAGAGCTAGAACAAACAATCCTAAAATTTGTATGGAAACAGAAAAGACACTGACTAGCCAAAGCAATCTTGAAAAAGAAAACCAAAGCAGGAGGCATCACAATCCCAGACTTCAAGCTGTATTACAAAGCTGTAATCATCAAGACGGTATGGTACTGGCACAAGAACAGACACTCAGGTCAATGGAACAGAATAGAAAACCCAGAAATGGACCCACAAATGTATAGTGAACTAATCTTTGACAAAGCAGGAAAGAATATCCAATGGAATAAAGACAGTCTCTTCAGCAAGTGGTGCTGGGAAAACTGGACAGCGACACGCAGATAAATGAAACTGGACCACTTTCTTACACCATATAAAAAAAAAAACAAACCTCAAAATGGATGAAAGACCTAACTGTAAGACAGAAAGCCATCAAAATCCTCGAGGAAAAAGCAGGCAAAAACCTCTTTGACCTTGGCCACAGCAACTTCTTACTCAACACGTCTCCAGAGGCAAGGGAAACAAAAGCAAAAATGAACTACTGGGACCTCATCAAAATAAAAAGCTTCTGCACAGCGAGGGAAACAATCAGCAAAACTAAAAGGCAACCGACAGAATGGGAGAAGCTGTTTGCAAATGACACATCAGATAAAAGGTTAGTATCCAAAATCTATAAAGAATTTATCAAACCCAACACCCAAAAAACAAATAATCCAGTGAAGAAATGAGCAAAAGACATGAATAGACACTTCTCCAAAGACGACATCCAGATGACCAACTGACACATGAAAAAATGCTCAACATCACTCATCATCAGGGAAATACAAATCAAAACCACAATGAGATACCACCTCACACCTGTCAGAATGATGAATATTAACAACTCAGGCAACAACAGATATTGGCAATGATGCGGAGAAAGAGGATCTCTTTGGCACTGCTGGTGGGAATACAAACTGGTGCAGCCACTCTGGAAAACCGTATGGAGATTCCTCAAAAAATTAAAAATAGAACTACTCTATGATCCAGCAATTACCCTACTAGGCATTTATCCAAGGGATGCATGTATGCTGTTTCAAAAGGACACATGCACCCCAATGATTATAGCAGCACTATCAATAATAACCAAAGTATGGAAAGAGCCCAAATGTCCATTGATGGATGAATGGATAAAGAAGAAGTGGCATATATATACAATGGAGTATTACTCGGGAATCAAAAAGAATGAAACCTTGCCATTTGCAACTACGTGGATGGAACTGGAGGGTACTATGCTAAGTGAAATTAGTCAGAGAAGGACAAATATATGATTTCACTCATATGAAGACTTTAAGATACAAAACAGATGAACATAAGGGAAGGGAAGCAAAAATAATATAAAAACAGGGAGGGGGACAAAACAGAAGAGACTCATAAATATGGAGAACAAACTGAGGGTTACTGGAGGGGTTGTGGGAGGGGAGATGAGCTAACTGGGTAAGGGGCATTAAGGAATCTACTCCTGAAATCATTGTTGCACCATATGCTAACTAACTTGAATGTAAATTTTTAAAAATAAATTAAATTTAAAAAAATAGATAAATAGAAAACAAAAAGAAAGGAAAAGGGTTAAACAAAAGAAAGAAAGAAAGAAAGAAAGAAAGAAAGAAAGAAAGAAGAAAACACAACTGGTGCTAAAATCTGCATCTCCTCCCTGAAGAATAATGTTCTCTTTTTTTCCCAGTCCTTTACCTAAGCTTCAGTGATTCCATCCTTCTGGGAAATGCTTAGAAGCCAACTGTGTAGCTGTGTCATATCTAGTTCTGTATTTCTCTTCTGTTTATAACACTGAGAAGGAAATACAACAGAAAAGAGCCTCCTGGATGAGACAGAGCTCTCCTTCCAAGACAGTGAAATAGTTCAGCCAGCCAGTAGCCCAGAAGAGCAGAGTGGGATTGAGATACTCAGCGTGGAGGACAAAGCCCCAACCTATTCTTGCCTGCATTATCTGCCACTACTTGATGTACTTCAAGAGGAGCAAAAAGACCTTCTGTTTCCAAGATGTTGGAGAGAAGCAATCACTGCTATCATCTTGCAAACAATCCTGGATACTAGGAATGGAGCAACCTTTTCCGGAAGGGGAAGATAGGGATTGACCATGAACCCAAAGAAACTTTGGGCGCCTGGGCTCTCAGTCAGTAGACCATGCAACTCTTGATCTCCGGTTGTGAGCTCAAGCCCCACATTGGGTGTAGAGATTACTTAAAGATAGAATCTTAAGGGGTGCCTGCGTGGCTCAGTTGGTTAAGCGTCCGACTTTGGCTCAGGTCATGATCTCACTGTTGGTAGGTTCGAGCCCCGTGTCAGGCTCTCTGCTAATAGTTCGGAGCCCAGAGCCCACTTCGGATTCTGTGTCTGTCTCTCTCTCTGTCCCTCCCCTGCTCACTCTCTGTCTCTCTCTCAAAATAAATAAACATTAAAAAACTAAAAAAAAAAAAAAAAAAGAATATTAAAATTAAAAAAGAAAGAAAAAAACTTGAGCTTCACTAACTTGGGCCCTTTCAGGTCCTGAAAGATAGCAATTTTGTATTCGTAATTTTTTTTCTTAAAGATATTCCCCCAAATTGTAGTTTAGTTTCAACAAAACCCCTAAGAAGGGAATATAGTGGAAGAGTGGAATATAAGAAGGTGCTATAGTCTAGCATTCTCTAGAAATGCCTCAAAAGGGTCAGTAACCTGCTGTATTAGCTATTTCCAAGTCCAAATGACCACCAGTCTTTGGCCACCCTTTGTATGTATTAAATTATATCAATAAGACTAGTAGAAGTGGAAGAGATAATGTTGAAGTCTTTACAATCTAAGCAATTGACTTTCCTTTTATGCCAATATTTAGGAATTCTTTCCTCTTAGTTTGCTATTGAATTTAAAGTTTCTATTGAATTTATATTTCTGCATAACAATAATACCTTCAGAAGCAGTTATAAGTGAGATGCCAAATAGAACTATTTTCTATGTTTGTTGCATGTTCATGCTCTGGAAATATGCTTTAGAGGTCAAAACCATGAAAAACTAGATTTCTATTTAGATGGAGATTTATCATTATTTGTGAGCTATGTCCAGTATGATTTCACTTTAAAACCACAAATACAGTTTTAACAATCGGCATTTTTCTTGTTGAGAGGTCTGTGGTCAGACTAAATATCTCTCTGAAACTGATTAGGTCCTGAGGTTTTTAAATTCAATATTCAGCAAATATAGAGCATTTGTTAGGCCATAAGAAATAATTAAGAACTCCAGAGCTACTGTAGGTCTCCCTGAGTCTGCCCCTCTTTTCTGATGATAATCGGACATAACCTTGTCTGGTCCCAGGCCGCACCGTATATAAGACTGGGACAGAAGACTCACATACAATTAATCTTTTGAGGATTTAGGTGACATTGCTTTAGGTTTTTACATTAGCAAGCCCTTTGTTTGCTAGTACTCAAGTAATGGAATTTTAAGTATTATTAAATGCTTTATTTCTTCTTCCTCATTCCTAACTATCCTGAATCCAGAAAAACAGACAGACACATGGTCATTCTGTGAAGACAAAAGAACATTGAACAGTAAATTATACAACAGCCGGAACGGTCCACTGTGTATTCATTCTTGTAATGGAACACTGGTGGGTACATTAGCATATTTAGTTTGAATTTTTATAAAATAGAGATGGGATTGTTCTAGCAGTTTCACAGTGTGCATAGCTACCATCATACTCCATGGACGATCTGACTCAAAATAATGCAAGGCTCTGAATAATGGGAAGGGGAAATGTTCTATAAACAATTCACAAGGGTTGGGTACCTCCACTGACAAGATATATTTAACAAACTCTAAAACCCACTTTTCCCAGGGACGTGTGGGTGGCTCAGTTGGTTAAGCGTCTGACTTAGGCTCAGGTCATGATCTCACAGTTCGTGGATTCGAGCCCCACATGGGGCTCTGTGCTGACAGCTCAGAGCCTGGAGCCTACTTTCAGTTCTGTGTCTCCCTCTCTCTGCCCCTCCCCTGCTCTTGTGCTCTCTCTCTCTCTCTCTCTCAAAAATAAACATTAAAAATTTTTTTTCAATCCACTTTTCCTATACAAACACAGTATCACTGTATTCCCATGGACTGCATTTACTTTCTTAGAGCTGAACTTTTTTCCAATGTTAGGCCTAAAATAAAATATGCAGAAATCTTTGAACTGTTTCTGTATCATTTTCATTGCTGGAGGGTACCTCCAGAGGTCACCTAGTTCATCCCGATCTCCAGCCAGGACTCTCCCTAATACTGAATATAGCTATATAGTGATCTGCATTAAGAAAGCTTTTAAAGATCCCTGGGGTTGGTCAAAAAATAGCTAATATTGGTCTGATTCATAGAACAACATTATACATATGTCAAAACAGCCACCTTTATCAAGGAAGACATCCATCAGGGTTAAGTGCTAGCTACAGCTTCAAAAGGAAAAGCTTTATTTTCTCAGAGAAAACGGTGGTAGATTAAGGAAATGACCAAGCGTGTTGGTATTTTACTGTTGTTGTTGTTTAGGTATACATTTAATGCTTATCAAAAAGGAAACATTGTCTTGTCAAAGACCGCTGCAGGGGAAGCCCTGAGGTGGCTGGAGCCAGGAGATCACAGCTCCTGTAACAAGTCCTTTCAAATAGCTACAAAGCTGGGAGTGGAAGGGTGAGGTGGGGCTGTTTTTCAAACAAGATCTGATTAGCATCAAGTCAATGGAGGGCAGATGGTGAAACACAAGAATAATATCAACAATCTGAAACTACTATCATACTGTATGTTAACGAGCAGAAATTTAAATAAAAACCTTTAAAAAAGAGGGTGAAACTGTGAAAAACAAAAAAAAAAGAATAATATTGACAGACCTGAGTTCTACACGATCTCTTCAACTCCATTAAACCGTGGGTGCAAAAGACAAGAATTTAAGTGTAACTTCAATCTCCTAAGACAATCGCATCACAGTTTTACAGGGATAGTAATCACCCACAACTGTTAGACTTCTGAATTATTGGACTTAAAGCGTGATGCTAGGGGCGCCTGGGTGGCTCAGTCGGTTGAGCTTCCGACTTTGGCTCAGGTCATGATGTCGCAGTTCATGAGTTTGAGCCCTACATCCAGGCTTGCTGCTGTCAGCTCAGAGCCCTCTTCGGATCCTCTGGTCGCCTTCTCTCTCTGCCCCTCCCCCGCTTGTGCTCTCTCCCTCTCTCTCAAAAATAAATAAAACATTAAAGAAAACAAAGCATTACATTAGAATTTAGAAATCTAGGTAAAAGGAGAGCTTAAAAATTCTTATCTGGATTATCTGGGCCTTTATGCTTTTTGGTTGAACTATAGAGAGATTTTAAAGATACAGCTATAACTATTCATAAAGTGAGGACCTGCCCTGACAATTGTCTCAAGTATCCACTTGGCTTTGTGTATGACTGTTGCATTTTTTCACATAATATTTCTGTAAGGTTGCATAAAAGCCTAGTCAACCATGAGTGCTTTCAGGGTTAGAAGCTAGGAGTTTGGGTGAAAACAAGAAGTTTATCACATACCCACCCTCTTGCCAACTTTCAAATTTTGTGCTTCTTTCAAAGACTTCTTTGAAAATATTTCACCTTTAAAAACGGAGACACCTCTGTGCTGTCTTAGTAGGCCAGATGCTTAGTCTGGGTTACAGGAAGTAGAAAGTCTCTGCCAGCTTCCTTTGTAATTCCTGACTTTGGAAATGGGAATTCAGCCATTGAGAACTTTTTGATATGCAGCTGCCTTTCTCAGAGAACGCAAACCAACTAACAAAATCTTCAGGTTGCCTTTTCCTTGCCTGAGAGCAAGAGGTAAAAGAATAAGGAGGTCATTCTGCAGTGTCTTCTTGGCTTTACAACATTCCCACAGTGGACACCTTTGAGTTAATGTGCAGTCTCTGTATTCACCATAAAACTCAGGCACTTAGGGGCGCCTGGGTGGCGCAGTCGGTTAAGCCTCCGACTTCAGCCAGGTCACGATCTCGCGGTCCGGGAGTTCGAGCCCCGCGTCGGGCTCTGGGCTGATGGCTCAGAGCCTGGAGCCTGTTTCTGATTCTGTGTCTCCCTCTCTCTCTGCCCCTCCCCCGTTCATGCTCTGTCTCTCTCTGTCCCAAAAATAAATAAACGTTGGAAAAAAAAAATTAAAAAAAAAAAAAAAACCTCAGGCACTTATAGTACCTCCTTAGTTACTTGAATATTTGGCAGAGTAGTTTTTTTTCACCCTTAAACTGCTCAGATAATTGTCCGCTACTTGTTTGTGTAAACAACCTATAAAAAATGTGTTTGTTACTTTTTAAAGTTATTACAGTCAAAAATTTCCCAGAGCAGAGTCAAGAAATTCCAAATTGAAGAAACCCCATTAGCTTTTAAGAAAAATCATGGAAATGAAAGGAGCATAAGGAAAGACAGAGAGTAGCAGATTCTGTAATTTTTATTACAAAAAAAAAGTTCGAACTCTTTACATGCTATGACATTCAATGCCATGTAGAAGTTCATTGCAAGCAAACATTTTAAAAAATATACATACTGTATATATTTACATTCAAGTCTGAGTAGTTGGTGTCAAGGTGTAGTTCAGGTTCGAATCTTCACCCACCCTGTGGATTTGTTCAGCTACTAACTAAACAGCGATTGTATCTTCACTCAGGCACATGAAGAGGTAGAAACTGCTTTTTAAAGAAAAAAACAACAAAACTGGAGTGCAAATGTGACGATCATCTTTGAAGCAGCTTAGCTACATCAAGGAGGCCCTAACTAGCTTTGGTCATCTCAAGCTGAATACATGTAGCCCGCCCTTTAAATTAAAATCTGGAAAACTTTGGGTAGATGTTCTTCTGAGTACATCAGGGGTTGTCAGAGATCAGCAACTCTGCCACTCGGCACCCAAGAATTGCATATGACTAAGTTAGGCGACATAGCAGCAGGGCTGGGCTGGCAGCTGGGCACCTTTTCCCTGATAAGACACAAATAAAACACAAACGAGTGGCTTAAGAGACCTCAAATTGATATCTGTACACCTACAGCCTAGAACTCAGAAGCCGACTAGGATACTTCGTTTCCCAAGTGAAACCTCTATCCCAAACTGAGCTAGTAAGTCTAGGCAGGGGTGAGGTGACCTATGACTTCTGCAGGCCAAGGTTTCTCAGCCCCGAGACTAAAGCTCATGAGGGCTCTTGGGCCTGAGAAGGGCTCCCTGGGCTCTTGTCAGACTTGGTGGTGCTCGTTCCTGAGAGGGGGAGTTGGAGGGAAGCCACAGGGGTGGCCGAGGGGAGAAGCCCTTCTCGTTCTCTTTTCTTCTGTTTCATCCTGCGGTTCTGGAACCAGATTTTGACTTGCGTATCATTCAGCTGCAAGGAGTTGGCTATCTCGATGCGTCGGGCTCGAGTTAAGTACTTATTGAAATGAAACTCCTTCTCCAGTTCTGTCAGTTGCTTGGTGCTGAAATTCGTGCGGATCGCGCTGGAGGGGCTAGCGGCTCCATACTCGGCGAGTTTGCCTGCAACATAAAGACAGGGCATCGGTGGGGTGAGAGGACGCGGACATAGAACGCGGGCGACCAGCGGGGCCGGTGAGAATCAAAATCACAGCTCAGCTCTCCTGGGTCTCTGGAGACGCAAGTTGTGCCAGAAGAAACGCCCCACGGAGAGCGCCTTCCCGAAATTTCCTCAATGCCTGGCACATTTTCGGAGCGTGTACTTGGGGCACGCTCAATGGAATGCGCCTACTTTAACAGCGCTGCGGGACGCATTTCCTTCCTAAGTCCTAAATCGCCGTCCAGAGGGGCAGCTGCAACGCGCTCCCAGCACAATTCTGCGGAGGAGGCTCCGATCCCAACCCCAGTCGCGTCCGTCCAAGGCCCAGATACTTACTTTTCTTAGGGGCGTTCCTCTTCACTTTCATCCACTCGAAGGTGCTGAAGGCGGCGGGGAGGCCGGAGGCCGGCGACGCAGACTTGGGGTAGGCGCCAGGGGCCGGGGACGCGGTCTGGAAGGTCCCAGGGTGGCCGTCGGCTGGCTCTTTCAGACACGCCGGCAAGGGGCCGGGCTCGCCGAAGGCCGCGTAATCCACCTGGCCGCTGAGGAGAAACGAGCCACTGCCGGAGAAGACGGCTGAGGTGGCGTAGTGGACGTGCGCCCCGCCGTCGTCGGCCGGCCGCCCGAGCGCGCACGGGAAGTCGTACGCCGGCCCCGGCCCCAGGAAGCCGTAGTCCGCGCCCCCTGCCGCGGCAGGTGCGGCGCCCGGCTCGTAGGCGCCCTCCAGGGTGCACGGCGCGTAGGAGGGCGCGGCCGAGGGCGGCGCGGGGGGTGGCGCGGGGGTGGCCGGGGGCAAAGGCGCAGGTCGGGCGGCGGCCAGGGGCAGGCAGCTGACGAAGGCGCCGTCGCCGCTGCCCAAGGGGAAGGCGGGCTGCAGGGCCACGGGCCGGGCGTCGGCGCGGCATAACTTGGGCGCGAAGCTGAGCGCGTCGCCACCGCCCCCGCCGCTGCCGCACGACACGTACTCCAGGTAGGAGCTCATGGTTCCGGCCCACCCGCCTGAGCGGGGGCCCGAGCGCGGGGCCGGACAGGACCGCCGCGGGCTGCGCCGTTCCGCCTTTCCTCTCTACCCGAACTGCCTTCGCCGAGCCATGGCGAGCGGGTCGGAGGTAAATAGTGGCCTAATATAGCAGCGGGGGTGGCCACGTGGCGCTGGCCGGCCAATGGGCGCCTGCCCCGCACGGCCGGGGTCTCGACTGGCGCGCTGCTCCACGCGCCTGCCCCGCCGCCAACTTTGCCAAACCTGCGGGTGGCCGCCGTCCAGCGCCCTCAGGCCGCGGGGAGAGCGGGCGCGGCCCCGGGGCGGCGTGGAGAAGGGCGGGGCGAGAGCGCCGGACGCCTGCCCCCCGGGACGGGCACTGGACGAAGCGGGAGGAGAAAGGCAAGACTAGCCGCTCGGGTGAGGACGAGAGGACAGAGGGCGAGACGCTTGTTCTTCTGGATCGGTGGGTGGCTGATCCCTCGGGTGCGGATAGTGGGCACTGAGGTGGGGAAGGGGTTAAAAGGGAGCGTGGAGTTCGACCCGTGGTCACTGTTCAGAGCCCTATGCGCTTTCGGTTTTCCTGGCACTGGTGTTACCCTTCCCCTAAACCTAGAGGACGTGTTTACTTTTCCCTCGCTTTCAGCCTGCCTCCGATTCACCGGACTGAATGTTGTGCCCTAGGCGCTGTGTACCTGGGGCGTTATCAGATCTTCACGTTTAGACTAGATTTTCACGTTACTTGGGCAGAGTCCCTTCAGTTTCCGCTCTTACAGTTTGTGGAGTCAAGGTGGGGGCGAGTGTTGGAGCGCCAGGTTTTGATTGGGACAAAAGATAAGGTTTCTGCCTTGCGGAGAAGTTTACCAGGCTTCCCCCATAACTGGGTTATCCAAATACAGCATCTGCGCTTGTGGTTGAACGCTCGTGCTCCTCTCCGGGAGGCTGGCTCCCGCACCCGGGCTGCGCACGCTCTGGCTGGGGCGCTTGGCTGGAGGGTGCAGAGGCTTCCCAGGGAGCCGTCAGATCTCAGAGGTTTGGACGGGCTTGTACCTTGAAGCAATTAAAGCTTCTGTTCCATCAGATAAGTGCTGCGTCGTCTCTTGCGAGTGAAATCTGAGGGCTCACAATGTTAATGGGCTCACGTCTTTCCCTTGATAATACGGTTTTGTTTACTGAGCGTGGAGAGACGGGAAATAAAAGTGAAACTGGCACAGGAAATGAAGACTAGAAAGGTTACAAAGACCGGCTTTACATGGACAAACTTTTCAACTTCCTTGAACATTTCTTTGGGGCTGCAGGAAAATAGCAAAACTATATAAATAAATGTTATTTACACACAGCAGTCATGAGAGAGGGTGGCTTCCTAAAACTGTGTGAATACGGTCTACTCTTGACTTATTCAAGTGCCCTTGAGAATTTGATCTATTATAGCCTCTTAGTTATGGTGACGGAGGTTTTATTATTGTTTCACTGATCCACTTGTCATGCAAGAGCGATTGAGCCCTTGCCTAAAATTCCACTCTGAGGAAGCCGGGAAAATAGGAGCCATCACAGTCCGGGGAGCCAGTTCCTTACAGGGATGTGAACCTGTGAATAAACAGAGCCACGCCAGAAGTGTTACCCTGGTGAGGCTGAAGTTGAGCCAAGGTGGGGAGGGGGGAGGTGGAGGGTACCCACCTAGGAGTGAGCACAGAGCTAATAGTTCTGGTGTTGCAGCACTGCTGGAGTTCTGGGATTTGGTTGGGAAATGGAATCCTGTGCTGAAGATGGCCCTTCAAACTTGATGTTGCTACTTCAGTCTTTTCCTTTAGCCAATCAGATGACAAAGGTCCTAAATAGTTCTTTGAAAGAGAAAAATAGAGTCTCTTTTCTAGCTCTCTGGACAGGGAATGGTAGAGCTCTTCAGACCTAGCTGAGACTTCATATGTAGAAACATTTTTTTTGCTGTCCCCAACTCTGATGGCCATACAAAAATATCAGCGACCCAGATGCTGCTGAGTTCACATAACACCTCATGCACCCCGGCTAGACTTTAAGAGCCAGTTTTTACCAGGATAGTGACCTAGCATGCACACCTCTGTCTAAATCAGTCTTTCTCTCGAAAGGTTTTCGGTTAATCACAACTCCTAGGCCCAGAAGCCCCAGCAGGTCAAGAAGGAAGATGACCTTCTAAACCTCTCTGGAGAAGGCATCCTGCAGGCTGCAACTCAGGATGTAGGACAGAAAACTAAGCCTAATTGCCCTGCAGATCTGACCAAAACCTATCACACTAAGGGCCTTTGCTCTAAGGTTTCAGGGAAAACAGGCAGCCTAGGTGCCTTGGCAAACTTCATTGCAACAGAGACCAGGCTTCTGCTGCTAAGCACTTGGGGCAAAGGTTGGGTCCTTCCTGTCACAATTAAGCATTGACTTTGATCCACCCATGAGCTGTCTACACTGTTTCTCTGAAGCAAAATTTTGGAGATTGAACTTTCGCTCATGGAAGAAAATGTCCTAAAAGAGAATGAGATTTTTTTCTTAAAATTGTATTGTTTTGTTTTCAGAACTATGAGTGAGAGTTGCCAGGAGGAGGGTGTTCAGTATTCGTTCAGACCCAATTGCAGTTCAATGATCATTGCGTACAGAGAGCTACATTCTGTTCGTCCTTCTCTCTACTCCCTCTAACCTCTCAGGCTTTGGCATATCCTACACCTTGGGGCCAAGAGCTGCCATCTCAACTCCTGGACTGGTCCTTGACTTATATGGGAGCCGAGACTCTGGTCATCTCAGACTCAGATTCATCATTTCCCAAGGACCTACTGTGTAAGAACATTTTGTTAGGGGAGGTCTAGGCTGCACAAAAAAAGATACTCTCAAACCAAAGGAACAAGGGATTCATTTCTGGCACAGGTCTCAACTATGCTATAAATCTACTCCAGAAGAATGTGAATCTATAGTTCTCTAAGGAGAGATTGGAAGATATTATTGGAGGAGCTATATGCAGAAAGATGTGAACATAGGATATTTTGAGTAACTTTAAAGTTTGTCTCCTAGATGTTCACAGAGTATGGGAGAAATGTCTTACTAATTTTATTGCTTGTTCAAGTCATGAATTCCCAAGGGTCACTTGCCCTGCCAGGTCCGGGTGCTGTGAGTTCTCAGCAGGAGGTGACAGCAGAGGGGCCTGATTGCCAGGTTGTGTTTGATGTAGGAATGCTTTGAAATCTCTCCCATACTGCTAACCAGGGCAGCCACCCTGAAACCCCACCCCCCATGACAAACCTTTGTCTCTCATTCAAACAACAAACTTTTTTTTCTCCTGCAGACAGAAGACAGAAGTGAGGGAGGGTGACACTCTGGTCTTCTGTATGTTTACAGTTGTTCCTAAGAAGCCTCTTGCAACCCCTCTCCACGAGCCTCTTCATGTTACCCCTTGGAGACGCTTTGAGCACATGCAGACTCTTGGCTCCACAGCCCCAAAGGGTAGAAGGGCTCTTGCTTGTTGGGGTGAAAAGCGGGGGGGGGGGGGGGTTCTGGGCTTTTCTCTCAAGCAAGATTTGTAGTTCTCTGCAGAAGCCTTCAGTCATCCCATGATGGAAGTGGGGGTGAAGGACAGGAATTCTAAACCTATCAGAAGCCTGATAACAGGACCCTCCTTGAGGAAAACAGTTTGGAGTGCTGTGCCTTTCCCTGCGAGCTTTGTGAATGAAAGGCTCATGGGTCAAGCCCTTGCCTGGCACACAGTAAACATACAAGAAATGTTTGTTGGACAGAAATAAAAATGGACAGAATGGTGTGTTTTTACCATGACTAATATCGGATAAAAGATATCTTTAGATAACGGCTCCCAAAACCAATTCATGTGGGTGGAAATCAGCATAGAAGCTTCTTTAAAAGTGCAGGTTCCTGAGCCCACCCAAGAGACTTTTATCTAGTATGCCTGACTCCAGTAGGAGTTGTGATAAGCCTCTTGAGTGATTCTCAAGCAGGGTTCTTGGGAACCATATTTTGAGAATTTCTGCCTCTCAGAAATTGGGGTGGGCAATGTGGGAAGAGAGGGGTAATTCGGTGGGAGGGGCCCTTGGCTAGCATCATGAGAGCTCATGGCTAGCGGGAACATTATACCTGAACAGTGCCCAGAAGCCTCTTGGGTGGTAGGGGCAGAGAATGTGAAATGGCTCTCACATTTTGGTTTGGCAGCCTAAGTCTAGTTGGGGTGAAGTTTTATAAAATATCCTTAAGTAGTAGTCAGTAGAACTTTCCCAAGTTTTGCTGATAAAATAGTGCTTTGCAGAGACCTGGCTTCCGCTCCTTGTCACCTTCCTAACTTGGCCTTAGGGATGCCAGTAAGGTAGGAAGTGAAAGGCGTTTGTCTCTCCCAGTCTCTTTAGAGAAAATGTAGAGTAGTTCTGAGGTAATGGAAAGAAGGAAGGAGGAGTAGGAATAGGAGTCTCAAGAGGGCGGAGCCAACTCTTCTTTCCTTCCACCTCTCCCAAATTGTCTGGAATGAACATCTGAGCTCCGGGGAGCCAGAGGGAATGAAATGTCCCTTGGCCTAAGCTGTAACTCTTCCTTTGATTAAAGATCAAGATGTCATAAAATGTCAGTGCAAGAAGGCCCCTTAGAGATGAGTGACATTGAACCCCTCATTTCAGAGAGGAAGTAACTTTACTCAGTGGTTAAAAGACAAAACTATCGGGGTACCTGGGTGGCTCAGTCGGCTGGGCATCCGACTTTGGCTCAGGACATGATCTTGCAGTCTGTGAGTTCAAGCCCCGCATCGGTCTCTGTGCTGACAGCTCAGAGCCTGAAGCCTGCTTTGGATTCTGTCTCCCTTGCTCTCTGCCCCTCCCCCACTCCTGCTCTGTCTCTCTCTCTCTCTCTCTCAAAAATAAATAAACATTAAAAAAAAAAAAAAAAAGACAAAACTACCCCGCAAAAAATGAGGGAACTAACTTGGGTCTCCCGACTGTCTACAGTCTGCTGCCTGTCCACAGTGTACGAAGAGGAAAGAGTAAGACAGCCCCTCCTTTGCACCGTGGCAGGGTCAATGCTGAGCAAGCAGAGCAGTGTTGAAGGAGACACCCTTGTTTCTGGGAGGCCACACAGGCAGTGTGACTGCCTGGGAGGCTTGCTGGCCTCCCTTTGCAATTTGCTGAACTGGTGCTCCAGACTTCTGAGGCCCAACCTTGAGCTACTCCTAGAGAAGGCCGAGATGGATCTGGGTCCCCACCCCCTCCACCACGCAAGGGTTAAGGATCCCCTCATTTCCTGCTGAGCTTGACCCCTGGGGGATCAAAACCAGAGGTGTCTTTCCATTAATGTAACTGGATAGTACCGATTTAGGACCGTGTGAACACAGGTATACCCAGGTCGGTTACACTTGTACTAATCTTTTTCTCCTTTATTTTGTAAATAGGGTATACATTGAAATTTACATGGTTCAAGATTCAAAGGGTACACAGTGGTATGCAGTGAGCATCTTTCTCCCATCACCTAGTTCTCCTTCAACATAGGCACCAGTTAAGAGTTTCTTACATGTCTTTCTCTTACGTTTCTCTCTATCTATAAATCCCCCCACGTTTTTTTGTTTTTTGGTTTTTGGTTTTTTTGCTTAAATGATGGTGTACCAGACAGACTCTCTCGCACCATGTTTTTTCCCCTGTTGTATCTTGAAGATCATTTCCTATAAATGCATACAGAACTTCCTGGCTTATTTTTACAACTTCATGCTGTACTGCTGTACACACCTACCACAATTTATTTAACTAATCCCCTATTAATGGATATTTCACTTATTATTCATTGTTTTCCCATTACAAACACATGTTCAAGTTTTTAACCTATTAGAAAAATCCCCAGACATGGAATTACTTAGTCAAAAGTATGTGCACTGGCAATCTTGACGCAGATTGCCATATTGCTCTCCTTAGATGTGAATCACTTTATGCTTCTGCCAGCAACATATGAGAATTCCTGTTACCTCATACCCTTGCCAAGTCAGTGGGATAGTAAAAGTTTTTATTTTTGTCAGTCTGATAAATAAAGAATAATACCTTTTACTTATCCTTATAGCATCTCCAAAAATGCCATTCTTTTTTATCTTGTTTGATCCTTTCATAATTCTAGTTTACAAATAGTAATGGCGACACAGAAAAGATAAACTGTTGGTCGTTATCCCACCCAATGTAAATGGCCAAGGTCAGACGTTCAGCACTCTTTCCTGTACTGCCCTGTGCCCCGAGGAAGCCTAAGGAGATTCAGAGAGAGTGGGTGGCTTCAAGCATTCCCTGAAAGACACATGATATAAAAAAGCTTTCCAACATCTGCTAAGAGGCCTCCTCCTTAGTGGTCTGATACCAAGACCACATTTCTGCATGTGTCCCTGGAGAGTACCCTCCGGAAGCAGAGGAGCTCTAATTAGCAATATGATCTGACCTAGTCCTAAGCATTAGCCTGTATTCAATATCTGGGAAGCAGTAGGTGTTGTTTTTAATTTTCCTGAGACTTATTTCTCACTGGACATCCAGGATCTAAGTTATTGATCAGCATGGTGTGGGTAAGAGGATGTTTTCCCTCGGTTTTAGCTTTGCCTGTGATTCTCATTTAGACCTGGTGAAGATACCTGGTGAAGATAACACACACACACACACACACGCACACTCACACACACACACGCAACTTTACTGATAAACTTATGAGGTAGATATCTATTGACTGTTTCACTGAAGATGAAACTGAAGGCCAGAAAGATTAAGTGTATTGTTTAGGGTCATACAATGTATCAGCAAAACAGAAAATACAGTGTAGACCTAAAACAGAAGTCCTTAGTTTCCCCCTGCAAAATCTTCTTTTTCCCCTTCCTGTATTCATTTTGGTGAATGACCTGGCTACCCAATCAGGGCCTCTAAATAGAAGCCTAGGGATTAACATCCATAACTCCTCTTTCACTTGTCCAACTGTCAGCAAGTCCTGTGAATTTGTCCTCCTAAATGTCTTCCCTCTTCATCCTCGTTACCTTAGTTCCTCCCTAGGCTGGATTATTGCAGCAGCTTCCCCTTCTTCTTTCCTTCTTGCCTCCTATCCCTCCTCCAGTCAGACACAGCATCCCTCCCAAAGAGCAAGCTTTCCAAATAGATAACGTCATGTCCCAGTTTAAAAACTTCAGTGGCTTCTCACTGCCTGCAGATTAATTCCAGACTCCTTTCCACGGACCTCATACAACCTCTTTTGCCAGCCAGATGCTCTACTCCAAACTCTCTTTGTTCCAGGTCTAGACCTTGTTCTTTCTTCCCTCCCTGCTTGCGTGTGCTGCTCTTTCCACCGAGTATGTCCCTCCTTCCTAGACCTAAAAAGCTCATACTTCAGGAATCAAAATTCACCTCCTCTGAGAAGCCTTTTCTGACACTACACTTGTGTCAGTGGCTCCTTCTCTTTATTCCAGGAACCTTTAGGCCATACTTCTGTTCTAGCATCTGTCACAGTTTTAGGATTCTTTTTCTTCCCCAGTAGATCAAAAGGCATACACTATTAGTGACCCATTTTTAGATCTCAGAGCCCAGCACAGTGCACACAGGAGCTGTTCAGCAGGTATTGCTGAAAGGCAAGGAGAGAGAGAGACTCTGACCCAAGGACAAGAGGACCAGTATTGTAATTGCTTAAAGAATTCAGGACACTGTGCAAGACTTAATGCTACAGCTTCTATCTATCTAAAGTAAAATGATAGTAGAACATCTCTCCAAAGCAAGTTAATTTCCACCTGAGAGGATGCTGAGAGAGAAGACAGGGAGGGAGGAGCTGGGATTTTGTCTTTCAGGGGCTCTTTCCTATAGGCTAAGGCAACAACTTTTAACTAACGTCAGAAATTTCTCAGCTGATGTCACTCAAAAAGAGGGTAAAAGAGGGGGTAGCCTGAAACTTTCTTAGAACTTCCCGAGGACTACAAGCACCACCATAAGAACGCTTCACCACCCACTTTACCCACGACCTCCTGCTGCAAACAGCTCTAATGCTAATGACCTCCTTCTCTCTCCCTCCACCAACGCTCACAGTTTTCAGTCTATCCCTTTCTGGTATTTCTAAAATGAACCCCAAAAGAGCTGAAGTAAAAATACTCCAGTCCTTCCTTCACACTTGAAAAGAGAGGAGAGGCATATCATTATGGTTGGCATTTTACGTGTATTTTTATTGTTCTTTTTTATATGGCATTCAGGTTTAGTTCGAAGTTTAACAGGGATACCCTTGCTTCCTTCCAAATAAATGACTCCTGCAGGTAAAAAAGAGAACTAAACTAGCTCCGCCCCATCCCTGAATTCTAGTCCCCTGGGAATCTTTTTTTTTTTTTTTTTTTTTTTTTTTTTTTTTTTTTTTTAAGACTCTTACATAGTGTCTGCAAAACCTGGGATTTTCCTCTTCCCTTTCCAGGGGTACAGCTGCGCTAAGGGTGTGATGGGGGGCGGGGAGCAGGAGGGGTCGTAGGGTATACAGTCTCCGTGCGTCTGGGGCGGGCGCGGGGGCCGCCCCTTAGGAGAGCCGTGGGCTGCAAGGGGTCCAGAGGCGGGGCCGGCAGGCGGCCGGGAGGACCGAGGGGGGGGGGGGGGGTGTCCGGCCTTGCGCCGCAGAGCGTGGGGCAGCGGGTCGCGCCCTCCGTGAGCGCTCACCCCGGGTGCCTGTGTCTCCTCTGCTTGCGGTTTCTGGTCGGCTCCCAGCTGGCCCAGACTTGCTCTGAAGTAGGAGGAACCGCTGTCGAGTGAAAAGTGCACACCGGGTGATTGATGAATTCTTAATAGGACTAACCTCTCCCGCCACCACCCCCCCCCCCCGACCCTCGACACACACTGAGAAATCCTTCACCCAAGCACCCCCTCCCCCGCCCCACCCCTCCCCAGGCCTCGTCGCCGGCGAGAGGGGACGCGGCCGCCAGCCGGTTGGGTGATTAACTCACCGTTTGTCTTTCGGAAAGTGTGCCAGGTGGATTGAGGCAGCCTGGCCGCTCCAGCTCTCTGCTGACTGCGCCCGGCTGCAGGCCGGAGAGCGCGGAACGAGCGCGCGCGTCACATGGTGGCGCGGCCCGGAGCCGGCCTTTGTGCCGCGCGACCGCCCGGCCGCCCCGGGGAGGCGGCGGCTATTGTTCCCCGCGGGGGAGGGAGGTGCTCAGACTCGGGGTCCACGCCAGCCTCCTCCCCAGAGTGTCCCCACATCTGAGGACGGGTGGGGGCTTCCTTTGTGTGTTTTGGGCCTGCGACGGGAATGGCGCGCCGTTGCCGCCCCAAGGGGCCGCAGAAGGGGCCGAGAGGTTGGTGCCAGCGCTGTCGCTACTTCGAGCTCGGCCCAACCGACCGACCCAGTTTCCCGCTCTGCCCTTGCGGAAGAGACGGGGAGGGATGTGGTATTTGTAGGGCAAGCTCTTGGAACAATAGAGCCATCAAAAGGCCTTCTCCCTGGTCTCCTCCCAAGGCAGCTAGGCTCTTCTCCCCTCTTTCGGAAAGGCCGTGGCCCAACAGGTCCTCTTGGCCTGATTTTTAGGCCTGCTTTCCCAGTAAAAACACTTCATCTGTTCTCCACGAATCCTAATTTAAAGTCTCCTCCTTGGACTCTTACTGATGTAAACATCCCATTTTCATTATTTTCCAGATATTATTCTTCCATAAATTGATCCAGACTAGCCATAGGAACCAGTCAAGATATTTTGCCACAGGATCTAGGACAAGAGGATTTACCTACTGTTGCCCACCTTGCAAATCTCCTAGGGACCTTTCACCTGCTTCTGCTACTGCAAATGATTGGACATCCATTTACATTTCCTCTTCTTCATGTGTGGAAGGAAACTTTTGTTCACTGTGCTTCAGGCTGCCCCTGGCCTGAAAGTGGGTCCTTGAATTCCCCTTGTACCATTCCAACTTGCCAAGGTGGTTATGAGACCTGAGGGAGGTGTTTAGGAGTGGACTTGGGGCCAGGTGTGTAAATCCATTTGGTACCAACTTTGGGCCCCAAGGATAAGGGCGTGTGTAGCTGCACCAGAAGAGAGGGGAACAGTGAAAACTAAAATTTCACCCTCTGTGATGATCTTCACCACCACCAGTACCAACAATGCTGTAAGTACAGAGGATTCACCTACCCAGTCGTTTTTCCTCTCCATCCGGGCCCTCTGCAAGAGTGAGCCAGTGCTCAGAGATGGTGGAGGGTATGGCTGGTGACTCAGTCTCAACTGTGTCTCAACTGTGTCCAAAGTGTCTAGGGAGGAGTCTGCTCACCGGTAGCTATATCCCCTCTGGGAAGGCACAGCGCCCTAAAGTGGTGAGGCTGTAGGCCTGTGGGAACTGGGGCCTCCTGCCCCTCTTTTTATTTTTAGTTAATACTCACAAACTTCTCTTCATCCCCCCCCCCTTTTTTTTCCCTTACAGTTTCTGAAAGAAGGACCGAAGTAACACCAAGAACTCCCAGATGAAGAGGACCTTCCTGGATCTGTAACTGGGATTAACCAGTTCTTTACTGGGAGAGAAAGTTTCAACTAATCCTCAGGATAAAAGCAAACAGGCCTGTGACTGTCCCTTGAACACTGACAGTGTAAACAAGCTTCTGGCTCCTCCAGGTCAAGCAGAGGAACACTTTTCATTAGAATGTTGGGTTTCTTCTTTGTTATTCAAGCATACACCCACACACATCCCCTTGTCCCTCCCTAATGAACAAACCTCAACAGATGGAGAGCCTAGGCTCCCAAGACTTATGACTGAGAAGATGCACTTCACTCAAGGCTGGGTTGGCTTGTACAGAATGGGGGAGAGAGAAGAAATGGGAAGCTAGTATAGGTAATTACTGTGTTTTAATACTCCTTACAGATAGAAATCCGAAAAATCCTGTTCCGCAAGGTTAGCAGCCTCTGGGGCCTGGGAAACCGATTTGGCTGATGTGTCTGTGATAGGGACTAGGCTTGGGGCTGCACCAGGGGGAAAGTACTCACTCTATATTCTATCATTCTCTCTCATTTGAAAGCCTGTACAAAGAAATGGTACAAATGGATGGTTAACTTAATGATTCCATCAGAGGTGGATTTTTCTCTGTCAGGACCCAGGATGAGGCTGAGGTCTGAAAGTCAGGAGGCAGAACATTTACTCAATCGCCCTTTCTTACCGCCTTTCCAGGGGCCAGGACTGCTCTTCAGACCTTTCCTCTGCCACGTCCCCGTACCCCTGGCTAGCCCAGTTGGGTCTTCTTACCCCACTCCTGGCTGGGCCTGAGTTTCTCCTGGTAGCCACGGCAAGGTCTCCTTATGGCTAAATCTTTTCCCACTCCCACCTCCCATTCTACTGCAGGCCATTTTTGCAGCCTCCTCTCTACCCAGCTTTCATTAACATTTGATTGCCTGGACAGAACAACCAGGGGCTCCCAAACCGCTGCCACCCCCATCCATGGACCCTTTCTTCAGGCCTCAGGATGATCCCCCACAACCTCGCTGATCCCTCCCCTCCCCCAGCGCTCCCCGCCGCCTCTATAGGGAAAAAAAAAAAAAAAAAAGCCGAGCTGGTCAAGGCCTGAGCCAGAGAGCCACGTCCTCCTCTGGAGCAGCAAAGGGGGTAAACCTCCCAGAGACCAATGCCCAAAGCGAGGCCCGGCCCTTCCCCACCTCCAGGCGTAGGCCCAACAGTGCCATTGTGAGGCCTTTCCCGACGCGGAGCCCTTGGGGAAGCTGCGCACACAAAGGCGCAGCCGCTCCTGGAAGCCCGGCTTGCTCGGCGCCCTCAACCTAGCGCCGGACAGTCGAGGCCTTGTGCGCTCCCCCATTGTACCCCACGCGGCCGTCTCGGGCAAAAGTCACGGGCCGGGGTGGAGGTTTCCTTCTCCTGCCAGCTTGCCCCTTCCCGCTCCAGGTCACACACTCCCCCCCCCAACTTCCCCGGGAAGGAGAGGCCTGGGCCCAGAGCGCCATTGCCCAGCCGGTGCTCCCCTCCCCCACGCTCTTCTTTCTGCTTTCCCGAGGCCCGGGAGGGAGGAGGCGGGCGCCTCCGCCGATAGAGCAGCTATTGTGACCTTCCCTCGCCGAGCGGGAACCCAACCGAGTGTACCGCTGGCGGGGGAGGAGGCGACTGTATGCGCAGACCTCGGGGTGCAGAGGGGGGTGGTACTGGGAAATAAATAAAGGTTTGCAACCTTGGGCAGTTGGGCCTTCAGAGGGCGTTTGGTTGTGTTTAGACTCCGGTGCTTCCTAACACTAATTGCGGGCTCAAAAGGAGCAGAATTTATGGCGAAGGCCAAGGCGGCTTGTTTATAATTTATGAAGTTTTAAATGGCTGTGCTGCAGGCCCTCCTCTCGCCCTGGCCGGCGGCCGCGCGGGAAGCGCCTCCCCAGACTCGCCACCGCGCCCTCCTCCCCGCGCCGGGAGCGGCGGAGTGTGCCCATCACATGACACGCCGAGGGCAGGAAAGAATCCAAGCCATTCTAGGAAGCCTCGAGGAAACCTGTCACCAAAGGTGAGAGAAAGTCAATTTGTCCCAAGCGAACTCCCCCACCCCGTTAGAGAGGGGTGCCTCCGGGTAACTGCCCGGAGAGGGAGCCCCCGACCCCGCACCTCTCTGGACCATCAGTGTGAGAGGAAGCTGATGTCAGCCGGCCTAGACACCGTTTAAAGTCTAATCCATGAGACCTAAGCCGCAGATGACACTTGGGGCCTTGCAGACACCCGCAGACTCAGCAGATACTCCTGCGGTAACACACCGCGCTGGAAAACGCCTGGAGCCATAATGCATTATGTATTTTTATTATTATTTATGGTAGGAAGAGGAGATGAGGGAAAACCGGGCTGAATCTAAACAGCCTGATAATTCATCTATTTAATATTTAGCCAGTTAAGAAAGGTTGTTGTAATCCCTGCAAGGCAGCAAGCTCTTCTTTGACTTCCCTAATAGCTTAAAAAATAATTTCTTACAAGACAATTAGAAATTCTGCCTATGGATGCAAGTTTCATAGAAAACAATTTTAAACCTTGCAAATGGGTAAAATATCCCTTCAGTTGAAGTCATTTATTCTGTTGATACACTTGTACAACATGTATACTCTAAACCTGCTCAGATAAAGTGAAATTTTGCAAAAGGATAATCCCTACCACCCCCGATCTAACATGCCATTTTAAAAACAAAGGAACAAGGGAACTAGATATTATTTGAGCTATCATTATTTAGCGAAACACAAACATCCAAATAGAAACGATTGTTGTTCCACCAGAAGATTAGAAGTTAAATTATTTCCACACAATGGGAATTTCACCTCGTGTCACGGGGGGGATGTAGTAGGAGCTGTATTATTTGTCAAACCCAATAGAGATGCGTGGGCTGACTTTGCTGAAATACAAAAGACTTGAACCTTATCTGAAGGCGCTTTCCAAGTGTCTCCTCCAAGAGAAGCGGGTGGACATTGTCCACCCCTAGCCGAAGCCAGGCTAATATTTACAAAGTGGATATAAATCCTTGAAGACATTTTTGCCCGTGTTGTACAAAGAAACCGGAATAAACAAGGTGTTTATACTTGTTGTGTTCCATTAATTAAACTTTTATTACTTTACATCGTGGGGAACCTTTGTTTACTTGAGAGATGAACCACCAACCATCATAAAGGAAAAAGTCCTGATAGCATTTCCTAGAGAAAAAGCTTAGGTGCGTGTCTCCAAATGATCGTTTCTTTTTGTGCACCTTAGCTTTTTCAGAGCTCAGTTCTTCTTATAACTTCTCTTGTGTCTTTTCTTTGATTGTCAGTTTTCTTTCAAAGTTTATTTTTTATTAGCGCAGAAACGTGAGAGCTGGCCTCCCCAGTGTAAATGCAACCTTAAAAAGTCGATTTATGTCTAAAAAGAAGGTGGTGGAAATAGCATAGCAGGCACAGCACAAAGCCCTACCCAGATTATTCCCCCCCCCCCTCCCCGGGGCATTTCTGGGTTTGCATCCTCAGATTTCCACCCCCCACCAATGTCAATAGCTGCAATGTAATCAAGTATCCCCAGAACCAATTCCTATACCAGATTCCAAATAAATGAAAAATAGATATATCAAAGAGTCAGCCTATTCGGGGGCCTTCTGCTGGGATTGTGCAAAAGATAAAAGGCAGAGCGATCTACTTCCAAGTGTGCTTGATTAACACAGATACACTTCCGACTGAGAAATTTTTTTTATTCTAAATATTTGTTCAAATAGTACCAGACAATTTGAAATCAATAAACTGTGTCGAGTGGTGAGGGCTGCGGCTGTTGAGAAATGAGTAACGGGTGTCGTGCCACGCCACGGGGCCGCCTGACTCTATACCCATGAAGGACAATTTGCGGTCTTAATCCTTTACAACTACAAACACCAGCCACGGTTACAACTGTTCAAAACTACTCTCTCAACTAGTTCAGAGCAAGGGGACTAAAGAGGTGAGACGTGGCCCCCGCGGCCTGGGAGCGCGTTCCTAAGCTCGGCTGGAGAATTCTACAAATATACACATAAATACATTAAGACGAGGATAAATAATCAGGGAAACGAAATGACTCGCTTCAAATAATAAATACGGTCGTTGAGTCCGATGCAATCCTTACGGGACGGGAAGGAGCATATAAATTAAGGTCTCCGCAACTAAGCTAGACGCGGGCCAGGCCCGGGGCTGTCCGGGCTCTGGTCCCTCTGCAGAGCGCGCCGCCGGTGGATCTCAGACTTACCTTCGGGACACCATTACCAGATTAGAGTCCCTCGGTCCGCAGTATATGGCACTGTCAGGGTTACAGAGGACAATCCTTGCGGCTGATTTATGGCGAGTCACCCAAAGGAGGGAGCTCCTGGAGGGGAGGCCCAGTCGCCTGCGCCTCGGCCGCTGTTGGCCCGAGACCCAGGAGGCGGCAACCGGGCCAGAGCGAGGGGGGGGGGGGGGGGTCACAGAGCTGCCCCGCGGGCCCCGCCCGCCACCCCCGCCACCAAAGCAAGAGAGGTAATTGCGCCGCGAGTTCGGGCCGGTGGCGGCCGCTACAGATGCGTCAGTTTGGGGGCCTCGGGCAGGCGTCCCTGAGACGAGTGGTGGGCCGAGAGATCTGTGTAGGTGGGATGAGGGTCGCACGGTCCATGGTGGTGGTTGCCGGGAATCTGCGCGGCGCAGCTGTAGTCCACGCTGGCCGAAGACGGATGCGAGAGGTGGCCCAGGTTGAAGACGGGCCCGGACGCGGGCGCCATGGAGTCGACGAAATTGCCCCCCACGTACACCGGGCTGCCCTGCAGGTTGGCGCTGGCGAAGCCGCCGCCGTTGCTGGCCATGGGGTGGGGCTCGAACTCGGGCGCCGCGTAGCGCTTCTGCTGTGGCAGGCAGCTGCTGAGCGGCGCCGTGTAGGCGGCCAGGCCGTACATGTTGGGCTGAGATTTGGCGAAGGCGGGCGGCGAGGGCGCGTCGTAGGCCAGGCCGGGCACGGGTGGCAGCTGGCCCGAGTAGGCCACGTGGCCGGCGGCGTTGCCCAGAGGCGGGCTGCGCTCCGGGGACTGACCGGCTGGCGAGTGCAGGATGCCCTTGGCCTTCTGGTCCTTCTTGTACTTCATGCGCCGGTTCTGGAACCAGATCTTGATCTGGCGCTCGGTGAGGTTCAGCAGGTTGGCCATCTCCACGCGCCGTGGCCGGCACAAGTAGCGGTTGAAGTGGAATTCCTTCTCCAACTCCACCAGCTGCGCACTCGTGTAGGCCGTGCGCACCCGCTTGGACGCTGGGCCCGGCGGGCTCTTATCCTCGCAGCTCTCTCCTGGGCAGGAAGGGAGACAGAGGGGACGCTGAGCGGGAGCGGGGGATGGGGAGGACATCCAGGGCCAAAGCGGGGTGCTTCCCTGGATCCCTCCTCTTCCTCCCCCTCTCCTCCCACCTTAATGCTGGCTGGAATGAGGGAGGGGCGTCTGAGACGTAAGATTCCAATCGGGACTTCACAGGCCCCAGCCATACCTATGAGTTGCACCTGAACTCCAGCCCCCCCACCCCCCCACCCCCGCCACACACACACACACATACACACACACACACACACACACACACACACACACACACATCTGCCTTCTGAGGTCCGATTCACTCTGCCACCCCCTCCCCTTCAGCCTAGTCCATCATCCTGTCCCTAAGGCTAAGGCTGTGTTGGAGTTTAATGAGAAACTAGTAGCAGCTGGTAGGGCCTACCCCCTCTTCCAACCCCCATTAAAGAAGGAACAGACTTCTCTGAATACTCTTCCCAGCCTCTGCCGGGCTGGGGGAGGAAGGCAGCCCCAGCTTGCCTTGCTTAGGGGCTGGCTCCTGGGCAAGGCACCCCAGGAAGCATGGAATGAGGGTAGAGATCATGGCACCTCACCCCAGCTCAGCTGCACCCAAACCCAGGGAAGTGATAAGCCATAAAAATACTTCTCCAGAGTTTCAGGGGCTCCAAGACCAGCCTGGGTGCATTCTGAGTATTGCAGTGCTAGGAGCAGCAGTCTGAACACTGGTTTCCAGTACCCCTGCCACCTCTCCGCAGCTTGTCCACTCCCTCCTTGGTTACACAAATGGATTTCTCCTGGGAGGGAGGGGCCTGGACTTGCAGCTGGGAGGGAGGGGCAGGAGAAGGAGCTTACCGGCTGGAAGGCACTTTCCCCCAAGAGCAGCAGCCCCAGAGAGTTGCAGGCAAACCAGAGATTTGATAACAAGGTAGTTACATCCCATGCCTCAAACTGGCCCTGGACCTGGAAGCATATTCATCTATCTGAAGATAAACTGCATCAAACGACACGAGGCCAGAAAATTTTAGGGACCAGGCAGGCTGAACAGAGAGAGGCAGTAGGCCTCAGAGCTCCTGGCCCTGCCCATCTTCTTCTGCCCACCCTGAATAGACCCACAGAAGATCTTCCCAACTCTGGGGTCTCCCTTTTCAGGGAGAGAAATCCAAGGCTGCTCCTGTTTTAGAGCATATCCCCTTCCCTTAAGATATGCCCCTCCCCATTATGGATTTGCTGGGATGGGGAGAACTGGGCTGGCGTGGACCAAGTAGAGTCTGGCTGTCTTGCAGGCTCCGGTTGGATTCGAGTGCCCCATTCTGTGGTTTTGTGATCTTGCGCAACTGTCTAACCCTTTATCTGTAAAATGGGGCTATACCTACCTCAAACGGTTCTTTGGAAAATTAGATAGTGCTTGTAAAGCGCTTACCATGGTTCTTAACATAGCCCTTCACAGACTTTAGTTCTTATTAATTTAAGGGAACGGGATTCGTGTGATGTAAGATACCTAAAAACCCAGGCTTGGGGAATCACAAGTTTCGAAGAGCTATTGGATGGTAGAAGGAGCCAAGTTATGACCAGCCACCCAGGAAAACAAATGTTAAGTCAATATATGGAAGAGCTATCTATTAATAACTATGGGACTTGTCCAGCAATGGCACCAACAGCCCGGAATGGAACACCCTGTCACTGTAAGGGCATGGGTCCAATCAGGGACACTAAAAAGAAAGGACATTTCTGCATGAGTAGGAATTTAGACATGTGGCCTCCAAAGTTGTGCTTCTAGCCCCCAGTCTCTTGATTCCTAGATGAGCCTGAGCTAGCCTCTGGGGCTCAGTGCGGTGTGGGGGGGGGGGGGTGGAGGAGACTTAGCCCAGGATGAGCCCCCTCAGAGAGCTACCTGCAGCGGCACAGCCGTTCTTCTGCTTGGAGTTCTGTCGGGACTCTTTCATCCAGGGGAAGATCTGCTTGCTGATGGTGGCTGAAGAGCCAGAAGCATTGGGCCCACCCTTGGCCTTCTTGGCAGGCGCTCCACCTCCGGGATTGGTGGGCGAGGATGGGGGCAGGGTTGGTGGCGGAGGAGGGGGTTGTGGTGGCTGCTGCTCTGAGTTCAGGCCGGGAGGCTGGCTGCCACCCCCCCCACCCTGGCTGTTCCCAGTGCCAGGACGCATACAGCTGCCGTTAAGTTCAGCTCCTTTGTGGGCTGGGGCTCTCAGAGGTGCGGAACTCTGGATGGAACAGGCGGAGCCCGTGTAATCAGTGTCCAGGGAGTTGGCAGCGGCAGGGGGTGGGTAAGGCTGATGGGGAGTGCCGTAGCCATAAGTGTCGGTGGCTTTGCTGTAGCCGTAGCCTCCGAAGAGTCCTGGGTTTTCATAGTAAGCAGCCTTCTGCATCGTGCACTCAGGAAGTTCCAGGGTCTGTTGACCCTGCTCAAATAACATTGACCACCACTGTCTCCTTCACCACCACCTCCACTGTCTGCCGAATCCCGAGAGGGCTGGGGTAGCCGCAGGCACCAGGTGACCTGTGGAGAAGAAAAGCGAAAGGCCCCAGAGAGACTGTAACTGACAGGGCAGTCGATGTATAAGGACTAGCTAGCCCAGGCTCTCTGCTGCCCACCCAGTTCAGAGTGGAAGGAGCTGAGATTTTATGAAGTTCAACTTATTTGAACCTTTGAAAAAGTCAGAAGGAATTTCTTATAAACATGAAAAGACCACTCCCACTCTTTAGCTCAACTCCATCCAAGAGAAGGGGCTTCCCCCACCCCCACCCGGATAATGTTTTCTTTCTTCAAGATTGTCAAATAGCTTTTTTTCTGGGGGGGGGGGGGGGGACAGAGAGAGACAGAGCATGAACGGGGGAGGGGCAGAGAGAGAGGGAGACACAGAATCGGAAACAGGCTCCAGGCTCCGAGCCATCAGCCCAGAGCCTGATGCGGGGCTCGAACTCACGGGACCTGGCTGAAGTCGGACGCTTAACCAACTGCGCCACCCAGGCTCCCCTCAAATAGTTTTTGATATGGCATAGGAAAGCACTTATGGACTCATACATTTTAATGGCTGATTCTCCCACTGGACTTTGAGCTCCTTGTGTCTTATTCATCTATATATTCCTAACACCCAGCCCAGTGCCCTACATGTAGTAAGTGTAATAAATGCTTATTGAATGAGTGAATAAATGGACCTGTCAATCAATCTTTGGGTCATCCCACAGTTTTGATGAACAAAGAAAGTTCAGAACAGCCAGAACTCTCAAAAGAAGGAGGACGAGGAGGAAGGAGAAGGAGAAGGAGAAGAAGGAGGAGAAGGAGAAGGAGGAGAAGAAGAAAAGTATCTCCCCCACCTGGTTTCAAAATCACAGCATCTTTCATGGAGACCAGACAGTCCACTTTCTGGTGCCGGGATGAGAATCCACCCAGTTAACTCTGTGTGTCAGCACTGTGAAATCTACCAGGAGATAAAAACCAAGAACACTTAAAGACTCCCAAACTTATCTTGAGGTTAGAAAGATGTTTCTTCTCTTTCATCTACATTTTTCTAGACTCTTTACTTTGCCCTCCACTACTTTTAAGTGGATACCACTAGAAACTTGGTAAAGAGATTTAGAATTTGAAATGCATGGAGCATGGGTAAATGCAGAATGCTTCATGTTACAACTTTATCATTTTTATCCTGCATCTAATTGGGTGAACAGATATTATTATTGACCTCTGCTCTGGATCATACACTGCACCCCACCTCCACCCACTCTACAACCAATGAGAGAACCTCTCATGGCATGATGAATGGACCCAGAATTAGAAGAAGAAAAAAAAAAAAACTAAGAAAAATTCTTCCCTTTTGTGTCCTCTGACTCTTGATGGAAGTTTTCCTTGTCAACCACTCCACCCCCATCTCGTGAAAGGCTCCTAAGGAGTTAAAGTATAACTAATAGCATTCAACCACTTTTGTGTGCTTGATAAAGAAAACTCATAGGTCAGCTCCCTGGTCTTAATTCTTGATCTCCTCTTTCAGGCACCTTTCCTTCCTCAAAACTCCCTGGGCTTCCATCATGGTCATCATGATGGACCACATTGTCTAGACAACTTATGTGGCCTAAAGGATTTGACCACTGGTACCAAAACCACTCTGCCATTCACTCATTCCCCCTCCACTTTCACCAAACAGCCTAACCCAATTTTTAAAATCCTTTATATTAGCCTTTGTTTGGTAGTATTGTTGCCCATTTTGTTACAAAGAATAAGTGAATATGGCATTTATCTTGATAAGACACAGACCCTTTTCAATGGGATAATAGAATACTAGGATGTTATGTTTTAGGAATTGTTTCTATTATTGTTCTGAAATGTATGCGGTTAAGATATCTACCTAGCAAAGCTGATGTTAATCTTTCTTTCATTCAGTTTCTATGTCATTCTGACTATTAAAGTTCCTGAATATCAAATGGAAAGTTACAGCCTCATCCTCTGTCTAACGTTTATATATGTTTGCCCCCAAGCCAAAGGACTGGTTTAGCTGTTTCTGGACTTTTCTGGGATCCTACTTCCAGTCTTAAACCTTGGGCCCTCTGGATATCAGAATGGCCACATTTGACACTCAACCCACCAGAAGTCACTGCTGCTTCTGTCATTTCATTTACAAGTGTGGAAGCAAAAATACTTTCCCTCTTGCCTCCCAGGTTGACCAGGGTTATCTTGATAGGTGGACCAGTCACATTAAAATAGCTTCTTTAGGAACTGACCAGGTTTTTGAAACAGATGGCTTTACATATATATTTTTCCTATGGTATATTCTTAGGAAAAGCTGTGTACTGGGCCTTAAAAGTGTAAATATTTGGCAGCTTCATGAATAACCACAGCGTCTGTTCTGCCTCTGTTTTCATTGTCTTAAGGGATTTCAAGGCCCACTCAGTGATGATCCACCACTCCAATGTCTATTTGCCCCAGAAGCAAGGGTAGTAGCCCTCTCCTCACCAGGAAGGGCTTTGCAGACTCCCCCCACCTCCGCAGTACAATGCCCCCAAAAAGCCACCTCTCCTAAAACAGAACCTGAGAATATTGTTACAAAACTGGTTTAAAAAAAATAAAAAAGCTTATTTCTTTCTAGAAATCCCTACTCCTTGTGAACTCTGCTTGAACCTAAAAAGCAGGAATGGGTCATAAATCACTTGGACAATGGTCAACTGTTCAGTGGCTCATCTTTTCGATCCCCCCCCCCCCCCCTTTAAAGGCTTTCTTTCCTGGCCCTTTGGTATCTCTGCTCATTTTTGCTCGGGGACCCAAATGCCTTGGGGTGAAGACTAGCCCGTGTCGGGGGGGAGGGGCAGTCTTCGAAGTCCTCAGCTGCCCTTTTCTCTCATTCCTCCTCCCCTCAACCCCCAGGGCACCGGCCAGGGCAGGCTCCCCAGAACCCCGCCGGCACCAAGCCTGGCCCCTTCTAGAGTAAGGGCACTACACAGGGTCTGACTCGACCTTTCTTGCGGTCCCGGGAAGTTGCCCAACTCAGCTTGGAGGCCCAACCGCAGGCTGGGAATGCAGGGCCAAAGGATTCCTAGCCACACGGAAGGAAGGCGGCCTCAGAGCGACCACCGCCCGCCGCCTGGGCCGCGCTGGACCGCCACACTCGCCGCGCCTCTGAAACAGCCGAACCCTGATACTTGCTCACTGCACTTAATTCTGCCCGGGATCAATACCTAATATGATACCGAATAAATAAAAGGCGCTCACAGCGGCCAGGGGACGGGGTTATTAAGCAGCTGGAGCTCTCACGGTGCATATCAATGCACCTGTCATTGTGGTTTGTAACAAAATTTATGACTGCAAGCACGGCGGCAGTAAACGCTTCAGCAAGGAATGAAAAGAAAAACACTTCCCAAGGCCCGGCACTTTTCAGAAGTGGAAAACAGGCTCCGCGTAGGAGGAAGAGCGGCAAAAGAATTCCCTACTCCGCACTTTTCCCGGCCCCGCGCCCCGCGAGCTGGGGGATTATATAAAGTGGCCGGCGCCGGTCTCTCCGAACAGCTCCGCTGCACGGCCAGACGTAGGACCGGACGCGCGCAGCTCCGCCGGGGCCGAAGACCCGCTGCCCGCCGCTGCCTGGGGAAGCCGGGAAGCTCGCTGGATGCTCAGAGGCCGGCCCGGCGCTCGCTCTCCCGCCGGGGCCGTGAAAGACCGAGGGGCTCGGGGAAGGAGGGGGCGGCAGTCGCTGGGCTGTGACTAGCGCGGCAGTCGCAGTAAATTATGGGCCGGTAGAGTCAGGGCAAGTTGAAAGAGAAGGGGGAGGCGATGATGTGCCGGTTGCTTCTGTTGCTCTCAAATGTTTCTAAGGTTGTAGTTGGCTCCTCTCCTTGTTTTTGTTTTTGTTTTTCCTAAACCAGGGCCTCGGAAACCCACACATCTCTTTCTGGCAGACAAGACTTGTGCTGGGCACCTCCGTTAATTCGCTGGAACATAGCAACGATTCTTCACTCCCTGTTGGCTTTACTATTGGGGGGTTCCGAAACCACTCCTTTTCGGGTTTGCTCAGTGGGGATATATTTGCTGCAGAGCTGGGCTCGCTCTCTGCCCGAGTTCTCTCGATCTCTCAGCCTGAGCCTCCTCTACCCTATGGGAAGCCCTGGACGCGCCTTCTAAATCATTCTTATTTAGCCCAGATAACTCAATACGTAATACACCCTCCATTTAAGGCACTGGGCTCACCCCATTAAAGCGCCATAAATTTGAAGGCCGATGATCGGTTATCATGTAACGGGCAGCAGTTCACACGGAGGTGATCCACTTCAAAGCCGCCCTTTGTTTTATGTCTTGATGTATGAATCCTGAGATGGCTACCTTGAGTTGCAGGACAGATGGAAATGTAGTGGAAATTATTTTTTTAAATCACACTACTCACCACAGTGTGTGTGTGTGTGTGTGTGTGTGTGCCCGCGCAAGCTCTCGAATTTTGTCTGTAACTCTTTTTAGGTTCTTCAGGGTCCTTTTGATATTCTGTTGAGGCGGATCTGGAACAAAATGGAAAACTCTCAGTGGCAGCCGCTTCTAACGCACACATGTTGAGAGGCTTTCCCCTTTAAGGGTGTCATAATCAATGTGACTATTGTATATGTTGCCCGAAGCCATTCCAGGCACCTTCTCCCTGGCAGAAAGGGAGACTTGATTGGCTTCTAGGGAGTGAGTGGCCTTTAACACCAAAATCTTTGGCTGGATGGGGGAAGGAGGAGCTCAGACCAGAGGGAAGTGCCAGACCCTCAAGCAACGGGTGAGCCAAGTGGGTCAAAGGCACAAGGGGAATCTGTCCTCTCCCCCTGCTTCAGCCAAGCTCTTAGTGCTCCAGGTGCCTTAGTCTCCCAGGCTGAGCCCAAACCTCCTAGGAGTAAAAGAGAAGGACTGTACAAAATTGGCGTGGGAGGGAGGCTACAGCATAGGGCACCTGAAAAAGATGGGCCTGGGTGGGTCCTAGTCAATGGCTGCCCTACTCAGCCCCAGTGGAAAGGGAGCTGGGCGCTATTTCCTGATTTGTACTTTGTATCTTGCATGGTTCCTCTGAATTTATTTTATTCCAGTCGGTACCCACCACAATCCTGGCCTGGGCTGCCCACTCCTGGGTCGGGATTAGGCTGCAAACAATCTAAGAAACACACATCCCTTCCACCCAACAGACCAAGCTGCCCACCACTACGGGCACTTAGCGGGTGCCCATGCAGGTCAGGTGAAAGGAGAGACACAATCCCCCCTCTTGCATCTGCCCTGTGCAATTTGTCGACTCAGTAGTTTGCAAACACTAAACCGGGCAGGAGAAAGCCCCACACAAAGCATTCCAGTCCCTTCTAAAGACCAGAGCGCACAGCCATAAGCCTTTGAAGTGACCTTTGGCTTAGACAGCAATAACTCACCCCTTAATGAACACCCAACGGAAGCGCCTCGGAGAGATCCCAGCCCAGTAGGGCTCCTAATATCGAGCCCAGGCTTCAGCTTCCCAGCCGGTCTGGGCCCAGGGGGCCCAGGCCGCTAGGCCCGCCTTGAGGGCTGTGCAGTGGGTGTGCGATGTACGCAGGTACTCAGACCTGATCAGCGAGCCGGAAGCTACTTTATATGATACGTTCACGTGAACAGACATCAACTTTCGCCGCTTGACTATGTTTTATTTTTTTTTAAAGGGGGTTCTTTAAAAGTAGGATCTTCCCCCTCAGAAGAGGGCTAAATTGAAAGACCACCAGGGCTGATCCCACGATGCCTGTAGCTAGATTTTGTTTTTCCAGCCGTGGATGATCAGGGTAAGTTTGCTCCTGGGCATTCTGGGATGCCCTGTGCACCCTGTGCTCTAGGCTCAGGAGGCTTGGGAAGGGAAAAGAAAAGAGGACCCCAAGGTGGCCAACGTGAGGCCACCCAGAGTCCCCATTGCCTTCTCTCGAGCTCCCTGCTCAGCCCACCCACCCTCCAGCACAAGCCCAACTTCAGCCTCCTGCTTGACCAGAATCTCGGGCTTAACCCTGCTGGCTCTGGGCCACCAGCTCAAGTACCCTTTCCACAGCCAGAAACTGGGGTAGCGGGAGGGAGACCCATCTGGGAGCTGTCAACGGAGAGCTGGTCCGCAGCAGGCCGGGCCCTATACCCCAGCCCCCACCAGCATCCCCAGGAAAAGTCTTTAGGATAGGGAGCCTTGGTTCGGATTATTGAAATTTTCGGGGAAGTTATAAGTGAGTGCTCCACGGGGCCAAATGAAATGCTGCTCGCGGTAATTGGATTCAGCTGACTAAGTTGGCAGGCGCGCTGCTCCAAGGCAGCAGGCGAAGAAAAATGTCCAGTGACTTTAAGTTCTGATGGAGCCAAGAGCAGGCGATTGACAAAACAGCTTTACTGCTCTCCTTTGATGGCGATGTCCTCTTGGAAGTCGGTCCCTCTCCAGCTGGGGCCTGTCCCATCGTAGGTGAAGGGACTGCTCCTTGCTTTCTGGGACCCTTCCCCACAGAGGCCCAGTCTGGCCTGGCTGTGTGACGCTCCCATGAGCCTGGGGCCGCTCCCTCGGACTCATGGAGCTGCTTACTTGGGCTTTGGCCCCGGAAAAATCCAGGATGAATTGTCCTGTCCTCCTCCAGCCAGGAGCCACAGGATCCCGTAAACAAAAGGATGGATGGGAAGCAGGAGCCAAAATAATGATTTAGCTTTCATCCTGGGTTCTTTGGGGAGAAGAACCCAGGAGCCCTAAACCTTTTTTCTCTGCCACTCTGGAAGTCAAAACCCAGATTACTGAGGGAGCATGTACTGGAGGAGCCTCTCAAACTCTTCTGAGTAGTTTGGGGGTTCTCTTGAATTTGGGGGAGAAGCTTGAGAAGCACTTTAACCTCTAAAGGAAAAAAATATTAAGCCAACAGCAAGAGATAAAGGCGTTCGTATATGGAGCTAGTTCCCAGAACAATGCAGGGAGCTGGCTGGTCACAGAGTTTATTTTAAATACATATAAATCAACCTGCCTATGCCCAGCCAGGCAGCCCAAGACACAGAATTAATATGACGCTCCATCTTACTTTGGCAGTGACAGTGTAAAAAAAGTTTCTTTTTATTCATTTCATTTCCCAGCCCATTTTCATAACTGCACATTTACCCCCAAAATAGTTCCTCCAGCCCCCAACCCCTTCACCGACCCTCTCCTGAAACTGCCACATTCCCCCCACCATGCCATCAGCCACCCCCCAAGCCTGGCAAGCTAGTGTGTCCTCCTAACCTTTGGGTAGGCGGGGAGCATCCCCACAAAGCGCACCTCCTTACGATTAATCACCGTCCTCAATGTATATGTAGAAGTGTATCTAGGTCTACGCGGACTGCCTCACCAATTGGCAATAATCAAGATCACAGATTACACAAAATAAATCATATTTAGTATCCCGCTCAGGGCAGCAAGCAGCCCGGTGCCCAAAGATTTCCATTTTGTCATGCAATTGCTTACCTGGATCCCAATTTATCATAAACCTGGTGTCCTCGGCCTCAGAGTGGGCGCCAGTGGGGGGCAGAGCTAGCCTTCCCCCTTTGTCTGCAGACAACACTGTCCCAACCCTGGTCTTGCGCGCTCGCAGACGCGGCCATATACCCGAGCACACGGAATTCCCGGTAGAACGGAACCAGGCTGAGGTTCAACTACCAATAAACGCAGGAGGAACGAGTTCGCAGTCCCCGAGCTGGCTTCGCCTGCGATGCGCGCCCGTCGGTCCACCCGCCCGCCTGTCCGCTCCCAGGCCCAGAGCGGCGGCCACCCGCGCCCCCACCCACTCCTGGGTTCCTGCCCAGCCCTCCCAGACCCCCCAGAGCTCGGGGTTTGTTTTGCTTTCGGAATGTGGCCCTTTCTGGATTTGGAGAGAGCCCCGGAAACCCCCTCATGGTCGGGAAATACAGACGCTGCCTTCAAATGCGAGCATATTTGTTCACGTGACCCCAAGGGAAGATTGTACTGATTGAGGCTGAAACTTTCACGCCATCCAGCCCCGGAGCGCAGCCAGGCCTGGGGGCTAGGAGGAGGGGCGGGAAGCGTGGGATCCGGGCCCCTTCCCCGGAGCAGGCATGAGTGGGTATGGAGCGGAAAGAAAGCCCTCATCTCGCAGCTCGAGTCCAACCCAGCCCCAGTCCGGCCACCGGCAGTGGCATGAGGGGCGCTGAGAGTCTCACCCCCCACGACCTCTGACCCTGGCCCAGCCTTCCACCGGACCAGCCCGCGGACTGGAAATTTTAGAGGCTGCCTTTCAGAGGCGTCTCCGGAGGTGACTATGGAGCTTCGGAGGCCCAGGGTTCCCTTAGCTCCCCAGTCGAGCCCGATACCTCTCATCCGCACGCACCCGGGCCAGGCTCCGCCTAGGCGGACGGGCTGCTCGCCCCCTCCCCGGTCGAGGCAATTAGTTGTGGCACAGCGCAGGCTCCAGCCCTAAGGTGGGTGACTCCAGCTCCCAGACCGGGGCCGGTCACCTCGGGGAAACCCCACCCCACCCCCACCCCCACCCCGCTGGGGCTCTGGCTCGTTCCGCAGACGCGGCAGAGGAGCCGCCACTCCCCAGAGCCAGAAAGGGCGCATAAGCAGCCGACCGGACCCGTAGCGGTCTCCCTGCTCTGCGTCTTGCGCGCTCCACTCGGGTTCCGCGCGGCGTGGAGCCGCCAAGGCGCCGAGCTGCTGTTTGCCGAGAGCGCGCGCCTCCAAACCTGGGCAGGGCTCACGGAATCCGCAGGCCCGGCGACTGCCAGGCCGCGGCTTCCCGCTTCCTGCGGCGCCTCCAAGAAGGCGAGGTGGCTGAGAAATCAGCCCTAGCCGGGCTTATCTGGGAGTCCTGGGAGCTTCTATTTTAGAAATATTACATCGGGACCTGTTCCCAGCACTCTCCGAGTGGTCAGGCGGAATTTACGGTAACAATTCTGCGTGTGAGAAAGAGTTAAGCTCCCAGCCAGGGTGAGCGACCGGCTTCCAGGTCCCGGCCTGCCGCGAGTCCCCAAGGTCGTCTCCCAGCCCGACCCGCTCCCCAGAATCCCGCACCATGCGGAAGTCTCCACCCCATCCCCGAAGTCTGGTTTTCATGGCCAGTTCTGCCTCCCAACGGCATCGGGCACGGAGCAGATGCCCTGTCGCCGCCGGCGAGGTCTCCGAGCGACGAAGGCGAATGTGAACGTGCTCAGCAGCCCCAGAAGAGCCGGGGAGAAGGGGGTAAAGTCCTCCTCATCCCCATTGCAGAGGCACAGGAAGTCCCGGAAGACAGGTCACAGGCTGCTCAGAGCCCTTTAGACCTGTGAGGGAGCTCCTCCTTTTGTTCACCTGGACGGGCCTGGCTGGAGGCCCACTCGGGACGCCTCTTGGAGCCGGACCGTGGGTGCCCCCAGTTCACCCCCACCGGAGTATCCCGCCCCCTAGCCTCCCGCCAGGGGCCGAGCAACGGGCCCGCAGCAAGTGTTAATCTCCTGCCAAAGAGGGGGGCCGCTTTGCGGGAATTTGTCTCCAGGAAAGGATCTAAGCCTTCTTCAATCGGAGCATATGTTCATAGAGCAATAAACCGGAAAGATTTACAGTCCTCGCCCGGCCCCCAACAGCCTCGCACCCTTTCAGGAATTACTTACGATGATTTATCACATCAACCCGGGCAATTGTCACACTGATAAAATAGCCCGGGCCGGTGCCCGCCAAGCCCAGGACTTGGGAGGCTGTTGGCTGCCGGGCTGCCAGCGGGGCTGGGGAGGCTTTTTGTGGGTTCCTTCTCTGGGCCTACCAGGTGATGGTGTGGTGGGTTGGGGTGGGTGGGGTTGGGGTGGGAGGGGAGCCAATTCTCATTGAGAAAAACGCAAGCAGCTCAAAGAAAGCGCCCGGAATCTGCGTCGGAGTCACTTGCAAAGCACATAAACATTTGTCATCTTTGAATAATTGAATTAATGTATTATTGTTTGAATGTATAATTCATAACGGAGGAAACTTTGTCTCTGTCCTGACGGGGAAATATACACACACCAAAAAAGAAATCAAAACATACACACAATCCCACAACAACTACCAACGCAGCCAGCCCCAGCTAGCGGAAATCATCCTCAAAGCCAACGACAGGGAAGGAGGCGAATAAAGAGGCTCTCCTCCCCGGCACCGGCCCTGAGTTTCAAGCTGAAGGAGGAGAATGCCCGCTGCCGCCCCGACCCAGACCCCGGCAAGCTGGGGGTGGGGTGTGGTGGCAGCGTAGTGGCGAGTGGGACCTCGAATCTCCTTGGAGTGTGGGAGAAGAAAAGCTGAAATGGGAGGCAACCGGACAGGCAGCTTTTGCACCTCTCCCTGGCCTCTCTCGCACATCCCTGCCCCAGGCTCCCCTTCGCCCCAGGGTCTCCCACCCTGCCGGCAGGGACTTCTAACCCGCGCCTTTATTTTCCATCTTCCCCCAAATTAAAAATACAAAAATAAAGGGGAAGAAGGAGAAAACTCCTTGCTGGGGTGGCCGAAACAGCAGAGCTGGGGTGGGAAAGGAGGGGAGTGGGAGAAGCAACTCGGAAATCATTATCTGTTGGTTAAAACCTGCCTGGGGTAAAATTTCAACTCGATTTTATAGCCTTCTATTATGACGCAAAGAAAAATTTACGACCCTCGCTTGAAAAGAGGGCCGGGGCCTTTTCTCACCGGTTTAAGAATAGGCAGCAGATGCCGTGACAGCGACCATTGTTCCCGGTAGACACAGGCGACCGGGCAACCTCGGCCCGCGTGCGCCAGGCGCGTCCCCCAGCCGGGCGGGTTTTTTTTTTTTTTTTTTTTAAACAACTCCTGTTGTTTCGGAGCAGCCCGCGCGCACCCTCGCCCCTCGCCCCCTCGCCCCTCGCCCACCCCCACATGCTCACACACACCCTCTCGCTCGCTCGCATACACACACTCGGCCGCTCTCAGTAATTTTTCATAAGTGCAAAGCTTTGCTGAACCAAAGGTCACCATCCAAGCCACTAACAACTTCTCGCCGGCGCGCGGTTCCAAATCAGGAAGCAAAGGGAACTATTTGTCAGCGGCCCTGACAGCTAAGTTCATTAAGGATTTAAATCCGAAGAAATAAAAGTCGCCAAAATATTTACCTGCTGGCCGCGCTCCCGCGCCCGCCACTGGGGGCCGAGGGTGGAGGGCTGGGGGCGCCGCGCAGCCCCCCTCGGCGGGTGATATTCTTGGGATCCCTGCACTTTCCAAGTCGGAGAGAGCCCTTTGCGTGGCAGATTAATGACGACTCCGTGTTTCTTAAGGGACGTGCTGAATTAATTATTTCGCCAATCACGTGGTCGGGACTTGTAGAAATCTATTCTTATCATCTTCCTCGCACTTTGAAAATTCTCCGGGTTATGAAAGGCCCTCCCCCGGCTGCCGGCGAGCCCCGGCCGCCCAGCCAGGCGCGGGGGGCAGGGAGGGCTCCCCAACATGGCGGGCGGGCGGGAAGCGCCTTCTGCCGAGGGTCCCGATTTACTGTACTGTACTCAAGCGGGCTCGGCTATGGACTCGCTTCCTCCTCGTCCCTGCCCGTGATTCAATACACACAACGGTATTGATGTATTGGTGGGCACAGGAGGAGCCATTAACCAGAAGACGGGCAGAGGACAATCATAAAATGTGTCTGAATATTTAAACTTCTGTCTGCGCACTTATAAATACACATGTCCACGCGTCTGAGGCGAGCCCTTCCATATATTAAGGACACATGTCTGATTTTATGCATTCTGCTCATTTCCTGTCGCGAGCAATCCCCCCCCCCCCAGCTATTTTGGGACTCCTGTCTTGGCCCACTCTCCAAGGCAAGGCAAAGACGAGAAAAAGCCTTTGCAGAAAAAAAAAAAATAGCGCACGCCACTTTTTATGGTGGGGAGTGTTTATTGTCGTCTGGAGGGCAGAGGGGGCTCTGGGGGAAGGAGGGGCAGGTGCTGGAGGCCCCAGTGGGACTAAATAGCACAAGGAAAGTAGGAGTCCAAGATTGGAGACCAGAGGGGTTTGGTCCCAGCAGCCACTGGCCAGTCTCAGCTTGGTCCAGAACCCAGCACTCTCCCAGAGTTGGGGGGCAGGGAGGTCTCTCACCCACCACAAGACAAAGAGAGATTGGAGGTGTCTGGAGCTAACCGGGGCCAACCTGGAGCCTCCTTCTAGCCTGGGAAGTTACTTATTTTTTCTTCCAAAAAATAATGCCCTGCAGCCTGAATGCAACGTTAGGCTTCCCAATGCTCACAAAACATGGTGGCCAAATTGGGACTGTGTATGTGTGGGGGAGAGGTTAATGACAGATTTGCTAACCCTTACACACTTTAACCTTCACATGTCAGGCACAATGCAGAAAATAATAAGTTGTTTATATTGAATGTTAGCTTTTAGAAGACTTAATGAAGAATGCTTCTTTGGAGGCACCAAACAGGATGGAAGTTTCGCTACACCTTTTATTATTTCAAATATAGATCAATGAATTACATCAAAACTACAGGCAACAATTAGTATAAATAATACTTTAATCAGTGGCAGCAGAACATTGGTCAATTCTATTAAAAAAGCATCCTGTGTGAACAGACACCATGGGGCTGACAGACAATGTCATCTCCCAACAAAAGGCTGCAATGGACAAAGTGAGATGGGAGTCTGAGGAGCAATGTCCTCGGTAAACACTTCACTCCTCCCCAGTCACGACCCCAACACAGCTTAAAAAAAACAACAACACCAAAACAAACACTTCTGGCTCATATTTGGGGGAACAAACTGGAAACAAATGAAAGCAAATGGGCACTGAGCCTTTCCACATCTAGGTTTCTCCAGAGTATGTTCCCAGATGGAAACTCATTTCCTTCCCTGCCCTACGTGGTTTTGAGAAGGGAGGGGGGGTGCTGCTGCTTCTCCCCTGCCCCACTCCTGTGGGCCCAAACGGACGCTGGGGTCCGATTGGGACCACAGGGTTGAGGACTGCCCCCTGGGCCATCCAAGCTCCATTAACATTTCAAAAGACAATCCCTGGAAACTGAGGAGAACTGAGACTTATAAACAAAGAAGTTGTTTCTCTGATTAAGTTACTTTTCAAAGTAGTGAAGCTATGTTTGAGAAGAAGGTGGGTTTTCTTCATCAAAACATGCCTCTTGGCTTTCCTCTGGGACATGGGTGAAGTCAGCGAAGCAGTTTTGGCATTTGGTCTGAAGCTGGGGTAGATAACCTGAACTTCTGGGAATGGGGAAATCTATATAATAATCTTTATAATATATATGTAGTTGGGTGTCGTGAAAATATATACTTTTCCCCCCTCCCAAGGAGAAGGTTCAATATATTCACAGATTTGGGCTTTAGGAAAGAATCTTAGCAACTTTCCAACTTGCCTCTAACGATAGCGGCTCTTTTCAAATGCTACATCCAAAGACTGCTCTCCCCATTAGAGGGGGAAAAAAAGAAGAGAAGGGTAGTTAGAGTCCAAAAGGTTAAGGGTTTAGAGGTCAGTCCTCCCGGCTGAAATACAGCTAATCGAATAGAAAATTTGTCCTCTGGATGAACCTGATTCTGTAATTTAGCCGAACTTCAGTAAAATACCTTTTCAGCTTCTCAACGTGAGGGCGTCAGAAAAAAGACGTCTTGACTATGTATGAACTCTTTGCTTTTTGTCATAGAAACAATGATGCGAATAATGCAGGAATATCCATCTTTAATATCCCGACGTGGCGATATTCAAGTATTGCCATGTGCAAGTCTGAGAGCCAGGCTCACCCCAAGGAGGAACAAAGAGCTGTCCCCAGGGTCTAATACAAAAGACCAAGGCTTGGAAGATACTTTAGAGAAGTGGAATTTCAGCCTAGGGACTCCAGTGAATACCTGCTCTCAGCTCTCAGGAGACACCAAAGAACATGCGTGCAGAAAAAGTCTTTTTTTTTTTTCTCCCTCCACTTAAATATATTTAAAAAATTATCTCTGAACTTTATAAAGCATTCTGAAGCACTGAAAAAAAAAATAGCTCCAATTCTTAATCTCTCTTTCAAGCTCATCCTTTTTCCCTCCCCTCTTTTGTCACTTTTTGGTAGCTGCAACCAGGGGTTTCTTTTTGGAGCCCACAGCTTTGGGGTTTAAACTTCCAAAGTCTGTTTCATTTGAGTATATGAACTCTGGCCATTCCCTTTGACTCTTCCCCCCCCCCCCCACCCCTTAGCCTTAAGGGTCAGCATTTTAGAAAAATGAGCCTTGAATCCTCAGGCAAGGCATAAGAAAAATGACTAAAGAACATCACTCCTCTGTTGTTTGAGGGTGATTGTTATGAAACCACTATTCTTAAGGCAAGGAGGAGGGCCTAAAACTTTTATACTTTTACAATCTCTGCTTCTAATCAATGGGTTGAGAAAAACTTCCTTACACTTGTTTAAAAAATAAAAAAAAAAACTTCAGGGAAAAAAACCCTAAGACCAACTTTTGTGGGCTTCTAGATTCAATTAGTGTTCTCTTTCTTTTTTACAGCAAGATTTCCCCACCTTCCCACTTTCTCCCCACCACACACCCCCTCTCCCATATAGGCCGTATACCAATTCCTATAAAATAGTGCTACATGGGTTATTTGGAATCCAGTTGGAATAGAAAATTCAGTCACTATCTAATGACCCAGAACATAGAGGTGTTGTTTTCTTTCCCCAGAAGGAAAATGTTGGACCATTTGTTTCTTTCTCTTTTCCCTTTCCTTTAATCACCCAGAACTAGTTGTAAGCACAGTGCTGAAAAAAGCACATGTGGAAATATATTTTCAAGAACTCAACTTTGAGTGGACCCTTTGCTTCCCTCTAAAAGGGTTAAGGGCCCCCCACACACATTTCCGGGGAGTGGGGAGGGGTGGAGTTCAAAATGCCGGTTAGAGCCAGAAGTTAGTCCACACATCTCTGATTCTTCTCCCTGAAACTCAGCCCCTTTCACCTTCTTAAGATTTTTGGCATTAAGATGTCAGTTATTTCTGTCCCCCATCCCCCAACAAATAAATATTTAAGCAAATATAATCTAAACATAAAATAACCCAACCCATTTCCACTTCCTTCTTAGACTCATTTCTTTGGGCATGGGGCCACCGGGAGCAAAATATTTTTTTCACACCGGAAATTATACAGATAACCCAGAAAGTTCAGAAATCCTGGCCCAGCTTTCCTGTTTCCACTGAAAGCACCTAGCACAGGGATGGCCAACCTGCTGCCTCAACTCCCCCACTTTATTAAGCCACCAAGATCCCTGGAGGGGTGGGGTGGGGGAGGATGTTCAAATTCACACTGGGATAAAGCATCCAACCTTCATTTGCAAATTCAAAATCCAACAGCAGAGATTTTCATAAGTTTAATGACTCGCCAAGGTTTATGTTCTCAGTAGCTCCTGCCATATGATAATATACTTAGAGAGAGAATCCCGCCCCCCTCCCACCCCCATCCCGCTTCAGGGAGGGGGCTGCCCTCGGGCAGGATGCTAACCTAGTCCGAGGGCGGCCTGCGTATCCCAGGTCCACCCCACAGTACCTTAGAGCCCAGGGAGGTGACAGCAAGCCTGGCCTGCCCCCGCAGCTTCGGCTCAGCCGGGAGCGCAGGGAGGAATGGGCCCAGGGTCCCCACTTCTACAAGGTCGTCAGGTCCGTGTGGTGGTCCTTGGCCAGCTGCTGCAAATGCTGGCCTGGGGCAGCTGAGGAGGAGCAGGAGGAGGAGGAAGAAGAGGACGAGGACGAGGACCTGCCTTTGGTGTTGGGCAGCTTGTGGTCTTTTTTCCACTTCATCCTCCGGTTCTGGAACCAGATCTTGATCTGGCGCTCAGAGAGACACAGGGTGTGAGCAATTTCAATCCGACGGCGCCGGGTCAGATACCTGTTAAAATGAAATTCTTTTTCCAGTTCTAGGACTTGCTGCCGGGTGTAGGCCGTCCGAGACCGCTTGGGCTCCCCGCCAGTGTAGTTGGGGTTCACTGCGAGACAAAACAGACAGCACGGTCAGGTCAGCGCCCGGCTCCTCTTAGGGCCCTCGCCACTGCCGCTCACTTCCTGGCGTGCCCGAGGCCCGCGGCCCTCCCAGCGCACTCCCCAGCCCGCTCCCTTCCTCCCTCCCGCCCTCTCGTCCTCTGTACCCAGCGCACCCGCTCACTCCCACCCACCCACTCCCCCAGGCTCCGGGGCCGGGATCCCCTTACGTGCTCCCATCTCCCTGGCCCACCGAGAGCTCCGGAATTCCCTAGCATTTTGGTAACCCCCCCCCTCTCCTCCTCTACCAGGTTCCGTCCGCTCTGAAAATGGAGTCCTCCCCCACCCCACCCCCATCTCCACCCCCTTTTTCGCCCACAGCCAAGCAGCCAGCCACATGGTCCCGGCCTGCTCCCTCAGCTATAAAAATTTATGGAGAGAGTAATTGCGGCGCCCATTGAAGCCCCACAAGCCCCCACCCACTCGCACCCCCTCTCGGGGGCCCAGGCCTCCAGGCTGGGGTGGGGACTGAGAGGTCGCTGGACCATGCCTTACCCGAATTCACGTGCACCTTCTTCATCCATGGGTAGACCACCGCGGGCTGCTTGAGTGCCGTCCCGGGGGGCGGCTGCTTGGGGCCGCCCGGCTGGCTGCAGGCCCTGGCGCTGGGCAGAGGCGCGGGCGGCGGCGCCGGGGGCGCGGGGCACGGCTCTCCTGGGGCTCCGTAGTGGCCACCGGGGCCACCGGCTTCTTGCCCGTGACCCCGCGTGGGTAGCGCCGAGCCGGGCCCGGGCCCGCCGCCTCCGAAGGTCTGCTCACCGAAGTCGGGCCGTGGGTAGAGCCCCGGGGGCTGGAAGTCTGCACCCTGCACGCCTCCGCTGTAGTAGTCGGCGCCCTGCTCGCCTAGGTAGCTGCCCTGCAAATATTCTTCGCACGGAGGGAACTTGGGGTCCACATACTTGGAGTTCACCATATACGAACTCATGGCCATTAATTTCAGAAGGTAGAAAATACTAATTTTTCTCGTGTTGTCTTTTTTTCTCCTTCCATAGGGCCCTCCTACTTGCTGTCAACTGAATAAAGTTGGCGGCCATGTGACCAAGCCAGCCAATAGCGAGGAAGCGAGTTTATCACCGGGTTGGTGAGCATCTCATAATTTTCACAAATTTAACTAAATAACATACGTGTAATCAAGTGACTCGCCATGGCACATTTGAGGGCCCCCGCCAGATGTTAGTGTAGTTCTCCAATTCCCCGCACCCTCATTCCTGGCAGGTAATCCCAGCTTTTGTCTGCCACTGACTTTGTTAACCTCCAGTGTCCTCTCCACTCACCCCCGCTGAGATACAGCCCCCCAAAATGGGTACAGTTCAAGGGGGAATGAAACCCCAACTCTGTCAGGCTGCAGAATGCCAAAAGGCCGGTGGGTGAGGCAGCCTCTGAGTTGGGCAGAGTACCCCAGGCAGGCAGGGCTCCCGCCCGCGGGAACGGGGACTCTGCCATACAAAGGCCGAGTCCCGGCTTTGTCTTCCTCAGGGTCACCCAAAAGTTGCAACAGTCTGGCGGGCCCGAATCAAATCAGGCGATGAGTAACTGCCAAGCTTGCTGTGAGTGCCCAGGATGGAGTGCTTTTAGCCAAAGTCGGTCTTACAGGTATGGCAAGACCGCCCTCCACCCAGCTCATACAGCTGAGGGGTGGGCCTGGAAGGTGACGATGGCACCCCCACCTCACCCAGATAGGCTCCAAAGGACCCTGCACTCCCTTTTCCCACGTGGCAGTCAACGACCTGTGAGCCTCCTCACTGGGCACCCTCTGACCTCACTTCATGCTCCTTGAGGGCAGAGTTGGGGCTGGGGCTACCTGGCTTTCCACCTTGCTCCCCAGCTCCCCAAAAGCTAGCCCTTTGGCCCTGCATTCATGCAACCAATTAAGGGTTTACACGGGAACCTCTGTTTAAACGTGAGGGGCTTCGGGGAAAAGGCTCCCCCCGTGTCACCAGGCTCAGTCCATCTTCCTGGAGTCTAAGGTAATAAAACAGAAAGGAAACTGCCCCGCACCCGGCTGCCTCTGGCCTCAGCTTCCGACTATGGCTATTTCGGAGAAACATGAAGTTTTTGCATCGACCATATATTCCCCTAGAATCGAATCTGTGACTATGTGGATACCACACAAATTCGGTTCTACAGGGTATATATAGACAACGTTACTACCTCCGGGTTTCACCTAGAGTGGGTACCCAGACCGCTGCCAGCCCCGGCCTCTTCCTCGGAGCCATCACCGGCCCGACGCAGCCACTCGCACTTTCAGAGAGGGTTCAGGTAGCTTGAAGAGCTCGGTGACAATTTGCAGCAACGAGTTCCCCATCCTTGCACCAGGGCCGGAGTTACCGAGCAGCCGAGGAGACAGGACACTCTTCTTAAGAAAGAAAGAAAAGAAGAAAAAATAATCCATCCCAGAAATGGGGGCTTTATTACCCTCCTCTCTAGATCCACCCCCTCCCCCTTATCAAGTGGTATTTTCCAGAAAGGAGCAAATGCCCTTAGTGGCAGGAGAAAAGATGCAAGAGGAGAATATCCTCTGCCCATTCTTCTTCCCAGTGCAGGGGCAAGCCAGGTTGGCTGACAAACCTAGTTCCCCAAGAGGTCTTGCATTTACCTTCCTGGGCCCTGTGCCGGGCTGGCCTCTCCGTCCTGAGCTGCAGACCCTGCGGCAGGCACTGCTTGCAGGCACCAAGCTGCCCTGGGCTGGGGTCGGCGTACTAATGGTGAAGGGCAGGGCGAGGGGTCATTCGAAATCATTTACAAACATATCACAAAGTTTCATTATTTTTGCTTTGCCGACAGCAGCACACAAGAGTACAAAAGTTCATGAGTTGCACCCGCCCGCCCCAGTGCCTCAGCGCTGTCTAGGGCTCACCCCTCGGTTTAGGGCACCAAGAACACAGACTCACTCAGGGCCGGGATGGATTTCAGGGGCAGAAGGATGCCCCGGGCTCAAGTCCGGCTTTTGGATCTGTGAGCATAGGCCAGAGGTGCTAGAAAAAAATTTTTTTGATTGTTTTAATTTCCTCCTTGTGATTCAAAAATTAGTTTCAGCCTCAGCCTTCATCTGGTGGGGTAGAGCAGAGAAACGCCTTTCTGCCTCTCAGCCTGGCAAAATTGGCTGCCTGCTTCTACTCTGCACTTTGCATGCTCCCCACCCCACCCCCCATCCTTTGGTTCCAGTGCTGTGGCTATTTTGTAGGGATTTCCTGGGTGCCAATTCTAACCAGAGTCTGAGGCTGCCCCAAGCCAAATTTCCTTGTTGAAGGGGGTGGTTCACCCCAACTTCCCCTAATGCCGAGTGCTCCCACATACCCACCTGCTTGGGGACACTGGGCCTAGATTTTATCCAGGCAAACTGGGGGAGCCTGCTGGGCCGGGTGGGGACCCGGGTGAGGGTACACATTTTCATATTTGTTAGACGCTGTGACCTGCATTTCACCTTATTGCTCCACTTGTTCAGACAGGTCAAAGCCAACGAGTTATTGATGAACAAAAGCGTTAAATATTCACCTCCCGCTCAACTGCCCATACAAATGCTTTTGATCTCTCGGGCTTTTGTGCTGTGTTCAGCTACAGGGTGCCGAATGGGTTTGCAAGTGAAGAGCCCTGGCAGAGATAGGCACCCAGAGCAGGGGCAGCAACAGGAAGGGGGCAAAACCAGGGTGTCCTGGGGACACCAGATTTTCCAGCCTGGAACCCAGAGTCGGTTTCACTTAAGCCAGCCTGATTAATAGAGAGGAATTATGAACTGGGCGGTATCTCCACTCCTGGGGGTGAACACAGCCCCCAGGAAGTCAACTAGGCTGCCCATCCTGGAAGGCAAAGAAACCTGGCCCAGAGCCAAGCACCAGTTTCTTCCACCCTGAAGAGAGGGTGTCTCACCAGAGAGGATGGGTGCCTGGCTCCTACCGCCTTCCTTCATTCCATCTCCCATTAAAATAAAGTCATCTCCATTTTGCAGTAAGGGAAGGGTCACTATCTTTTCCTGGGTTCTCCTGCCACTACCATCAACTTAAATGGGATAGTCTTCCTGGAGACCCCACAGGCCTCCTCAGAAATGTACCTGTCTTCCGCGGCACATGCAACTCAGAAAGATCCAAAGTTCTGAGCCCAGGACCCCAAGAATCTCTGCCCCCACCGCAACTCTACCACCACTACCACCACCAAAACCACGTTTGCTTGCGACACCAGCGGCTCTGGCGCAAAAATTCTCGAATTGCAGTTACAGAGAAACAGAAGTGAACCAGAAGCTTCGTATCTCTCCCTCCTTGCTCAGCCCGTGTCCCCAGCCCACAGCCCAAACGTCTGGAGCTGTGGCCGGGGGAGGGGCGAGGGGCGAGGAGGGATTTCCACTTACAGCTCAGAATTCGCAGCCCTTCCTTCCCGGAAGCGGGCCAACTGCACACACCCGGAGCCGTAGAGGGTTACGTTTTTCTTTCTTTCCTTCGTCTTTTTATTAAAAACAAAAGAAGAAAAGAGAAGACTGCGCCAGGCTGGAACGGGTTAAGCTAGGCTGGGGGGGGCGGAAGAGAATCGCATTGCTTTGGTGTTTAGCAGGTTGGTTCGAGCAGAAAGCGATGCTCGCCGCAACTTGTTAATGGAGCGGGCTGCTAATTAGCTGCAAGCTCCTAACAGAAGCATAGGCTGCTGCGGAGCTGCACCTGTGCGAGCTGGGGAGGCCCGAGGAGGCCCGGGGAGGCCCAGAAGGTCCAGAGAGGCCCAAGGAGACAAGGGTGAGCGCCTGCGGTGTGCTCTCTTGGATAGGTGACTGTGAACTAGGCCCCAGAAAATCCATCCAGGAGCTCAATCAACTTAGAGCCTCCAACCCCGGAGAGAGCTTCCCTTGCACCGCCAGGCCAGGGCAGTCAGGGCCCTTCTTCCACCCGCCCACTCTTCTGGCGAGGCCCTTCTGCCGACACCTCCCCAGTTATCAATACTGCCTCTTCGCATTTCGGAAGAAACGGGAAGGTACTTACAGCCGCAGCCTCTCATGGTCCCGAACCTGTTGCAATGAAAACGGGGGTCACTTAAATTCCACAGGATAATGAAGCAGAGGTAGAGGATACACAGAAAAAATGACAAGGCCCAGACACCCCAGCAATACCCAGACCTCCCTGCTTCGGGTGCCGCCCCCCAGGAACTGCGCCAAGTTCTCTGCTGAGCGGAGCGGGAGACCGCAGTCCTCAAGGGCAGACCCGGGGAGTAGCAGAGTATGGTCCCCAACACCTCCCCCACTCCATGCACCCTTGGGCAAAACCTTACTGGTTGCTTGGCCAGACTCGGGCTGCCTGTAACAGGGTTTCCCCAGTGGGAAAACGGGAAGCGAGGAGAAAATGGGCCTTTGTGTTTTTCCTTCTGCACAATCAGCCGGGTGGGCGCAAGTCCACTGGGGAGGGGGCAGCCGCTGCATCTGTCCCCTGCCCCAGCGCCCTGTCTGCCTCGCGCTGGGAGCAATTCAACCCCTTTTGCCAGTTTCAGATTAGTTTCAAATTCCTCAGCCCCAACTAGCGCCCCCCAAACCTGTCTTCTCCGTCCCAAAGAAGGACCAGGCATGACTGGGACTTGCCTTCCCACTCCTGCTCCAATTCAAAACAAAGAGCAATTTCCAAGGGAAATGAGGATTCAAATGATAACGAAGGAGGAGGAAAATCGATGGGTTTGAAGGTAAATGGCAATGCTTTAGATTGTTATGCAGCTCTATGGACCAGGCAGTATTTTGTCAGTATTGCTTCTGGAGAGCCCACAAAGCAAAGCGGTGATCCTCACAGGGGCTGGTGTCCAGCTTTAAGTTTTCATCGCTTCTATGATGGCAGTCTTCCCTGAGAAATCTCAGAGGCAAAGCCATCTCCATCCTTATCCTTTCTCTCTCTCTCCCTCCCCCCCGCCACTCTCTCCACCTAGACTACCACAGTTTCATTCCCGTCTGAAGCAGATGCTCCATTATGAGGAAGAGAGAGACAGTAAGTCCCTTTTGTGAGGTAGGAGCCCTCAGTTCCTAACTTTCTATGTCCCGAAGGGAGGGGACGAGCCCAGGAGTCCCATTCTATTTGTTAATTTAGGTTTAGGCTAAAATGAACATTAATTTCGATGGGACTTCTCCTCACCCCAGGCAGAAAAGACAAGGCAGAGAAATCCCCCACCCCTGGAGTTGTCCTGGAAAAAGTAGTAAGTGACTTACTGTTTTTTTCTCCCAGTGGGCAGGGGAACTGGGAGTCGAACTGTCTCCTTCTGAGCCTGGCGCTAGCTGGAGCCTCTCACTTCCCTATCGCTGCTCCAAGAACCAAGCATCTGCACTTGTATGCTCTTAACCTAATTTATGGTGGGAATTATATTTTGGCTTGTCAACTCTCAAGCCATAAAACAAAGTTTATTGGAATCACGTGCTCGTAAATAGCCACTCAGGTCTCATCTCTGCACAACCATAAATAACCTTCGGCTTTAAACTTTTATTCACTAAATAAAGGTTCACTGAAACTGTTCTCTCACACTTAAATAGTTCCAAATATTCAGGATGCAAGGGGGGTCATATTCATATCAATACCCTGGGCTTTTCAAATAGCATCTTTTCAGAGAAGTCTCTTTAAGTTGGGAGATAGGGCTATTTCGAAAAGACTGGTTGGTGGGCATGTCTTATGATTCTTTGGCTGCATTCACTGTGAGTACCATCAGCTCCTTTATTTCAATCATTTTCTAGCTCTAGATGTGGTAAATAAAGAGGAAAATCAAAGGTTACCTCTTACTTGTTTATACCAGAAGTTATTTGAGATTTTGTTCAAACTTCAACAGAAAAAGGGTGGTGAGGGAGAGGCTGGGTGGGCTTGTGGGGGGCAGTTGGAGTTAACACTTGGATCTGTATTGTTGTGGATGGACTCAGTGAGAAAGGTGAAGGTAGCCACATGCCTAGAGGTTTCTATAATTTGCTTAGATCTGAAAGGGGAGCCTTTGCAAGTGACCAAACTGCTTAAAACAGCAAGACTTGGGGTTTGGTAAAGTGAGAAACTGGAGAATAGCCCCATCGGAATCTTTGGCAACTGAAGCTCTAAAGAAGGTTATAAAACAATAAAACAGCCCTGGTGTGAAGGGGACAGGGTGTGAGGAAGCAAATGAGGCTCTCAAGGAACCCAAGCCCAGGAAGTCAGATGTCCCTACTCCCACAGGGCTCGAGTCCCTGAGCCCAAACCTGAGCACAAAGCTACACCCCCACGCCGCCACTCCCACTGGAGGGAGAGCCTAAGAGAGGAGGAGGGAGTGCACTTTCCTGCTGAGAAAGCCCAGAAAAGGAGCTTGGGCCTGAGCGCTGCTCTCCAGGAGGATGTGACATTCTGTGCTGGGCAAGGTGGGGGTGGGAAAGATGCCCCCAGCTCCTACCAAGGGGGGTAAATAAAACGAGAAGTGACCCCAGCACCCTTCCATAGCCCGCCAGAGTTTCCACCAAACAGTGTGAAAATACGTGTGTTTTTGACTATTCTGGTTAAAAAAGCATAGGTGTTATGTGTAGGTTTGTAAAGCCCACACACATGTGATTTCTAAGTCAACTTCAGTTGCAAAAGCTCTCATCAGCAAGTCCAACCAAGCCCCTGAAAGAAACCCCTCTCTACAAAGATCTCTTTGCATCCTAATTTCTACCCATTCGCTGTGTATTTCTAAACCCATTTCCTGGTTTGACTTTCATTAGCTAGAAAGCAGGAGCTGTTAGCTCCGACCTACCTACCGTAGGACATTTTTTCTACCCCCCTCCCCCATTAGCCACTCAGGACGACCTTTTTCTTTTACAGTTGGTAGCATCTGTCTTTAAAGTATGAGCAAAGATCGACCCTTTAAAAACTGATTTCTGATTCTGTTAGGACTAAGTGAACAGTTTCAAAATAAGTCCCAGTTAATCCACTGTAAAAAAATAATTAGAATTTGAGAGGTTGAGAAAAGCTTTATTTCTCCTTAAGTTAATAAAACAGAATTAATCAAAGGATATATGACTTTCCAGGCAATTGTGATGAGCTTTTCATGGGGGGGGTGGGATATAAGGAGGAGACCAGGCTGAGGAGGTGGTTGAAACAATGCCGGGCGCCTAATCCGGGCTCAGTAGATCTTTTCTGAATGAATGGTAATGAAGGATGGTGACTGGGCTTGCAGTCTTTACTGCGGCTTACACAGGAAGATTAATAAAATGACACAGGCTACTCTGTATATTTAGATAATAACAGGAAAGTAACTAGCTATGCATACAGAAAAGGAGGAAAGGAAGACATTAAGGCAGACATCTTCCATTACTTTCTAATCTTAGAGCAGCCAGGAACATGATTAAGGAGAGAGTGGCCACCTTCCTACAGTCTTTGCTTGCCCCAGGGCCCCCAGTGTCCCGGGCGTCTGTGAATGAATGAGAGAGTGGGGATAGGGAAGAACAAACTTGATCTAATAAAAAGACTGAGCATCAGAGGTAACAACATACTAACTTGGGCCAGTTTGCTGGAGTTTTCTCAGGGAGTTTCAATGGTGGTGTTGGTGCTGGTAATGGAAGAAGAGGTGGGGAAGGAGAGGTTGAAGCCTTCTTTACAACTTGTAAGGAATTAGTTTTGGGGGAAAGTGGGACTCTGGGCACTACCCCTCCCCATTTGGCCAGAAAGAGCCAGTCCTGGGAATTTCTGCCCAGAGAGCTCCCATGAGGTAGGGTCCCGTGTAGGACTTCACCAACCTAGAAGCCAGAGCAGCTTTTCCAGGAAGGAGGAAAAAGTGAAGGCGCACCAGCAGGTGTCAGCTATAGTCCAAATGTAATGAGGCCTACCCTCTGCCCACCCTAAGGGTCCTTGCTATGTGGCTCCAGGAAAGAATATTCTGACATTGACTTTTAAGAGGCCTCTTGCCCAGAGGTATTGTTGAGCACTCCTCTTTTTTCTTTATGTTTATTTTTGAGCGAGCGAGCGAGAGAGAGAGAGAGAGAGAGAGAGAGAGAGAATGTGTGTGTGTGTGTGTGTGTGTGTGCATGAGTGGGGGAGGGGCAGAGATAGAGGGGTACAGAGGATCTGAAGCGGACTCTGCACTGTCAGAACAGAGCCCAATGTGGGGCTTGAACTCATGAACCATGAGATCATGACCTGAGCCAAAGTCAGATGCTGAACTGACTGAGCCACCTAGGTGTCCTGTCTCCTCTTAAGCTAAGTGTCTGCATAACCAGGATAGGTAGGGATGGGACTTTGAATGAAATCCCTAGATGGGGGGGCAGTTGGAAGGAGGAGACTACACAGGCCTGGCACTTAGGAACACAGGATGGGGGTAGAGCCAGAGAAGGGCTGAGCAGGAAGTCCCGAGCAAGAGAGAAATATGATCCCATATTCCTGGCCCTGTATTCTATCACTGGAAGAGGAACACTTCTCCCACTACCCTCACCCCTACCCCCTACAATGGAGTCTTCTCATTGGAGGTCTGGCTTGGTGTCCTCTGGGAAGAAAAGGTGACCCCAGAAGAAAACTCCAATAGTGAGAGATGGGATCCAAAAGAATAGGCCCTGAGACAGGATCTCTGATGATGGAGCCGGGGGCGACAAAGCTCCCAGTGGTCCCAAGAAAGGGAGGGTCTGGGGTGGTCACCTTAGTACTTTGAGAAACAAGAGTGGAGGTTAGATGGCACAGGGGTTGGGTGTGGCTGGGAATGCAGCACTGCCCTATGCCATGGGCCAAACCTCATCTGATGTGGTTGATAGCTAAAGAGACCATGTGTGTTTTGAGAGAAAATCTGACCCAGATGAACTCCTGGTTAAGCCAAGAGAAGCAGTTTGGCCAATGGCTTCAGAGGCCCTGTTAGGAAAAATCTGTAAGTATAAGTCATGGAAGCCAGGACTAAGGGGGTGGAACCTGGTTACAAGGGGTGTGTGCGTGTACATGGGTTGTAGCATGAAGTAGCACTTACATAGCTCTTCTTAAAAGATATAAGGAATCTCAAAAAATTGCAAGAGCTGATGGAAATCTGGGGGGATAAGGCCACTCCAAGATCTACCTTGGCATCACTGTGGCCCAAGTTGGGAGCTGTGGCTCAGCCATGGCCCTGAGGCCAAGATCTTGAAACATAAGCCGATTAAGAGGGAATGGAACACTTCTGACATCCCACTGGCCATTGGCTTTTCTATCCTGCCCCAGATTTCAAGAGACTAGAAAGAAGAGACTTGCTCTGGTGGGTGTCAGTGATAGGTGGCGGTGGAGAAGGTGACTCTAGGAGCTGCATAGTGGGAGGCCTGCAGCCTTCTGTAGAAGCCCGAGATGTGCCTGTGTGGGTGCAAGGCCTCTTCAACCTGACATCTGCCCACTGAGGAGCTAGGGGCACTTTCCTTCTGAATGTGGCCCTGAAGTCTACCCATAGGCAGATGCCAGATACTGAGACCCAAGGGGGCAGGGCCTACAAGGCCCACCACAGCAATAGGAAGAGTTCCAGATCTATGTTCTCCTGGGTGAGCCAGCCTAGGCCTGTCTTCTCCTCTGTAGAATTCAAGAATTGGGTGAATGAACCAGGTCTCTTTCAGCTCTAAAAGTCTAGGCCTGATTGTTGAGCAGGAAAAGGATACTGATGATAAGTAACACACACTGAATGTTTGTTATGTGCCAAAATACTGTTTTTAAGTACTTAACCAGTGAGTTAATGTATGCAAGGTGGTGAGAATAGTGCATGGTACATAGCATTGCTGTATAAGTAAAAATCTTCATAACAACCCTTGAAGGTACTCTTATTCCTGCTTTTCAAATGAGGGAACAGGCCTTACTTGCCTAAGGTTACATAGCAGGTTAGTAGTAAAGAATTGAACCTAAGCAGTCCGGACTGAGAACATTTTTGTTCTCTTTAAAATCTTTAGTTAGTAAGAAGTCAATGTTCCCCTTCCCTAGATGGGAGCAATTAATCAGCCTATGGGGTAGTGACATTTAAAAACTTGATTAGGGAGGGAGCCCCAGGAACTATGGGAGTGCTGAGCAGTAAAGGGAACTTGGTGCCTGGACACCAAAGAACCATAGAAGAATCAGGAGAGACTCTTGACCAGCGGTTCACAAATGTAAGCATGCTTCTTAATTGCCTTGGGAGAGAGTGTTTACAAAATGCAGGTCCCAGATATTCTGATTTAATGTCTGGCCTGAGACCCTGGAACCTAAATTATTAACAATTTGAATGCAGGCCTTCATTAAGAATCGTTGGCCTAAAGTAGGGAAAAGAGGGAAGAAAAAGACTGCATTGCCATGGAGGATCAGTGGGGTTGTATCAGAGCCCGATGTTGAAGGTGGGTGTCACAATGGTGCCAGAAACACCCCGTGGAGCCCACCAAAGTCCTGAAATGGGCGCAGTGGTGAAAAAAGGGTGTGGAAGAGAGTAGAGATGACAATCTGCAGTGTCCTCAACCTGCAAAGTCAATGAGATTCTCCCTCTGAGAGCCTCAAGGAAGGCCAGAGGGAATCCCGGAACCCAAGCCCGGTCGTAGGAAAGCCAAATCTAGGCCCTTCCGACCGCGTCGGGATGGGGGGCGCTGAACGCAGTGCTTTTCAAGGCTGTCCGTTCTGGGTATCAGGGATCGCAGTAAGGAAAAGTGGCAAGAACAGCAGCCCAGCCTCAGGGGGCTGGTTAAACGCGGCTTGTCCCACCGCGGGACCCTGGTTTCCTGCTCTTAGCCCAGTGCGCAGAAATCGCGCCACCTCCGGGAAGGCGGAGGAAGTGAGGTGGCCTGCCACCACTACCTTCAGGCTCCGCGGCCTCAGTTCTGCCTCGGCTGCCCCTCCAGGGAAGCGGCCCTCTGGGGGTGGGTGCCGTACCTCCGACCCTCCTCCGAGGCTGAAAGCACCCTGCGATTAGAAGAGGAGGGAGGGGAGTCACATGTCTTTCCCTACCCCCGCCCGCGCCCGGGGCATCTCCGGCGCCGCTGCAGCGGGCGAGACGCTTGTCCTACAGCGCCTCCTCCTGGACAAGGCGCCGACAGTCGAGCAGGGGGACTGAGCCTGCCCGGGAAACCGCGTTCTGAGGCTTCTTCGCGCGGGTGGAGGTCTTCCGCACCAAAGGCTCTGAGCTGGTCCCTCAGTGTTCCCTGGGGCGACCAGAAGTCGAAAGGATCCAGAGAATGCCTCCCATCCCACCCCCAACCTCGTCCCGGCTTGTGGCCCAGGAGAGTGCATCCCTTATTAATTAGGCGAGTCCAGGCGGAAAATCCCTCCAGTTTGTCGTTTATTTATTTATTTGGCCGCTCTATGCTGAGCCACTGGCCCCCTCAGAGCCCTCAAACGTGCTGCTCTAGAGTAACAAAATCCGGGAATGGTCCGCCTGAAGGACTGGCCCGAAGTCTGGCGGTTTGAGTAGACGCCAGGAGGAAAGGCCTTTTCCCAAGCAGAGGCACCAGGCTGGAAAAAAATCTATACACTTCCCCGAGGATCACACATATAAATCTTCTTTTAAGTGTTAAAAGTGTGTGTGTGTGTGTGTGTGTGTGTGTGTGTGTGTGTGTGTGTGTTTCTTTTAACACCTTGAAAGATTTGGCTTCCCTTTGGCCACTAGTTCCTATTTGCAGGCTGTTTCTAAAGTACATAGTTAAATTGGGACGGGGTGGTGAGTCAAGATGCTTGAAAATAACGTAATCAACGACAATGTGGTTGGCTATATTTAGAATGAAGGCAGGCGTAAAGGCAAGAGGAGTAGCGAATTCTGAGGGAGGGAGGAGTGGCGAGATCAGGTTATATCTTCCTGCTCTGAGTCCGCTCAACCCCTCCCCCCATCTGCGCCTTATGGTTGGATCCCCGGGCTGGGCTATTTCACTGCACATGCGCCACACGCCAAACGAGCGTGCGTGGCAGGCGCTTAGAGCCCTGAACGGTAAGCGCAGCGTGCGCAGCGCTTTGCGGTGGGTGCCACCGCGCACTCCTTGCGTGCTTACCTGCAGAGCAGCTTGGACACCCCGTCTGAGAGAGGCAGAAAACGTACTTTTTCTTTCTTCCTTCCTTTTTTTTTTTTTCTTCAGCAAAACCTGTATTAAAACCCCCAACGGTCCTTTCTGATTTGCAAGCTCTGTTCCGCCAAACCAACAAAATCGCCATGTTGTCAACGAACACTCTCAAGGTTGTCATTTGGATTAGCGATTTCACATCTACTGCACGGTTTCTCTTGAGTCCTTAATCAAGGCGGGGTGGGGGGGGGGAATCACCCCCTATGGTCAGAAAGCACAACTTATCCCTCATTCTGCACAGCCATCAAGTCTAAGGGACCATTTCCTAGAAAGAGGGTATCTGTTCACACCAATTCCGGAAAAAGTGGCCCCAAATTGGACTTACATCGGAATTCCGAGTTCTTGGTGGCTTCTCCCTAGCTTCCGGTGCCCTCGCGTGCCCTGCCCCGCGGCCGCACTGCGGCAAGGCCGTAAATACCTCTAACAGCTGCCTGCCTGCCCAGAGTGAAATACTGTCTTTGTTCCGATTTTCCCCTGCTTCTCTAGTTCAGAAAGAATTCTGGCGAAATATACGTGTTTGGAGGAGCATCTGACAAGAAAATACGTTTGGTTTTTAGCCCTGGTGCTTGGCCACATTTATAAGAGCGAGCTTCGTTCTTTTCGCTGGTCCCCGTGAAGAGTGCAAGCCCAGCTCACAGCCTGACCGGTAAACACCAAGGCCCGGACATGCCACCGGCTGCCTGAACTATAAACGGATGGAGGTTCCCACTGAATACGCTGGGAGTTACACTTCCCGGCTTGTGAGCTCTTACAATCCAAGTGTTTCTTATTTAATTTTTAAAAATTGGGTTTAATTTTTTGGGTTGTCCGGAACAATGGGGGCATTTCCGGCAGTAGCAAAAGCGTTAACTGGTCTCCTTCTGGCCCGAGTTCAGATGTGATTTGCAGATTATTTACTCCCTTAAATGCAACCGACCACTTAGTTCCAATAAACTCTTAATGCTACCACAGGAGTTACAAAGAACCCTTCAGTCCTCCATATCTGCCCATGACCTCACCCTCTGCTTCTTAAAAGGACCTGCAGCCCGCCTAAGTTCTTAGTCACTTGGGCGCACTCAGCCACCGAACCCAGGGAAAAGTGAACACTAGGGCTTGGCCATCACAGCCACAACTCCTCCCCACCCCCACACTTGTCCCAGCCCACCTAGGGGGCTCCTTAGGCCAGGGGACAGGCCTACGTGCCTGACCAGGGGCCTGCTTTTCAATAGGCAATGCTTTTTACCAATATGAAACAATGATCTCAACAGCCATTGTACCGTAGTGGTGAAATAGCTACAAAATGCAGACATTCCAAATAAAAAATATCATTCAGTTTCTTATTTGTGAGATCATAGTGATCCACCACAATCCCTCAGACGTCAACTGGCCACAAATAGTGGCCCTCCATTTTGAAACCAGCGTGATTCCATCGTGAATTGCTAAAAATACCTTTCTACAAAGATGTAATTTATTGTTTAGAAATACATTTATGGTCAAAACGATTACAAAGGAATATCTGGACTACTAGGACTCGCCGCTGGGTGCTTTGGGGAAGATATTCAGCGGTGCGCAGGTCCATCCCATGCGCAATGCGGCAGATTGTCCACAGGTTTTAATATTTCGCAAGGTGTTCATGAGGGAAGAGTCAAGAGGATTTTGAGAACTGCATCCTTAAGTACTGTTCAAAATGGGTGGGATAAAAGCATTCTTTTTTTCTGCAAAAGATTTTCTTTTGATGCATAGATAATGTTTCAGTTCAGTAATTTTGAAGTAGAGGGTAAAATGTTGCTATACAACGTTTATTTGTAGGCAAACACCACGGCAGTGCATTTAGAAAGCAAAACATCTACTCTTTTCCTCTTCTGGCAAATAAGAAAGACACGCGATATTTGAACTTAGACATGGTTTGCATTTCTTAAATATCTATTGCTTTTTACCCAAGACCTGCACCAGCTTTTCTGATACTATTACCTCCCAAAACATGTATACATTTTGCGACATAAAATAATCCAATTTCACCTAACAGATTATTAGATATGGGGGGAAACGTTCTCGTTACAAAAATTCTCTAAAAACTAGAGAAACGGTTTAAAATATTTAAAATTCCATCTCATACATAAAGCTCAATAAAGCCTAGAAATCAGCCAGCATCACTCACCAAAGCCTAGATTAACAAACCAAACACATCTTGGGTATACAGAATCCACCCCACCCCCACCCCAAGCCCCAACCCTCAAAAAACACCTGTTAGCCTCCCAGATACCTTTGACCACAGACAAGCCGCAAAACACTGCTCTATACTATAGAATGCCTTCAAGTGATCCACAGCAAAGCTAAGCCGTCCAGGAACCATCTACCCATTCTTCCCGGGGTGGGGATTGAGGAGCTCTCCATCCAGGCAGTGGGGTCCTATCTGCAGCTCTCCACCTCTCGGAAGCTCGAGAGGAAATGGGGCTTCCCTTCGACTTCTGAGCTCAGCTGGACCCCATCCGGGGCCCCAGGGGATGCCTGCTCAGAGATGGAGTGAAGAGGAAGCCGGGGGCGCAGTCACCCCAAGGTCCCGGAGAAGTATAGGGAGTCGGGGCAGGCTCACTGGGCTGCCCAAGGGGGTGGGCGCCTGGAGCTCCTCGGTGGCAGTGCAGGGGCGCGGGGAGGGGCGACTCTTACCCGGAGGCTGCCGAGCAGGAGGCGGCGGTCGGCCAGGGCGGCTGCAGTAATCCATTGGGCGCTGCCGGGCTACGCGCACTCGGGGCGGCAGGGATCCGCTCGTGTTGGGGAACGAGTCGCGTCGGAACCGCGCGGCTGCAGTCACCCGGAGCAGGCCGGCCGCTCCCGGCGAGCGTTGTCGGCGCCGGCGGGGGCCTCCGAGCCCAGGGCTATTTCCGGGCTCTCCCGCCCGCTGGGCTCCCCACCGGCTCCGGAGGCGGCAGCGGCGCGGCCCGAGCGAAGCGGCGGTGGGGCCACGTTGGGCGCCGGGCGGGAGCGGAGGCCGCCGCGGACCCCGCAATCCCGCAGCCGGCGACTGGATCCCACCTCTGCAGAGACAAAGGTTAGAAAAAGAGGGGGTGAGGCTCCAGGAAGGCAGAATGCGGGGGGAAATTCGCCTGGGAAATCAGGAAAAAGGCCGTGAAGGCGAGCGGCGCCTGCACATGACCAGCCGCAGCCAATGACGACCGCAAATAGGTCATAAAAAGGTCTATTACCAAGTTGTAAATTTTCTTCAAACAAAAAGGAATTTGCTGCAATTCCTTGCGGATTTTGCACATACAGCTCGCAAGCGCCATGTTTTTTCCTCTCTTTCTCTCCCCGCTCTCTTCTGTTCTCTCTCTTCCTCCTCCTTTTCCTTCCTTCCGCCTCTCCTCTTTCTTCCTCTCTGTTCCCCTCTGTTGTCTCTGCGTCTCTTGCCTCCATGGGTCCTGACTCTCACCTCTTCCAGGAAGTATTTCTTTTGCTCTTTTTTGATTTGGCTCGAAACCTCTGCTGAATAGGGCGTAGTGTTAGAGGGGAAATGAATGCGGTGTACTGCCCAGGCGCTCGGGGAGTTGATCCTGGCAGTCACCCCCCTCTGACTCTCCTTGCGCGGGTCACTTGGCTTCTCCTCCCCTCCCCTCGCAGAAAGGCCCGCTCCGGAGCGGCAGCCAAGCACTTTCGGTTTTTGCCCCTCTCGTCTATCTGCAGGCAAGCCAGCCCCCCCAGCGATCTTGCGCAGAAAACCTGGGCTCTGCAGGCCAAGAAAGCCCGCCGTCCCCTTTTCCCTCTCCAACATAAATTGGGGTCCCTCCCATTTCTTTGGGCTTCTGGGGGTAGGAGAGGTACCAACCAGCTCAAATCCTGGTGATGGTTTTAGGTTGCTTGTCAGGTTCTCCAGGATAACAGTCTGAACTCCCAATGCTTGGCAATTTATCTTGGCAGAAATATCCTCCTGGACAGTACCGGGTTAAAGGAGAAGCAGTCTTTCTGGATCCCCTATGAAACCCCTTGCTGTGTCTCCCCTAAGTGCACTTCTTATTTCTATGCAATTTAATTTCCCCCTCTTGCCTTGTCCCCAAAATGTTTGACCATTGGAAAGCCTGCGCAATGCAACACTGAAGAGGAGAGGGGTTCCATTTGTTCGGGAAAAGAGCTGATCCCCATTTCAACCTTGGGGGAAAAAATAGTCTTTTTTCTTCAAAGGCAGGAATCACATTCCTTTTGCACTTCTGATAGGAGCTGCTGCAGAGAACACCAGCTGAAATTAAATGTCCTTGAGGTCCCCAGCATTCTCCTCATCATTAATGCATTCATAGGCATGGCCATCCAGGCTTCAGAACCTGTGTGAAAGAGGTAACCCATCCCTCTAAGCTTTCAAGGACACTGTCTTTGAACTTCTAGTAATGCATTTATAAATATTTGCATTGGATGTGTGTGTGTAGGTTCTCTGCTATTAACATCCTCACACCCAGTAAGTACCTCCGTGGACGTAGACTTAAGCAGGAAATACATAGCACCCTCTGGAGCAGGCCATTTGTATCCCTTGAAAAGGTTCCGATGACCTTGGATGTTTTTTATTAAAGGAATTCGGTTGCCATCTGTCAGCAAAAGTCATATTCCTTCTAGAAACAGTGTGCTCTAGTTTTGCTGGAGGGAACCACAGCAGTAGCCAAAGTCCATTAAAATGTTCTCTGTATTCCCCTGTCTACCCCCAGATGCCGGAACATTCAGCAAACACCAGGGAAGCAGAGGACACAAGCTTGGATGTGAAATAGCAACACCTTCTGCACTGAAGAATAATAAAACAATGTTTTTAATTACAAAAGAAAATGTGTAAGAAAAGTGTAAAAATACGTGGGGCAAGTTTTGGGGGCCCTTTCTAAGCTAGAACACTTTATACTGGTCTGTACATGTGGAACTGAACAGAGATTGTTCACTTCTAAAATATTCTAAGAAATAATCTCAATTGTCAGTTTCCTCCTGCCCAAATAAAAGCGGAGCTTTGTGACCCTCCTTTTCAGCTTGGGGAAGGAGGGATGGGAAAAAGACATTGCATTGTTGAATAGGCAGCCATATTTGTACTTTTTCTCCTGTGCAGAGGTAAGCGGGTGTGCTGGGCTTTGTGGAACCTCACAAAATGGCAGTCCCTGAACTGACTTTTCTCTAGAAACCATTGAGACCCACACCCTCTTTTGTGTGTTCCTGGTTCTCAAAAACAGAGAACCTAAATCATTTCGAAGGCTTGGTTCTTTCATTCAGTGTTAACATTGGAGGGTCCTTTTCTCTGAACGGTTTACAGACCTCTCTAAGCAGACTCTAAGCAATCCAGGGCTGAAAAGCATCGTCTGGGTTTGCAAAGGATTCTCTGAAGGTTTATGCAAATTTCTGCAGCAAAAATGTTTGCTCGCTTTTTGCCGCACCCCTCGGATGTTTACAGATTTGAGCCAATTAGAAGGGTATCTTCTGTGCTTGGCTGCATGAAATACCATGATGGGGGGGGGGGATTTCTAGCCACTGTAAGAAAGACAGTGGGGTGTGTGTGGGGGGGAGAGAGAGAGAGGAAGACAGAGAGAGACAGATGTGTAATTCCTCAAACTCTTTATTTGGAAGCAGATCTATGATTTTCCCAGCTACAAAAAGAAACATATATACCTACATTTATGACCAATACTTTCTGCAATATGTAATCCATGTTTATGTACAAATACACCAAATATATACCCCCAGAATACCAAATTTGTGTATGTACAAATACTCTCTAATGCACCAATTACTGCAACAGAGTTTTTTTCTGTACAAGAGCTACAATTTTACTGTGGATTTGGGGCCAATGGGACAAGAAGGTACAACACTTCCAGAGCAACACAGAATACGGAGGAAATGAGGACATTTCTACTTCCCCTTCATTCCTTCATTTCCACATCCATTCACGTACCAGGTCTCCTACCTGAGTCTTGCCCCAAATCAGTGACTCTAAAACTGGTATTTGGGGAATATTCTTGAGCAGGAGACCGCGAATTTTGCTAACAGAGGAATCCCCTAAATGGAGGGCAACCGGAGTTTAGCCAGCGAGAAGCTCTAGCCAGCTTGCCACCACCACTGCCGCTGCTACCACCACCCCCACCCCCGCCACCGCCCCCCACCCCCACCCCACAGGCTGTTCTCTAGCCACGCTTTCAGGCGCTTGGCACCCTTGCTCTGTAGAAGCCAACAGCAGAGTCTCAGGCGGCACACAGCAGAACGTTTCCAAATCCAGCATGGACATTTGCAGCTGTCTCCTCTTGTGCAAATGTTTCTTAAGCCGCAGGCCGCCCGTGACTTAAAATTGTCTTTTCTGGCTCAGGTCAGCGAATGCCACAGCTACGGCCTCTTCCCTGGATAGAAAGCTAGGTGGTGCCTCACTTCTGGCCCCACCCATGCCGACATTTCCCCGGTCCTTGAAGTGGCAGGCAAATAGCCCCCCAATGCCTGAGGGGCTGATTCAGGCCCAAAACAGATTCCGGGTTTTTTTTTTTTTTCACCTGTGCAATAAAAACCACTTTGGAAATCAAAATGTACCTCCTTAAAAATAAAAACATCTAGAAAAAGCAAAGAGCTCTTCAATGTCTATCTGATGAGGTGCTGTCCGTTTGGGGGGGCAGAAATACTGGTACACTTGAATTTCTCTTCTCCACTACCCCTCTTCCCCCTCCTCTTCCCTCATAAAATGGCAGCTGCAGGAGAAGCCTCCAATGGAAAATGGGTATCTTGGTAATAACACATCCCAAACCCCAGCATCAGCACAGGCTCAGCGGAGTAAGCTGTGGTGTAACCTGGACTCTGGGTCTTCCCCCACTGGGCCCACAACTCTGAATCCTTTGCGAAGTTCAAAGCTTTCACAGTACCTTGGCAAGGTTATTTACAGCAAGAGGAAGCTAGGATAGCCTTGCCAGCCCGGTTTGGAATGAAAAAGAGACCCCATCCCCTGCATTTATTTATGTATCTTTATAGCAGCGCAGTGCCTGCAATCCCCACTACTTTTTTTTTTTTTTAAATCAAACAGAAGCTTTACAGCTTCTAGTGAGCCCAGGAGGTATTTCCTGACTCAGGGAAAGGGTTATGTGCGGCGCTCAAAGACACTAGCTCTAGAAAAAGATTCATTTCTTTATTAAGGAGCTAGCTATGTTCTGGAGCGGTTGTTTACACTCAAGATTTTTCTGCATTTGCTCTCGGGGCTTGTTTCAATAGGTGAGGCCATCCTGGAGAACAGCAGAGGACGTACCAACCGACATCTGAGACGCACACAAGTTGGCTCAAAATGGGCGTGCAAACAGAGCGAAGGGAATACAAATAAATATGGCACCTATTCAGAGAAACGGAATCACAGCAGCGGCCACAACACAGAGACCTAGCGATTTCAGGCGATGCCAAGCGCAGTTCAAAACGAAAGCAAGTTGAGAATTGAGGGGCATTCCACAAGGCGACTAGCCAGAGTGAAAAATTAATGAGTGAAAATGTTATAATTGGCTTTTCAAGTATTCATTCACTCTAGATGATTAAATTGCCATAATTTGTATACACTATGAAAAATTATCAAATGTCAACTTTGACACTTTCCTGAAACTTTTCTCATTGGCCCAACGTTTTCCCCAAGTTTAAGGAAGCTGCAGAGCCGAACTACACATTACACTCTTCAGCTAACATGTGCTTTTTCAATATTTGGCCCAGACTTTTCCCAGAGATATTACATTTACAAAATACCCAAAGAAACCTTTAAGGAGTAAACAAAAGGCACCCGAACCATTCATTATAAAAGCAGAAATAAAACATAAATATGTTTTAATCAAATAACATAAAGTAAATATTCTGCAGGCATAATTCTTAAAAAAATTAATAGATCTCTTTTAATTTACTCACCATAAAGAAATGATTTTAAGTGTTCAAGTGCACTTGTTTGATTAATAAAGCATTTTATATTCAATTATTTAGTGCTAATCATTAGGAAGTTTATGTTGTTGAGGCGAATCACCAGCTCAGACATTAAAAACTACCATTATAAAAATATAGCAACAAGGTCAGTATCAAATTACCCTTACATAGGACAGCTCAAGGGCTGCTTCTATCGATACTAGAAACTTTTTTTTTTTTTAACACCCAAGCCCCTCTCAAAGCGCAGAAACCTCAAGAGCAGTGACATGAAGGTAGCTTGAAATACAGGTAAAGTTCTTTCCAACAAAGAAAATAGATGGTGTCCAACAGCATGTGTTGATCATTAGTTTTAATAGTCTGTGGTAAAAATTTAAAGGTAGAAGTTAATTTGTCAGGCCTTCGGCTCTGTCTTCCTCCAGCTCTTGGGTTTCTTTTTTGGTTTCTCCATCCTTTGCCTCCTGTCGGGAAACTGGGAATTTGTCCTTGTTGTTCTCTTTTTTCCATTTCATTCTCCTGTTCTGGAACCAGATTTTTACCTGTCTCTCCGTGAGGGCTAGGGCGTGGGAGACCTCAATTCTTCTCTTCCTGGTCAGATAAGGGTTAAAAAGGAATTCTTTTTCCAGCTCTAGGGTTTGGAAACGACTGTAGGTTTGTCTTCCTCTTCGTCTACCAGGAGCTGCTGATTAAAATAAACAAACCAAAAAAAAAAAAAAAAAGAGGAAAATAAACGTTTTAGAAATGAAATGGTGCCTCTGCAGGTTGCTGGAGCTTTCTGGAACAGGTCTAAAGGATGAAACATACACAAGTCTCTTTAGCTCTGATATATATAGGATATGCAGGCAAGAGCAACAGAGGGAATATCTTCACAATTACTGTCCCCATCATCTTTATGCGGTTTCTACTTTAAGGGGAAAAAAAGTATTACTTTATGAATAAGAGCCACTATAGCTACACAAGAAGGAAAAGGAGAGAGAGAGGAAAAGGTAGTTTTTAAAGCTAGAACGTGCGATGAAAGCAGATTTCTCCCCCTCTCCCCGCATTAAAAAAAAAAAAAATGCATCCCAACCTTGTGGTCTCATCCAGGGAAACATTTGAGAAGGAGACGAGCTCTGATTTAAGTGGTCTGGGTCCTCGCCAATATTACCACTGGACGATTTACAGTCAGGATATTGTACCAGCTCGGCCTCTTGCTGGGTCGTAAAAATCGGCTGTCTCTGTAAGTTATCGTATCCGTAAAACTTCGCGGGCTCCCCGTGACAGGCAATCCCGCCGCAGGGGGGAGGCGGAGGCGGAGGATGCGGAGGAGGAGGGGGGGCGGCCTGGTAGGCTGCGGCCGGGCTGCCCCCGCCGGGGTGGAAGTAGTCCTGGCCGGGGCCCGGGCCGCCCCCACCACCGCAACCCGGCCCGGCGGGCGGCGGTGACGGATGCGGGTGCGGGTGCGCGTGCGCCTGCGGGGGCGCGTGCGGGAAGCCGGCGGCGCTGTTGCCATAGAGCTGCAGGGCGGCGGCGGCGGCGGCGGCGTGGCGGCTGCCGACCTCAGGCGCGAAGTGACAGTCGTAGTAAGTGGGATTGATGGCCTCGCCCGCCGCGGCCGCCGCCGCCGCCGCCGCGGCCGCCGCCTTGTACTTGGAGTACAGCGGGTTCACGAAGTAAGAGCTCATCGGGGCGGCGGCGGCGGCGGCCAGGGGCCGAGGTAGGGCGGCCCCGGGCGGGCGGTGCGGAGCTGGCAGGGAGCGCGCCTCAGCGCGGCCGCACTGCCGCGGGGGCCTCTGGGGCGGCTGTTCCCGCCGCCGGGGCCGCCGGGCTACGTTGCTGCTGCCACCCGCCCGACTGCGCGCGCGTCGCCTCTGAGGCCCGGCAGCCGCGGGCACTTGGCTACTGGGCGTTCATGCCCGGCTCTCGCGCCCGCCGACTCGGCCTCGCACCGCCTCCCTCGCGGGTCGCGGGGCCTCGCCCAGCCCCCGCGCTCACGCCCGCCCGGCCTTTCCCGGCGCGCGCCGGCTGGGCCACAATATAATCGCCGACGCCCCGGGTGACCTGCCCCGCTGCCTCCACTGTTTCCTCTCAGGCACCAGGCGGCCCTGAGCGCACCGGGACAAGAAAAAAAAAAGTGCGCCCGGCCCACGGGGACACTCTTTGGCTTCGGTTTACAAACCCCCGCTCTGGAGGGAAGAGAAAAAAAACACCCTCTACCCGCCGCCACCTCTCACCTCGGCCCCCCCGCGGCCCCCTCCCACCGCTCTCGCCGCCGCCGCCGAGGCTGCCGCCCCGGTGCGCCCCGGCGAGGCATTTTCGCACCACGCCACTGTGAGGAGAAGATGGGGGCGAGATAACCGCGCGGAGGGATCCGCGCGGAGGCGACACCGTCGCTCCCGACGGGACGTCTCACGCTGGCCGGGAGATGCCTCCGCCGGCCTTAAAGGGGGCCCATAAAGCCGCACTGCCAAGGGCTCGTCTTGCCCCCCTGGGCCTGGGGAAAGCGGCCCGCGGCCGGCGAGGCGGGGGCGCGAGAGAACCTTACACTTGGGGGAGGCAGGGAGGCCACTCCCAAGAGGCTACAGGAGCAAATGACTCCCTCCCTTGGCCCCTAGAGCAGCCCCCCAGAGGTTGGCCGTGGCTTTTGCACCTCAGGACACGCGGGCGCAGCCCAGGGAACAAGGGCAAACAGTGTAGACAGGCCGGACCGCGTACAGTTGGGTTGGGTCCTAAGTGGTTTGATAAAAGGCCACAAGGGTGACCCCAAAACCTGGCATTATCAAAGCGAATCTAGTCCCTTCTTTTCCAGGCGAGCAGGCCTTGTGGAAATGAGATGTACATTTACCCTTGACGCACTGCACGCCTGGCTGAGGCTCCCAGGTTAATTGATATTTAATGGAAATCATGCCCATGAATATAGTTTCCATCATTTCACCCTTGATAGACGTCAGCAGTAGGCTCAGGGGGGAAGCTGAAGAATGTGGGGGCGGGGGGGGGGGGGGAGAGCAGGCATTAGCATTGCTGAGGGAGTAAATAGAAAAGCGGACAGAAATGTTCCGAGGCGGGAAGGAGAACTCACGCTGGGGTGGGTGGTGTTTCCTCGAGCAGGACGCGCGGCTCCGGGGTCCCAGCCCCGGCGCGGAGCGGACCAGGGCGGGCAGTGGCCCCGGGCGGAGCACAGGGGGCAGACGCCTGCAAGTGCCTCCCCCACCCCCTCCCCCCATCGAACCTCCGGGCCGGCTTTCGGATCGCGCCGGTTCCAGGCAGCTGAAGGCGGCGCCCATCGTCTGCTAACGATTCTAGTCCATCTGCCAAGCCTGTGAACTTTCTGCTGAGAGCGGGCGCTAGACTCAGCTTAAAAAGTTACTAACTTTTCCAAAAGCAAGGAAAGAGAAGGCTCATCCTAGCTTGTGAGCGGTGAGGAAGAGAACCGTCCCGAGTCATGTGGGCAAGTCCAGTGTGAATCGGCAAAATATTCCTGATTTTAGAAGCTCAGTCTAAAGCCGCTTGGCGTTACACCACCAATCTTCTGACCTCCACATCTCTTTTTTCCCCCTCTCTACTCCCGTTTTAATGTCCAATAAATGTAATGAGTCTATGCTGAGTGAGTTTTCCCTCGCCTGCTCGGCCTTTCCCGTGGGTTCTTTGGGTGACGGACGAACCCTTTTCCCTTAGGGTTAACCCATTGTTGTGAGGGCACCAGGCCCACACCAGCCTTGGGAACCGACCTCCTCGGAAACACGCCCCGAGCCCACCGAGGACGCTCCGGCTAAAACTAAAACAGCACGCCGGCTTTTCACGCCAAATACAAATGTCTAAAAACCCGAGACGGCCCCCAAAAGCGCAGCAGGCGAGTCGTTTCAACTACCCCCTACTCGTGGGTTGGTCCAGTCTGGGAGTGCGATCCTGAGGTCAGTCCTTGTGGACTGAATCATATTTTGCAAAAGGACTGAATCATATTTTGCAAATGGAGAAAATGAAGTCGAGATGGAAAGGCATAACAAGATAGTATGTAATACTCATTCAATTGTTTCTACTGGGAATGCCTGGAAATGGTTAAGGTAAACGGATTGTTAATGAATTTCCAGATGATAAGGGCATGCTTTATTTTTTAAATTAGCATGGAGTGGAGGAGACTGGGGGCGGGGAGGGGGGGTTGTTTTCTGCTGGATATCGCCAGGTAAAACTTCCTTGAGATCCGAAGGCGAACAAATAGATTCTGATAGTTAACGACTTGTACTCCAATCTTGCAAATACCCAGTTAAAAGAGAAGTATTCTCAATAAAGCCCTGGAACCAACTTTGTAATTTTTTTTTTTTTAACTTCAATGTTTGGCATGTGTGTGTATGCGTATTAAAACTCTGGACCAGTGAGTGGGTTTTGGAATAGAATGGGGAAAAAGAAGAACGAGCCCAGATGTCAATTATACAAGGCACCTTCCAGAACTGTGTGATTTCGGGGTGGGGGGCGAAAAAGAAACACAAGCACTATGAAATTCATTTCTACATGTTCTGGCCTAATTAAGATAACATTACAAACTAACATTTCCTCTTGGGACAAAACAGTTTCACCGCCCCCCCAAGCATTCTATTCATAATCTGAATGGGAAAAGGGCACGATTAACTTTGTAAATAAAGATCTATGCTTCTACACGTTTGTTTTGATAGAATGCATTAACTTAACCATAACATTTTATAGTTTCAGCCGTGCCGGAGTCCAAATTTTCTGAAATCCTGACTAATCCAAAATTTTATACCTAACAAAAACACGGCTGGAGAACTTAATAGTGTACATTGCTTATTTTTGCTTAAGTTTATCCTAATTTGAAATTAAAAATAAGATTGTAAATATATTAAATCAAAACCATCCGCCGCCGCAACGCCAGCTTTACGAAATCACAAAGTGGAGCAACAGCGCCCTCTAGTGGCAAAATGCCGCCTCCAACTGACCGAGTTTAACTTCCCTTTATTCGACTCAAAGCAGTTCTAATCTTGTTCTTTAGTTTGACTGGGGCTTGGATCGCTGACACTAATAATGCTTCATCCCTTTGATTGTCAACAAGTCAAGTGCAACAAGCTGGGGCTTCTGAACGCCAAAGATATTTGTACTCCCGAGAGCTTCCAATAGTCTTTTTCAAAAGCTTCCAGCCCTTCTTTTGCCAGACACAGTAGGTCCCCATTCCGTAATCGCCCACAATTATAGGACGGGCTAGACCGAACAAATTACAACTTTCTAAATGTTAACTGTAACATGTTTTGTTTTTGTTTTTGGTCAGAGGAGCCAAGCACTTCGAAAACGAAGAAATGACCCAAGCTCATTTTATTATTTTCTTTTAAAGATGTTACTCTTAGCATTAAAACCTGAATATTTGCTACTTTAAATTCCTAATTTTAATCCTTCAGGCCCATATCGCTGGGCAATCTGGGGGCAGGAGAGGCAGAAATAGAAACCAATTTAAAAGCTTTCTGCTGGATCTCTGAGCAGCTATCTGGAAAGGCCCTGTTGGGCTGTGTTTATTGGAATTTCTATACACAATAAATGAGATTTTAAATTTACATCAAAAGTCACAGAGTGAAAGGAATTGACTAAGCATTCCACTTGAATTTTTGTTAAAGCAAAGCTTTAATCAGCTTGTTTCCTTCCAGGTTAGTCTTTTTCTCAATTTCAAAAATGTTTTCTTCTAATTCAGCTGTAAGAATTACATTTTCTATAAGCAAGTAGATATAATTTCCAACAGTACTTTTGCAGCAAAGTTTGGAGCGGAGGGCCAGGTATTTTTACGAAAGGGCACGTAAGTAACTTCATTTTTCCCTGCCGGCTCTGCAACCATGCCGCTGGGAGACCCATCGGCCGGAGTAAATGACTCAAGATCACGAACTCTCACACCTCCAAATAACAGGCCAATTAAAAAGGAAAGAAAGAAAAGAACGAGCTAGACGGAGACCACAGTGAAATATTGTAAAGAGACACCCGCCGTAGGCTAATTCTAATAGCAGGCCCATTTTAAAAATCAGAACTACATCATCTCCTCCTTCCTACCCTCCCCCATTTTTATTTCCTAGGTGCTCACACCTCACCGGGGGCTCCCAAGCCCCTGCCTTCTTGGTCCGACACAGTCTTGTTTATATTTTATTGTCCAGATTTTAAGACCCAGTTTTGTCTGCATTTCTCCCTTCCTCCCACAAACACAACATCAAAATGAGATGGTTTCAAAGCGAAGCGCCGAGCCTGTCGTAAACTCATTACCTCCAGACGTCTCGCCGGCTCGATGGCTTTATGACACCTTGGCTCTTCCTGTTTTCAAAGAGCCCTAGGTATCGGGTTGGCCGCAGGGGCGGGAGTAAGCAGCACCTTCTGCCGGATCTGGGCCTTGGCTTTCCCTCCCAGCCCCCCTCTGCTTTTTCTTCAAGTCCCCTCTTTCATCAGGATCCCCCCAAACTCTGCCATTGCCCCCGCCTTCCACCCAGCCCAGGCCACACGGCGCCGCCGCCCCTCAGGACTGCAAAGGCTGTGCTGGGCCCGAACCCTCACTTACAATGACCTTCATTTTAGTCTCTGAAGGTGGCCCTCTGAGGGCCAAGCTGGGGGCTAAACAGTCACCGAAACTGAGTTGGGGGGGAGGGGGCGTTGAGAAGGGGTGGGGATAGCTGAGGAGGAGAGACTTGACCATTTCGATCTGCTAAGGTCACTTTGGGGCTCTTGAGGGTAGGGCGGAAGTTCCCAGCCTAACTGGCTCAGCCCTCCGGGAGCCGGCCAGCCTGAAGAGCTGGGGGGAGTTGCTCCCGAGTACAGAGTTGGCCTTTCCCTTGTTTAGAGAGGAGAGTGGATGGCTGGTACTTCATCAGCAGCGGGAGAGGTGGGGTGCAGTGTGCCAAAGCTCCAGCGACAGGGTGCCTGGCTTGGGGGGGGGGGGGCGTGGGCTTTGCTGGGCACTGCCCGTGAGGCTGACACTGGGCCCAGGGCACAGAGTTCGCCGAGAAGCTGGAATCAGGCTGGGGGAAAGACAGAGCAGCCAAGGGCCCCCCAGAGGCTGTGCTCTGGCTGCCTCTGCCCACACAAAGGGAGACTCAGAGGCACATCAGACAGACCTCTCAGGTGTAAGGGCTCCAGATTTTTAGCAGTGTCTCCCTCCCAGAGATGGGGGAGAAGTCCTGTGAGGGTGATATTTTGCAGAGAAAAAGAGAAAGCAGGCACACAGTGTTCAGGGCCAGCGTCTGGGCTCCATTTGATCAGGTCAGCATTTATTGGTAGGAAGCGGTAACATTTACAACTGGTCCTCAGGCAGGAGCCCGGAGGGCCTACACCCGCGGCCGGCCGCCTACGCGAGGTGAGCCCTCCCCAGGAGAGAGCGGCTCCTCCAGTGCACTGAGAATAAACCCCCGACCCACCAGAGGCCCTGGGCTCCTCTCTCGGCCTCATTTCAGGTCTCAGCGGAGGGCCCGCGGGCTCTCTGAGGGAAGAGGACTTCACTAACTGGTGGGCAACCTGGGCGGGCCCCCCACGGTTGTCGCTCTGCCTTCATTCTCAGAAGTGGGGCGCACTTGGCCCTTGCTTGAGCAGCTCTGGGGGCTAAACTACAGCACTTTTCAGAAACATAGGGGACATTTACACAAGAGAGGGCTCTTCAATCCAGCGTGCACTCACAAAATATAGCATTTCCTATGGAACCAACGGGTCAGGAAAGGGAGGGAGCGGGAAAAGGCGAAACCCCAAAGCCACTTCGTTTCTCCAACACATAAGCGAGCAAATACAGAGTCCCCCAAATACCTCACAGAGACCAACCGCACAGTCACTTCTACCTAAAAAAAAAAGGGGGGGGAGGGGGGGAATGTCCGAATCGCTGGAGAGTTTCTGGAAATCAAGCACCCACAAACAAAAAAACCCGCTGCTTTTGCAGCGCAGAGTGGTCCCGCCAGCGGCGCGCCGGGTCAGTCTCCTTTGGGGCATTTCTCCTTGCTCATCTTTTTCATTTTCATTCTACGATTCTGGAACCAGATTTTGACTTGTCTCTCTGTGAGGTTTAGAATCCTTGCCACCTCGTAGCGCCGGTCCCGGGTGAGGTACATGTTAAAGAGGAATTCCTTCTCCAGCTCTAGCGTCTGGTATTTGGTGTAGGGACAGCGCTTTTTCCGGGTGGAGCGAGCGTGGATCCAGTTTGCTGCAGGGTTGTCTACGAAGAGGGGGGTTTGGAGAAGGGGATCGAGGGCGGAGGGGAGGCAAGGAGAGACGACAGGGTGGGGGAGAGAGGTCGTTAAATTAATTTCACCAAGGATGGCCGCTTTTCACAACTTGGGGGGAATTATCATAAAAAGCCTTAATGCCCGCGCTCTGTTTACCGTACAAACCGCGCGCCTAGGGTAGGTGGTTATGGGAAGCTTTTTATGGATGCGTGTTGCTCGCCTAGGCTAGGGTAGGCGTCTAGACGTTTTTATAGGTTAGTAAAACTATCAGTTTTGCACATTCGAGCCTTACAGGTTTCAGCAATAAATCAGGGGGCAATTTCTTTTGCACTTACTTGGGTCAAGTTGCTGCTGCGGCGGCTGCGGATGCTGCTTCTCCTCCTCCTTCAGTGGGCAGCCTGGGCTGGGGTGGTCGCTGCAAGCCGAGGGCTCCGAGGAGCCGCCTGCCCCAGACCCGGACCCGATCCCTGCCCCGGGCCCGGTTCCCCCAGCCGCAGCTGCTGCCTTGTCCCGTAGGAACGAGTTGCAGGAGAACTCGGGGCCGCCGCTCCCCTGGGACTCCCGGGCCGCGGAGCACTCAGTCCGTTTGGAGGAGGAAGACGTGGAAGTGGAGGAGGAGGTGGAGGTGGCGGCGGCGGCGGCGGCGGCAGGGGTCGGGGCCGCTCCGGTTTCAGGCTTAATCCCGTAGTGGCGCCCGTTGGGTGGGCCGCTGGGGCCGGGGCTGGGACCAGGGCCCGGGCCACCTCCGCCCCCGCTGCTACCGCCTCCGCCCGCGCCGCCCGGAAAACCGGGCAGCGGCTCCATCCAGGAGCGCATGTAGCGGCCGGGCTCGGAGGCGGCGGCGGCCAGGGGCGGCGGGGGCACGTACGGGTGGTAGAGGCCGCTCATCGCCGCCGCCGCCGGGGGCTGAGCGGGCACCGCGGACCACGAGGCGGAGAACACGGCCGATTTGGGGGCAAAACTACACGAGGCAAACTCGGCGGCAGCGGCGGCCGGGCTGTCGGCCACACCTGCGGGCCTGCCCTGCGCGCCGGGCCCCGGCGGTCCAAAGCGCGCGGCGAACACCTCATCGCCCTCATGGCCTATGAGCGAGTCCACGTAGTAGTTGCTGAGGGTGCCACTGGAGGACATTTTGAGGCGCCGTGCGCTCCCACCCAAGGTTACACTGCCCGCCGCGGCGCCGCTCCCCGCCGGCGCCCGAGCCGCCGACTAGTTCGCAGGCTGCAGCTTCCACCATTGGTCGCGCGGCCCACGTGATCATATTTACCAATACCGGGAGTAAATCAGTCCGCTAAACTGGGGGCTGCTGTGATTTAAAAAATATATATATATCATCATCAACATAAACGCCGCAATTAGAGCGCGTGAGCCCGGTCCGTGCGCCCGGCTCGGTCCGGCCGGGCTCGGACAGCCGGGCAGTGGCTGGAACCACTACGCCCGACCGTGGCCGGAGGAGGCGCTGGGGACTATTTGTTCGTCTCCTCTAGTCGTCCTCGGTCCTGCAGTTCGAACCGAGACGCTGCCTCCCTAGCGCCTGGACTTCGAGCCACCGGCAGCGTGTCCAGGGCGCACCGAGCGCTTGGCCAGAGCCCGGAGCAGCCCGGGGAGCGCAGGGCGGGATGAGGCCCAAGCCAGGCCGGCCTTCCGAGGCGGCCCCCTGGCGCCCGAGGGGAGTTTTTTCCTTGTGCCTCTCTCCCTACCCAAACCCGCCCCTCCCTCCACATACCCACACACGCTCTCTCACAGCTTGTCGTGTTGTTTAAAACAGGTGGAAGACCTCTGTAATGATATTATGCCTTTCAATAAAAATTTTATGAGGTGTATTTGATTATAGATTAATGTGTCCCTAATAAAACGGACGGATGGAGCAGCTCGAGGGCCTCCTCCCCCTACCACACTCACACACGCCCGCGCAGCCACACACACCCCCGACGTGAGGCTGAGCACACGCCGCGGCCCGAAGGGTGAGCTGGGGCGGCCTGGCCCGCCGACTGGGTGCTTCGCTGGCCACCGGTGGGGCTTCTGTGTGCCCTCGGAAGTGCCGGCAGGCTGTCGAGTAGGCACCGCGAAGACAGTGGCGGCCAGGGTGCCTTGTCTTCTCCGGGGCTGCCGGAAAGGCCCTGGAAGAGAACAGGCCATAGGGCAGAACCCAAATGCTAGCGCAGGCCCGCTCCCATCCACCGCCCCAACCCTGCCTTGAAGAGGCCAGCGGGAACCGCATCTCCCCGGGGCCAGGACCGCTTCTTGTGGTTGTCCTTGGGCCACTGTCTTCTGAATTCTTCTTCTTCCTTCCCCACCCCCCCCTCCAGAGGTAAGGCTGGGCAGCCTTGAATCTGAGGGAAATGCCCATTGTCACTCCCAAATCCATGGTACAAAGCCTCGGAAGCGCCGCTGGGAGCCGAGACAAAAGCAGCCCCAGAGCAGGCGGCAGAGAATATATTCCGCACTCTACAAGTTGCTCAGAGCACCCTTGGAGGGATCCCAGCCCACCTCGAGCCCCGGAAAGGAAGGGGGTAAATGGCTACTTATGGCCTGATTGATTGCCTTTGCCAATGGCTTTCTGATTTTGTTCCAGAAGAGATGCCTTTGCCTGTAGCACGGGTTTTCCTCTGAGACACGGCCCCCTGTCAACAACTAATGGCGCTCCCCACATTGCAGGGAGGAAACGGATAAGTTAAAATTGCCCTCCTTCTCCTGCCCAACCAATGGAGGTCTGGGCAAATCTATCCCAGTGTTCCCAACCTGGCATTGACTCCGAGCCTTCTCTCTCCCGCCCCTAGGAAATGGCTCCCCTAAAGGGTTCTGTCTTGGAACTGGGGAAGGTTCTTGGTTTTCAGGAGGAGGTTTACAACCCTGAATAAATACGGAGCCTCCCACTGACTCCCTGGATGAGAACTGTAAGGCCTAGAGCCCCTCAATAGATAGTTTTATGGAGAAAAAGGAAGAAGTGAAAAGGCCGTGTTCTGTGAGGCTGCTTGAAGCTGGTGGAGAGCTTTTGCAACCACAGCACAACCTGGGGAAACGAATTCTCTGTCAGCTCTTCTCCCTTCTCCCAGGCAGCACTAGATAAGTCTGGACTCTCTCGGTGAAGGCTGGCTGGAGTTTTCCAAGCTGTGTCGGCAGCTGGAACATCGGACTTCATGGGAAGTCATGTCCATTTGCAAATTCTCTCTCAGTCACCTTTTGTACGTTTTCTTGCCTCCCAGAGACAGTGGCTCCAACCAGCATTTTGTAATTAAATAGAGAGAGCATTACCTGGGGGAAAAAAATGTCCTCCTTTAAGAAAATTTCGTGTGGGACCCTAAAAGGTAATGACTGGACATAAAATCCTTCCACAAGGAAACCAGGGCAAAGTGGGATGGGAAAACTCACCCATCCTCGGCTTCGCTGTGGCCTGGCTTGTCTTGCGCTTGGGATAGGGGTGGGGGTGAGGGAAGGGGGAGCAGAACTGGATCCGATGCAATGCTAGCTGCTGGTTGTCCTTGTTCTTGTAATGGAGGCCCGGCGGCTTCCAGGTGGGCAAGACCGCTTTCAACCTAGCCCCTGACGATGGCGTGCCAGCCAGAAATCGCCAAGACCCCACTAAAAGTATTAAAAAATAACACAACCAAAACCAAAGACAGGAAAACACACAAATGAGGTGCTGTGAAGAAAAAAGCAGCGTGGGCACAGGCTTACTTACCAGGCTCTGGTTAGAGGGGAACTCACACCCATCTAGAATTCAATTCTGTTACTACCTTGGGGAGGTGGGGGGGGGGAGGGTGGGAGAGGCGGGGAGAAGACTCCCCTTCTTCCCAACTATGAAGCCAGCACACCCAGGCTGGATTATCATTCCCCCAGCCACTGCCAAATTTTAGCGCCCTAGGCCTCCTCCAGCCTCTCCTATCTTCCTCCCCCTGCCCTCTATCACCGCCCCCTCCCCCGACTGCCCCCAAACAAGCAGTTTAACAGGAAGATAATCTCACCAAAGGCTTTCATTTCCACCGAAACATACATCCGTTTCAGAAAGCAGAGGGAGCGAACTCGTTTCCAGAGTTTATTGCATTATACATGCGACCAGAACATGCACAGAAAGGACAGGTTGCTGTTGTACTTCTACCAAACCACAGATGCACCACAAGGGAAGGCTACAAGGCGTAAGTCGTCAATATTCCATCTCACCAAGGACAATTGCTAAGTTCATTTGTGAAAAGATACATTGTAATGTGCTTTTTTAGTCCCCCTCCCCCCAAAGCTTGTGGGTTTTCGTAATCTTTTTTTAAATATATATGTAATTTAAGTACTTTAAAGTACTGGATGTATTCAAAACGCCATGAGATCATGGACTAACCACACACACAGACCTTTTGTGTTAGGAAAAACATGAAAAAGTCACATTGCTGGAGGGATGAATGGACCGATGGAGGCTGTACAGTTCCAATAAGTTAAGACCCAAATGAAAATGCGCAGTAATAGTTACCCTGCCTTACGATGAAAAAATAATAAATTACACGTGCTAGTTTTTTTTAATATATATACTCATAGGGATTACAGATCACTTGCAGCACGAACAGAATGACCCCAAAGTCACATTCTAGCAGGAAACAAAACAAAACAAAACAAAAAACAAAGAGCAATGAAGGTTTTGTTTCCGCCTTCCCAGTCCTCCAGCACTCGGCCCTGGAACGCGGTGCCCCCTCTCCGATCCTGGCCTCCGACGGGCCTGGGACCTAAGAGAAGGTGAGGTTGGCGGTCAGTTCTCGGATCCGGTTCTCTCGGCTCATCTTCTTGAGTTTCATTCGGCGGTTTTGAAACCAAATCTTGACCTGCCTGTCGGTGAGGTTAACGCTCTTACTGATCTCTAGGCGGCGCTCGCGGGTGAGGTACATATTGAACAAGAACTCTTTTTCTAATTCCAGCGTTTGGTGCTTAGTGTAAGGGCACCTCTTCTTTCTGCCACTCTTTGCAGTGAGCCAATTGCTGGTTGGAGTATCAGACTTGATTTCCTCTAACAAAATTAAAGGGAGAAGAAGAAAAAAAAATCAAGATTTTTTTTTTTCTCTCTCAGCCTGTTCAAATGTACCCTTGGCCATGACCCCGCTGGCAGCCAGGCCGCTTTGGGAAATGCTGGTATTAAACATTCCTCTTATGAGGTGGGCCCTGGAAGGGATTTGTAATTGATGCCAGATTAGTTTAAATGCCCACAACGACACGATGGAGGGTACTCTCGCCCTCGATGCTAGTAGGGTTGTCTTTCTCTCCCTCTCTCTTTTTCTCTCTCAACTTTCTGACCTGCACAAAACATTAGTACAATAGTAAACTTTCAGGATCTCCCCAGCAACGTTCTAAGTGGTCAGCTCACAACAGGGCTGGAGTGGAAGAAACAAACCACAGCCTGAACAAGACTGCCAACCCCACTGCTGCCTCACATCCCCAAGGCTGCCACCTCTTCCCCACTTCTCCTGCGCAGGCGGGGAGCCCCACAACCAGGTTTATAGTTGCCCTTCTCTTTCAAAAGATAACCAAGGAACTGAGTGCACCTTCTCCGACCTGCCTGGGCATTGAGGTACTCCCCAGAATTTCTTGAATTCTCATACCTTCTTGTCTCCACACAAAAGCATTCCCCGAGCTTCTTACTGTGGCCCACCTCTGGACACTGGGGGAGAGGCTCTGGGGCAGGGTTCCTCCTCAAAAAGCCAGAGCCCCTGGCTCTTTGCCCTAGCCCGTGCAGATTCCATTCTCCTCCCTTCAGCCTTTGCCCCCTTTGCAAATGGATTGCAAAGCTTGCGGCACTTTCCCCAGACAAAGCCAAGGTTACCCAGCCCCGCAGAGGTAGGGAGCCCTGTTCCCCAGCCCAAGCGCCAATCAGCCCAGTCACCTCGTTCCCATTGCCGCCCCCAAGCTCGCAGGATGCGGGGTGCACACACTTGAACACGAACACGGTGTCTTGGACCACCTTAAAATCATCATTGGGTGAAAGGCAAAGCTGGGACTGCAAATCTGAGCGGGAGAAAGGAGGTTCTGGGGCCGTGTTTACGAGCCGCAGGTCTCATTTGCCCTCTTTTGTTGCATTTCAGGTCTAGCTCAGGAAAAATAAACCCGGCAAGCCCTTCCTCTGCCCAGACGCCATCAGCGTGGGGCCAGGACTAGCCAGGAGGGCCAGGGCAGCCGGGGAGAAGCTGGGACCTTCTCGAGACTGAGACTGCCCCTCTAAAAGCCGGGAGGAGCAGCACCTGCCAGTCGGGCCCCGCCTCAGCTGCCCCGGCTCGACGCTGGGCACCCAGGCGCTCCCTCTCTGCCGGGTTCCCGGGCTGCACGCCCCGCTGGGGTGGCAACTTGCTCATACCGACCTTTGCTTTCCTTCTCCTGTACTTCGGGACTGGACACGGAGACCTCAGCCAGGCAGCTCCTTTCTTCCGGAAGGCCGCCCTTGGCCTCGGGGCTCTCCACCTGGGAGACTTTGGTGGGCTCCTGGCCGCTCACAGGCTCGTTCATCTTCTTTTCCATCTGCAGCTGGGCGGCCGAGAGCTGCGGCTTGGCCGCGCCGCGAGGGTTGAGCTGGAGCATGACTGTGGAGCTGCCTTCGGGGCTGTTATTGTACTCTTGGGTTTTCCCGGTGGCGTAGGTCTGACTCAGTCTAAAATATCCAGGGACAGGAACCTCGGGGTTCTCAACGGGACAGGACTCAGGGACCAGCCTCTGGTACGAAGGGACCTCAGCAGAAATGAGTTTGTTGCGCTTATCAGAATACATGCAGCAATTGGATTCTTCCTTAATGTTGGTGGTGAAGGAGCAAGTGGGGACTTGCTGTGTAACAGGTTGCTCTATTCGACAAGATCTGTTCGGGTCTGTCCAACTGTCTACTTGAGGTATATAAGGATGCACATTCATACCCATATTTTGGTGGTTCACTTCTCTTTTGGCCAGAGACGGGAGCAGTCCACAGGTTTGCATTCCATAGGTCCCCATGTCTGCGCTAGGTGGTGGCATGTACATGCTGGCGCTGCTCGAATAAAAACTGTCACTCCTGCAGGCACTGATCAAGGAATCTACTAAAAAAGTATTAGCAGCAGGAGAGCTGTTGGGAAAGGACATTTTGGGGAGGAATTTGAAGAAGAGAGATTGTGTCCTTTGTAGGCTGACATCTCTAGGAAAACATTCCCCGTGTAATTGTGGATGCCTCTGCCGACCACATGACAACCAAGCCAATGAGATTTGAAAATGGCCTTGAGCCGCAGCCTCCTCGCAGGTCACGTGCTCCAGAGCCCGGCCGGCCGGCCGCGTAAGCACGGACAACAGCGACATCTACTACGCGCCCGTGATAGTGCGCGCTGGAGACAACCGGCCCAGCGCTCTCCGTCGCCCGCCAGCCTCCCCGGGGCTCGTTCGGCCGGCCAGCCCCACTCGCGTCCCCCCGCTCCGGCGGCCGGGCCCCGCTGGCGGAAGGAAAGTCTCGGCCAGAGGGGCCTCCGGGAGGACACGCGCGGGGAGGGAAGCCGCAGTGCCGTGGCGCCAGCTCACAGAAGCATTCCCCGCACACACCCAGGCAGAACGCGCCCCAGAGCCGGGGCACGGGCGGGGGGTGGGTGCCCGGCTGGTTCAGTTTCTCCCGGGCAGCCTGGGAAGGTGAGTCGGATTCCCCGGGCTCTGCGACACCCCACCCCAGGGAGCCACAGTAAAGATCTCTCACGCAAAGACGCGGCCAAGTTACGGTGGGGAGCGGAGGCGAGAAGAGCCGCGAGGGCTAAGAGGCCAAGCAGCTGGCCAGCCCGGAGCCCCGAGGACCGGCCGGCTCTGGCGCTGTCCATTCCCTCCTCCGGCCCGAGGGAGATGCGGGCTCCCGGCCCCTCCGCGCCCCAGTGGGCTCTCCGAGCCTTGGAGCCTTCGGCAGTCGGAGGAACCACACCCCGACCTCTGCGGCCGGGCCGCTGGGAGCTTTCAGCCCGGAGACAATCCCTCGCCAGCAGCGGGCTATCCTGGAAAGCGTCCCTCCGGTTCCCAGCGGGAGAACGAAACCGAGGTTTCCCTCCCCACACACCCTGATAATAATGAGCAAAGAGGAAGGAAGGGAGGGAGAAAGAAAATAATTTTTTGCAAGGAAAGGGGAAAACTCTCGCCCACAGACTCCAGAAGTTTTGGAAAACTGACTGGGCCGAGTAGCAGACAGAGAGAGATGCAAAGGTGTCATTTGGTTCTTCTGCAAAGAAAAATATGTTTTCCTTTTATGGATTTTGTAAAAGCATTGGTTTCTGACAAGTGCAAGGTACAAAAGGTTGTGGAATTTATTAATACATATTAAGAAGAATCAGGGCGATCAATAAAATTCTCATCTACATTCTTGGGCTACTTGGTAATTTTCTTGCTTCTGAAGGTTTTTAAAGAGTTATACCCGCTGTTGCCACACACGGGAAGATATTTTATTAACAAATCAATCGAGACTTTGTAAAGGATAAGATTAATAGTTAAGATTTAGCATAATGGCGTTCGCTTTATGAATTATTGAAAATTATACTATTGATTTTTCCCCTTCGCTACTAACCAAGAAGGTCAATTTTTGTTTTAACACAAATCGTCAAATATTAAAAGCTATACTTTTGTCAGAAGTTGAGTTTTATAGTTTTGGACAATTCCTAAAATTATTTGACACCGGTCTGCTTGGGTAAGGGGAGGGAGAAAAAAAGGAGGTGGGAGAACCTTAGTCCTCTGTTTCCTTTGGTGACGGAAAGTTCTATAAAGAGGATTTGGTCTGGGGTTGTGGTCGAGCTCATTAAAGAACAACCACCATCACCACCATGGAAACTCAGAGTTTTATGAGAAACTTCTCCAACAACTTCCTTTCTTGTTCTCTGGTTGCAGGCGGGTGAGCCGCCCTTCGGAAGCCCCGGCCTCGGGGCAGCAGCGGGGAGCTTTAACCTTGATTTCCAAAGGCTTGCCCTAGGCGAGGGGCCGGGCCAGGGCACAGGAGCCGTCCTCGGGCTTCCCAGATCCCCTTCCCAGCATCTGAGAGAGGAAAAGGGCCCCAGAAACCCTGATTGGGAACCAGTTTCTCTCGGTCCGGGAAGGCGTCTGTGTTTTCTTCTCTCCACACTCGCCTTGTGCGGGCTGGCCTTGGATTTCAGGCCCAGAGACTGAACTTGTGGGCAAATTGGGTTTCCGCCTCAGCAGAACATTTCTTTGGAGCCCGATGCTCATTAACGCGTCTCAGCATTCTTGGGGAACTAGGAGCCTGCTCACTCCTTCACAAAAACCTTTTCCAATAAACCCTTTGTCCCCCCTCCCCAAAAGGAATCTCCCCTGGCCTGGTGGAAACAGGCGCTGAACATTATTTTCGGCCTTGGGACCACTTTGCCTGTCCCCTCTAAGTGCCCTCGCCCAAACAATAACCCCTTTTAAAAAACTCCACGGTGGCAATGAGACAGACCTTTTAAACCTTTACGCAGCTGTTCAAATACAACATCATTGTCAGGTTAAAAGCCTGGCGCCTCTAACTGCTCCGGCTGCGGGATGCCGGCTGGCGAAGCCCGGGGTTTAAACATTACCTTTCCGCAGGGGTGGCTGATTTTAAGCTTGAGGATGGGGAGGTGGCGGTGAGGAAAGCAGGAGGAAAAAAAAAAAATCCAACTTTTCACTCTAGCCTGCTACAGTCCTGTTCAAAGCTAACAGCCGCTGACCATCACCCCCAAAATGGTTTTATCACAAGGTGGAGATCATGATCCCGGCCACGGTTAAGCGTGCCCAAGGCTGGACAAAGTGCCCGCTGCACACACTCTCGGCAGGCATCCTGACGCCAGCCTGGCGCTCCAGGACTGTCGTCCCTTTGCATCTCAGCCAGGGGAGCTGCCTGGAACTCGGATGTCCAATTCTCCCTATCCCACTCGTGAGACAAGACTGTTTAATCTAATCGGGAATTTTATGCCCATCAAATGCCCTTTCATAATCTTTATTTATACACGAAGAAAACATTAGGCGAAAACCCAGCAATTCCTTGCGGAGCGGGTAGGTCTAGCGGTGAGCCAAAACAAACAAGATCTGCCTTCCGAATTTGGGGGCCTTTCTGTTTCAACTCTCAGTGGCTTGGGGCTCTAAGTCACCCCCGCACTGGAAGCTTTAAATAGGTCCTCTTCGTTCACAGAAAACGTGTATCAGATATAATTTTGAATCTATTATCACAAAATTCTATTTCATTCTTTCTCAAATATCTGCCTTCAGACCAGTTCCTTGAGGCCAGAGACTCCAGTGTTTCAGGGCGATTTTATCATAAAAATTGAGCAAAATAGAAAGAATACAGGAGGATGATCTGGACCTGGGAGGATGGAACATCTGGCTAAGACTCTAAAGCTAACTAACATGGGGCAAATGGAATGAAAAGGCAGTGGCTTTCGGGGCCAGCCTGTATTTTGCTTACGAGTATTTAATGTAGGTCCATAGCTGCTGTTTTCGATCATCTTTAGATCAGTTGGAGCAGTTACCATTAATAATAAATCAATATCGTGCTATAAAGGAGATGAATATCCATATTTGTGCGGAGACATCCTTCTCCCTGGCACAGCTCTTCCCAGAGAAAAATTAATAGGGTCGCTTTAGCAAGAAATTAGCATTTGTAATCAAGAAGTGGCTTGCATCTGCGCTCCTCTGTCACCAGGAAGAAGAGCAGTGACCCTGGGCCTGAGTAGACCTGGGGACTCCTAGGTTCACCCTGAATTCGGGCCCTGAGTGGCCTCAGGGCTGTGTCACTCTTTGGGGGCAGAGCGGATGGGGACAAATTTTAAAGGCTTCTTCCCCAGGGAGCCCCTCCGGGTTGCACTGTGCACCTCCCAGGCAACGTGAAAAGCAATCTGGGGGGCAAGTGGGGAGGCTGTGGAAGCCACCACCACCTCAATGAAGAGTGTGTGGAGATTGTGCAAAAAGGCTGGCCGCTGGGGAGCCTCTTTCCGTTACAGACACAAAAGACTCCTACTTGGCTCATTTTCCCTCCACTTCAGGATCTGAGACCTCGGTGACTCAAGATACATGGCCACACTCCACGAGCGCCACCGGCTCTGAACAGTCAGGAGGGGTTGGCTCTGCAGCCCCCCTAAGTCCTGGTCCGATCCTCTGTCCTTTTTCAGGCCCATGTAGGGCGCTGCTGGTAGGAAGGGAACTGCGGACTGCCGAGTACCCGTTGTCTGAGGAAGGCTGCCAGCCAAGGCCAAGAGACCCCCGCCCCCGAAAGGCCACGTGCACCCCCGCTGCAGCTGCCTAAAGAGGAACACAACGACATTTGGGGAGGAGAGTTCTCGCCCCACCTGGACTGAGGCCCAGGTCAGGCTCCGAGAAATGTCGCTTCACGATACCGACCCGCAGTCAGACAGACAGGAGTCAGGGGTGCCCGCGGGGAACACCTATGCCTCTGGCTGACGCCGCACTTGGGGGCTCGTGGCGCCCCAGCCTCCACTGAAGCCGATGCCGGCTCCCAGGGGTGGACCCAGGGCCTTTGGTCTAGGGTCTGGAGAAAGGAGAGAGAGCCGAAGAGGCCAGCACTAATTCTGGGGGATGGAGGCGCTTCACAATGAACTTCGGGAAAGAAGGCATAGCCACCTTCCCTTAGAACGGCCCAGGTCCTGCAGCCCTCCCTTCTGGAACCTCCCTTTTGGACAAGGATGGTGACAGAGGCCCTCCCCAAAGTCAGGGGCTTTGCAAAAGGGGGATGGGGCACAAGGAGGACACGCAGCAAGAAAACCGCTTCCAAGAGCTGGTGCCAAAATCAAACTCCGTGCTCAAGGCCAGCAGGCGGCTGGGAAGAATGTCCAGGATTCTGTCAAAGGCAAAGCTCGTTTGCTTCAAATGCAACCCCCATTCTCTGCCACCTTGTAGTGTAAATGTTTCCCCGGGATGGTCTGCGGCTACCCGCAGCCACCAAGCCCAGCTTGACCCTGTCGCCCCAACTCATAGTTCTGCCAGAGCCTCCCATCACCGGGCGCCAGGCACGGCTCGATTGGGGGGCACTCCCTCGCCCAGAACGACCCCCTCAGTCCCAACGCGGCTCATGGCTCATTTTCTCTGAGACCACACTCAGCTAAGTTGCCGGCGCCCTCATCTGTCTTAAACAAAAGCCTTTTAATCATCTCAGGCGGTCGGAGAGCGTACCAGGCGGATGCTGTTTTGGGGAGGAGTTGGTCCTACCCTGTATCCTTCTTCATACTCAAACCAACAAGAAAATGGATTTTCTCTAATTTAATTAACTCGCAGTGGCATGGCTTATTTCGAAATGCACATATTTGTCTTCTAAAAAAATCTCTCCTCGACACCACCAGGTTATACTACGGTATTCTTTGCGACAGCCTTATCTTTAGGAAGACAACGATTAGGTGATTGTCTATTTCAGGAATCCGGGTAGCTCCCTTTTCTCCATCTTTATACAACTTCCCACACCTCGTGGCTGCTGAGAACAAACAAACAGCAAACAAATACCTTAGGGGCCGCCGGTTTCTAACGGGCTGAGATTGCCTATTAGAATCCAGTATTGGAAAGATACGGTACCGCGGCCTATTCCGCCAAACGCGGCTTCTGGAACGTGAGCACGCCCCCGTGTGGCTCTCCAAGGCCATGCAAACGGGAAACGGTATCTCTCGGTTGGGCTTACCTAAGAGGGTGGACACACAAGCTTGCTACATTTAGACGCAGTTAAAAAAAAAAAAAAAAAAGACAGACGGAGAGAGAGAGAAATAAACCAGTTTTAAGATCCTGCAACGATCATACTACTAGGGCACTGACATTTTAACGGACGTCCAGAAATCCACACAAAGGAATCCCCTTCCGAACGAAATTATTCAATTGTAGGCTTTGTTTCTCTTGCAATTTTCACCAAAGGTTGAGAGGGCACTTTGGAAAACAGCACAATATTTTTAGTTTTGTTCCATAAAGTACAATAATTTATCTGACGGGGCAACAGTCCCCCCCCCCCAAATATAGCGAAGGTGTAAATCTGACTAGAGCTTCCTCTTTCAGGCGCCTGCTTTTAAAGTCATGGTTCTTCATTACAGCAAAGGGGACTGCTATCTATGACACCTTCCCCCCCCCCCAGAAAAAACCCACCTCAGTATATACCAGCTGTATAAAAAACATGCTGGTAGACATTTTAATCTAACCAGTATTTAAAAAAGAAGTCAATTGCTATCGAATTACACAAATGTTTGAAGGGAAATTAAGGTTATTGATCCTGAAATTAGGAATTTGCTTAGATTTATGGTGAGCCCCTGTTATGATTCTGTGTGGTCATAAATGTATGTGGGGGTCTGGATATGTGTAAGCATGTGTGTGTGTGAGAGTGGGTGGCGGCTGAATATCACAGAAGAACCTTAAGGCGCCTAATTATTCAGAAAGGTTAAAGGTGATGACCTTGACATTTTGGAAGTTCAAAGGCATACACTTATGCACTTATGTTTTTCCTCCCCCCCCCCAAACTTTGGCAATTAAAAAAATTTTGCATTTGGAAATGCATACCTCCTCTGAAGATGCATGGGGTCCTGTACACCTTATGGTTTTGTTTTGTTTTGTTTTTGACTTTGGGCTTAGGAGAGGTTAAGAGTCATAAGATTCACTTTACTTTTTTCAGAGAAAGAGATGCTTTTCTCACTCCTACAGTTTATTGCACATTGCGGAAATCTCTTTTGGGCCCACCAGAAGGTGTATAATATAACCCAATTAAGCTGTTTAGAACTTTGGCTTTTATGGTGTTGTCTAGACAGTTCAAGGTTTTGTAAACAGCCTGGCCTGGCCCTGCAACATAAAGTGCTGTTCAGCCCCCACCACATTCTTTAACTTGAAGCGATAAATGCAGTGAGGAGTGGGTCTGCAGCCTCAGGTCCTATTGCAGGGAGGGGTCTTACCTCCTCTCCTGCAGGCCCGCTGTGACACTAGCAAGGACCCCAAGCCCTCTCTCCACCATTGGTAACTTCCTTTTGGCAAATTATTATTTTTTTCAATGAAGGTTTCTAACCTTGGTTTCTTTTGGGGGGGGGACCCTGGCTCCTTGACAGCTTGTTAAGAGTGAATTTGGCTTGTCTAACAAGTTTTTTTAAAAATGGTTTTTGCCTTTTCAGAAATTCCAAGTTCACTAAGCTGGGAAATAGGGGGGAGGAGACGTCCTTCCTAGGTCCTGCTCTCCCAGCCTCATTGCCTGGAGGAAGGAGCACCACCATGGCTGGGTCCCACCGTCGATTCAGAAATTCATCTCTAGAGTGAATTTTAAAATGAGTGTAACCTAGAGAAGGTGAGAGAGAGCTACTCTTATTTCAGCAGGATCAAAAAGCATCTCACTTGATTTTCAGTTGCATATGGGAGAAGGTTCTGGCTACTAAAATACCCTAATCAGACAATAAACTTCTTTAAAGAGGAAAAAATCATATAGTGTGCTGAAGCTGTAACCTCCATTTTACTAGAAACCATTTATTCACACAAAACACAGTGACTTATGCCTCGATACGACAGACCAAAGGTACATTTCCCAGAGTTTAAATAATCTGCATTCACCAAGGGGGAAGGTCGGGTCCCTTAAACTCAGAACAAAAACAAGTGCCTTCCAACCAACCCAGCGGCCTAAACTCTCTACAGATCCCACAGCGTCCCCACGGGGACTCAGAGTGAGGGAGGGAGAACAACAGCACATTGGCGGTAAAATTGTAAAGGGACGTTTGCATTTACCATTTTCCCCTTATTAGGATCCATTCGGCCAAGTCCCCGGCCTCGTCCGCAGGCAGCAGTGGTCGCTGGGAGGTCCCGAGTTGACCGTGGGAAGGAATCGTGGAGTTCCACAGAGAAGAAGCGTCATTAAACCCAAGGACATTGGGCCTGCCGAGGGCAGGTTGCTGGGGAGGAGGGTGGGTGAGTGGGGCTCGGGGAGAGGGGTGCTTCCTGGAGCTCTCAAAATAAGGGGTTTCCAGTGAAATACTGCAGACGGTCTCTGTTCAGTTTCTTTTCTTTCATTCTTCGATTCTGGAACCAGATTTTGACTTGCCGGTCAGTGAGGTTGAGCATCCGAGAGAGTTGGAGTCTTTTCTCTTTGTTTATGTACACGTTAAAGAAAAACTCGCGTTCCAGTTCGCGGATCTGGTACTTGGTGTAGGGACAGCGCTTTTTCCGGGACCGCTGGGGGGCCACTGCAAGGCAAAGAAACCAAGAGGTGAGAGAGACCGCTGACTGCCCACCCCCACCCGCCCTGCGGCCCAGGCCCAAGCGAGGGCCAGGCCTCAGCCCGTTGGGGACGTCCCCTGCCGCAGCTGAAAGACCCTGCTTGCGTCGTGGGGGATGATATATGGGCGGGCACAGGAGAGTGCGGGCGTGGACGTGTGTACACGCCCGGACACACACACACACACACACACACACACACACACACACACACACACTGGCACAGAGGCGGAGAAGCAGAGGGCAAGGCAGGCTCTGAGTTGGAACCCTAAGGGAGAGAAACACGAGCGCGCCGGGGCATCTGCTCCGACTCCAGCCAGCAGCGCGCGTCAGCCAGAGGCTTGGATAAAGTCCAGTTCAAGGATCTCCCCACCCCACCCCCCTTAGAAGCAGGAGGCTCCAGTGTCCACACTCACCAAGTGGCTTGAAATCTCCCCTCCCTCACTCCATGGTCTCTAGCACCACCCCACCCCCCCAAACTGGGGAAAAGCTCTCTGTAGCGATTAATGTCCCCTCGAAGTCTACCTTAAGCCCACCTAAATTGGTTTCCTATCGTAAACACACTTTACAACGGCCCGGGAAATCTTATAGGATGTATAAACCCCTTCGAACGCTTATAAAGCAGCACATAAAACGGCGCAAGCAGAGGGAGGCCCCCGCCGCCCCCCCGCGCCCGCGGCCCCCCGGCCCAGCCGCCCACCCCGCACCGGGTGCCTACCTGTGCCGCCACTCTTTTCAGCCCCCGCCTCCCCCGGGGGCCCCTCGCCGTCGCCGCCGCCTCCTTCTGCCGCCCCCTTGGGCTCCGCGCCGGGGGTCGCCTTGGCGCAGGGACTTCCCCCGCCGCCACCGGCCCCCGTCTTGGGGTCGCCCTTGTCGGCAGCGCCCTCGGGCTGTGGCGGCGCAGGAGGCGGAGGGGGCTGCGGCCCGGCGAACGGGGGCCCGGGAGCAGCCTCGTAGAACTGGTCGAAACCCTGCGGCAGGATGCCGTTGCGGCCCACAGCGCTGTAGAAGTTGGAGGCGGCGCCCGCGGGGCCGTGTGGCGGCCCGGGAGCGGCGCACACTGGCTCGGGCGCCTTGAAGAGCACGTCCGGCCGGCGGCCCGCGGGAGGGAGCAGCTCGCGCTGCATGGCCGCCTCCTCAGCCGCCGCCGCCGCCGCCGCCGCCGCCGCGGCTGCCGCGTAGTAGGGAGCGTAGCCCCCGGCGCCGCCGCTGCCGCCCCCGCCGGGGCCGCCCCCGCCGCCGCCGCCCCCCGCGCCGCCGCCGCCGCCGCCGCGGTACGGCCACTTGGCGCGCTCCAGGCCGTAGTCGCGGAAGGCCACTTCGCGCACGGGCTGGACGTGCGGCGCCAGGTTGGAAGAGTAGGGGAAAGTCATCTGGCAGGACGACGGTTGCGATAGGAACGACGGCTTGCTGGCGAAGTCCGACGGGGCCACATAGTAGGCGCAGCCCGGCAGGTACATGCTGGCTGCGCTCGGGCCGCACTCATCAAAGTCGTTCATGGCTCCGCGGCGTGCGCGCCGGCGAGCCCCGGGCCGCTCCCCGCGCCGCCAACCTGAGCCATCGATTGCACAAGAGGCTTGGGCCAGGATCAACTAAGCAAAAATCCCCACCGGGCGCTGACGTGCAATTCATCTTGATTGATTCTGGTGGTAATTATGTCACGTGACGCCATGGAGAGAAATGTCCTTATATCTATATCAGCTCTCGCCAACACGCCCCGGGACGGCTCCTGGCGCCGAGACACGCGCGCGCTGGGGGCGGATCGGTCTCCCTCTCCAGCCGGCACTCTCCGGGCGCCCCCTGACCAGGCTGCGCCGCAGGCCGGTCACCTGTGCGCCGCCGGCGGCTGCCACTGCTGGGTGCATCTGCCACCGCCCGGCTGGGCCGCCCGCCCGCGCCCGCCCGCCCGCGCCGCTTTAAGTACGCGGACCGAAGCCGGCGGGGAGGAGGAGGGAGGGGGAGGAAGGGGGAGGAAGGGGGAAGGGAAAGAAGCGGAGAGCGGAGGGGGGAGCCCCAGCCCAGGGCACAGGGGACTAGGTGTGAGGTTGTGAGGTTCCCACCCCCCACACCTCTTCCTGCAGCCGCTCCCTCCCCCGCGACGCCGCCACCCTCTGCAGCTTGCCCGCCAGGAGCTTGTTGCTTCTTGCTCAAGGGGCGTAATTGCGCCACTCTCGGGGCGCGAGGAGCCCTGATTTACATATTTCTCAGCCCTGCGCGTTTATCGCGGAATAACTTGGCTCTCTCCATTCCTGACCCCGGGAACGCGAGTGCCAGCCTCAGAAAAAAACTCACGCCAAAACCCTACCAGGAGCTCACCCAGGCCAGGGCCTCGGTGCCCACTCGGATCTTTCGCCCTCTCTCCTCCTCTCTGTGTTCCTGTCTCTCTTTCTCCTTCCTTCGTCTCCCTTCAGTTTTCTCACATCTCTCTCTCCTGTCTTCTCTTCTCCCACTCCCTTCTCTTGTTTCCTCTTGCCTCCTTGGGGTGTCTGGCTGGCTCAGTCAGAAGAGCATCTGACTCTCGAGCCTCTTGCCTTCTTCCTTCCTCTTACTTTCCTCGTTTCCTTTCCTTTCTCTGTCCCCTGATCCTCTCTCTTCCTTTCCCCTAGCTGTGTGTCACCACCTCTGTGCTCTCCCTGTCGCCTCTCTGCCTTTTCTCTCCCAATGCTAACGCAAGGAGGAAGTTCAGCCAGCGGAGACGCCCCATGCCCCTCTAGAAGGTGGGGGGTCTGGTGAACAAAAGGATCTGGAGTCCTACTCTAAAGGTGCCTGGCCTCCCACTCCCTACCAACCGGAGACAAACCACTGGCGCCTCCACCCTCCTCACCCTCTCTGCTTTTTGACCTGGACTGGGACCAGCCCGCCTCACATCCAGCCCCTTCTTTGCTTCGGAGCCCCTCCAAGGCCTACGCGTCCACGCCGCCGAGTCTCCCCCAGGCTCCTGCGGTGCCCTGGGGCCGGCATGATCACTGAGGGGCTCCTCCAGGTGGTCCGGTGGCTCTGGGAGGGGGGAGTGCTCTCAGCAGCTCTTTCCTCCTTGCTTGAGCCTCCCTGTACCACTTGACCCCCAGGGCCCCCCATCCATTTGCCCCAAGGCCTCACTTTCCTTCGCTGCCGCTGTGTCCCTCTTTCCTACCCCGTGGGGCCGGGCGAGGCCTGGACTCCGGCCTCTGGGAGAGCCAGCGCTCTCCAAAGGAAAGAATCAGTCTCTCAGAAAGAAGCTCCCCAAACCCAAATCCCAGAACCGAGGGCAAGAAGTTGCCCCTGTACCCAAGATTCCTCTGCCCAGGCAATCCCAGAACTGGGTTCTGGGCCTCAACCCTACGCTCAGGGCGGGCGACGCAGGCTGAGAAGCTGGTTCCCTCCCTGGCCCCGGCTGCCGCAGTGCCCGTGTGGTGAGCTCTGCCCACCATGCCGACAGACAGAGAAAAGGCGGGTGATCGGAGCTCATATCTATTTTCTGGCCGTTGTCCCCCCCCTCTTCCTCTTTCTCCTCCCTCCTTTTCTCCCTCCCACTCTTCTTCCTCCGCCCCCCTCCCACCTCTGCTTTCCTCCGAACGCTGCGCAAACAGGTCGGTGGCGACTGGAGGGCAAGGAGGCTCCCCCAGCCCCCCAAACTACCCATCGTTTTGTGCACCTTCCTCCCAGCTGGCACCCTCGCCCAGATTCCCGCTCGCCCCTTTCTCCTCAGTCCAGACCGCCAGCACACTTATCTGCCTCCTATCTCCATCCCCCGCCCAAGCCTCTCCCTTTCGGGCTCGTTCGTGGTCGACGCCCCTGGATCTCTCTCCTAAAATGGCTCCCCGGACACTGCACACTGGCCCTGCGGCCGCTCAGGACCCAGGGCAGCGGCTGCGCCCCCCACCCCCACCCCCGCAGCCGAGTCTTTATGGGTCTGGGAGTGCGGAAAATTCTCGCACCTTCTCTTCGTACGGGGTGGGGCGCAGGCAGCCTGCTGCCCCCAAAGCGGAGCCTGCTGACCGCCGAAGAGGGAAATGGGGAGGACGGAACCATTCAAGTTCAACGACATGGCGATGGCGGCTCCGGCTGGAGCCGCGCTTTGGCGGGGGAGGGTGCGCCATCTGCAGCGGCGCGCGGGTGCACAGGGGAAGGGGCAGCGGACCCCTCTCTGCGCGTTAGCGCGGACCCCCGCCCCCACACCCAACCTTGGGCTTTCATTTTCCGCCCGGCCCGCTACGGCCTTTTGCCCTAGCTCCCTCCTCGATCCTCACCCCGAAACCTAAGGAAAACCGCAGCCTCCCGACCCGCGCGTCCCGCGAGAACCTACCATGAAGACTCCGGCGTTGTGGCCTTGTCCTTGCCTGCGCGGCCCCACTCGAAGCACAGAGAGCGCATCCGACCCTCCCGGCACATCCAGCTGCTCCGCGAGTGGTAGCTTTCCGCGCAGCGCCCAGACGCGATGCGGTAATTTTGAGCCACCCAAGATAAGACACTAACTTGACCTTAACTTTGTCAGGGCGCCCCTGGTATCTGGAGAACGTGAACAGACACTGTCTGGCAGCCCTCGTAAAAGCTGACTGGGGAAGGGATTCTGAGTCATTTCATTTATTGCCACTACAGTTCTGCAAGAAAGCTTTTCCTCCCTGCCAAACTTTAATTATTTATGCTCTTTTAGGAAACGAAAGAAGAGGAGAAACGCGGGGGGAAAACACCCAGAGCCAGTCCCTTCCCAGCAGAACCTTTGGAATGGACTCCCTAAGTCAAATGACCGGAGAACAAAAATGTGGGGAGATCACCTTTGTCCAAGGACGATCGGACAGGCGCTGTGCACCCCCCCCCCGCCCCACGAAGGGGGGGTGGTGGTGAATGCAGCTGGGAGAGGCGGGGTGAAGAGGCACCCTCCCCCCCACCCCCGCAGACATGAATATTTACAACGGTTCTGAATTTCTCCTCCACCCGCCGGCCTCCCGGAAGCCTCCCCAGCCCGCCTCCCTCGGGAAGAGCCCCCAGGCCTTAAGAGTCCCCCGGTCGGCCCTCTGAGCTCGCAGCCGATTGAATGCCAGACGAAGCCATTTTTTCTCGTTTAAAACCCTTTTTCTTGATCAAGAGGCCTGCCTGGACTGCCGCATTTCGGAGGACGCATTTGTCTTTGTGCGAGGGAATGTTGAGCACTCAGATTTCAGCATCATTTCTCTCGGCGTTTGTTTCTTACGAATTTCATCGTGGTTCCAAATCCCTGACAGGACTTCGGCTAGGAAAGGAGAGAGGACACCACTGCCTTTGTATTTGTGCGGGTCAGTAAAAGGGATAGATTTGAAAAAACACTGCTGAAGCCCCAACCAACAGTCAAGATTTTACACTTAGAATCCTTTCGATCTCTTTGGGGAGTGGTCTCCATGAATTTCTCCTCCCACCCCACATCCCAGGCTAAAGAGAAAGAACATGGTGATTTAATGGTATACATGGGAAAGAAACTCTCTCTCTGTGTTACTGTAGGGTCTGCATCTAAGTCTGATTTCCTAGTCTTTTACCCAGCTTTCCGGACCTGAGGTCTGAGAGGTCTGAGTGTGGCCTCCGCCTTTGTTCCCTTGTTCTGGGAGAGAGATCCAGCTCCGGGTACCACCGCCTCCCTGAGCCCCATCAGGTGGGAAAACATTTCTAAAGACAGGGCCTCAGGAGCCTCTGGCTTCCTACCCGCCCCCCGCCCCCCCCCCACCATTGTGTTTTTCTTAAAGGAGCTACTTTAAAAATATTTTTAACATACACATCAAACTGGCTTCAGGAAAGGGGAGTTGGAACCCATGAACACTTGGTCTTAGAGATTTAGTGGTTCTTGCTAATTCTTCCACTTGCTAAAAGCTAACAGTTCTCTAGTTGCCATCTCAGAGCTAGCTGGGAGTTGGGGTCTGCAAGAGGATGGCAGCTTTCCCAGCCTCAGCTGGAGGCTCCTAAGGCATATAAGGGTGCTGAGGCCACATTTCCCAAGGGACCATGCTGGGCTCCAGGCAAAGGTGCCAGCATGGAGAATTTCCACAGGGCATAGCCTGTTTGAAAGAAGCCTGACCAAAAACATGGCAAGGAGAGATCTTTTGTATTGAGACCCGAGGAGCCTCCTATTTTGGCAGGCACCCCCTCCCCATAACAGCAAGCTTCAAAATTGGGGTATTTAGGCAACATACAGAAGCCCTGGGGTGCAACAAGCTTAGAGTTCCCTTAAGGTTGGAGACAAGCTCAAGTCTGCCTACAGTCCCCTTTCCTCCCACTTGGATGTTTCATACACATTTTATTCATGGGCTTTTATGCACCATTTTCTGACCGACTTGGAAGCCATTTTCTCATTTAATGAACAGTCAACACCCGCAGCGAAACCACAACCAGAAAAGAAAAACGAATTTGGTGGCCTAACATCATTAGGAGGGAATCTGAATTGTTTAGAAAAATGGACATCAGTCCCTTGACAACTTGGCTGGGACTTGGATATTTATTTCCATTCAAAACATTTCTATGTATCTGATATGTACAAGCTATTGTGGGGTTTTTTTTTTTGACAAAATCAAAACAACATAAAACATGCACAACAACTATTAGATAGCAGAGAAAATGCAATTAGTCAAAACATCAACTGAGGTCAGTTGGGCTGAGGCTTGGGGCTATGTGGGGTGCCCACTCCCCATCTAGGGCCTAGTCCCCCACTAAAAACAAGTCATCCGACTTTGGGAAGGAATCAACTCTTTGGCTGTCATACATCTCAGTTGAAGTTGGGGGGCGCTACTTCTGAGAAGGAGAGGGAAAAGAGGTAGGGGATGGTAGGAGGAGTTGGAGGGGGGTGCTCGGTTTCAGTGAGGTTAAGACAGGACACCCCAGCACATGCAAAACACCTCTACCTGGCATTCAGGAACCCCAGCTGCAACAAAGCAAGCCCAGCAGGGCCCAGGGCCTTACAGGCTCCATGGAGGCAGGACAGGCATGGGCTCAGGAAGGGCATAGCGCTGAGGCACAGAAAGGCCCCCAGTGGGGTTGTCTGGTGGTGATGAGGGTGAGAGAGCGGAACTTCTCTCTACTTGGTCTAGAGCAGCGACCAGGGGCTGAGGATTTGAAGGGCCTCCTCCTTCACCCCCTGACTACTGGAGGGCCTCTCACCTCCGCCTAATTATCCTAATTCAAGAAAGACATGTCCGCACCCTTACCCACCTCGACAGGACAGCCATATTTACAGTTGGAATGTAGGACACCCTTATCCTTGCTCACTCCCTTCTCCTCCCCCTGGATATTTTCCCCACCTCTTAGTGCACTCCAGCCTCAAAGCAGACTAGCAGCTGTCCTCACCAGAGCTCAGTCCAGTTACAGAGTGCAGGGCTCTGGCCTAGGCGTGTATGAGGAGATAGGAGACGTAGGGGAGTTTTACCAGTACAGTCTAGAGATTTCAGTTTGTGGTGGAGCCTCAGCCTCCCTGCTCGAATCCATGGGAAGGAAGTATGCACCCCATTCTGCCCAGCTGGAAGGGTCAGCCCAGCCCAAACTCCGAGGTGTCCATGAGTTTGTCCAGCCACCCCAGCCTTCTTCCCCTTGCCTTTCCTCTCCAAGTCTGAAGGTCTAGGGTAGCTTTTGTCCTCCGCAAGCAGCCAGGGCAGACAGGAGAGGGGCGGCACCCTTTCCTCACTCCAGAGCCACGATTCTGGCTTTGCCACAAGCGGCTTTGGTGGCAAAGAGAATTGGGCCCGCAGCCCTTTCTACTCCTTCCCGGAGGCCTTCCTAAATTCAATTCCACTCTGCGCTCTAGTGAGGTGCCTGCTAAATTCAAAAAAGAACTGGGGAGGAGAGGAAAGGGAGTCTAGGTGGAAGCAGAATTCCAAGTACAAGGGTGCTAGAGTGAGCCCCCGTGTAAATGCCCCGGACAAGAGCTAGGACAGGTGACCCCAGGCCCCCACTTGGGAAGCCTCAAGGCCAAGGTTGTGCTGCAACTTCTGCAGGCCCCTCCCAGAGATCGGAAAGCGTGGAGGCCCAACTGGCCAGGGCACCTGGGCTGTGGACTGAGTGGGAGGGTACTTGGGACCAGCGGAGAAGGAGCGGAAGGAAAAGCCCCTAGTCCCAGTTCTTCCTCCACGCCAGGCCTCGGCTTAAAAGGGCAGGCCTGGCCAGCCGCGGCCACGCGGGGGGCTAGTATAGCGCCAGCGCCTGCTCGCGCAGGACCACGCGCTTCTTTTTCATACGCCGGTTCTGGAACCAGATTTTGACCTGCTGGTCGCTGAGGTTCAGCCGGTTGGACAATTCCTTGCGCTTCTGGCGGTTGATGAATTCGTTGAGGAGGAATTCGTTCTCCAGCTCCGCAATCTGCTGCTTGGTGTAGGGTTTCCGCTTCTTGCGGGTCCTCCCTGGGGCCGCCCCCCACGGCAGGCCTGCAACACACCCCCAACCCAAGTCAGCCCTGCCGGCTGCTCCCAGTTGTCTGCCCGCCCCCAGCGGCTCCCTCCCTCTGCACACTCTCCCCTGCACCCCACCTCCCAGCCCAGCCCAGACTGGCCCAGGGAGCATGGCCACCGTTTACCGTCGGGCAGCGAAGGTCGCAGGCAAGAGGCGACGCCCGCCGCCTGCACTGTCATGTTCAAGTTGAGCGGGCCCTTGGTGTCGTCCTTGAAGCCGGCAGCGCAGGGGGTCCCCTCGAGCAGGGCTGCAGAGCCCGCTGCCGCACGGCCCACACCCGCGTAGTCGTACTTGGCCGCTTTGAGAGCAGCGGCCGCGGGGGCCAGGCTAGAGTCGGGGACGAAGGGCGGCCGCACACGGCCACGGTCCTCCGGCCCAGCGGCCACATCGGGCGCATAAAACTTGGCCTGCTCTTCGGGTCCATCCTTGGCGCCCAGGGGCTGTAGACCAAGCGGCCCGGAACCGGCCAGGTAGGGCTGCGAGAAGCTGCCGAAAGCGGTGGCACCGGCAGGCTGCGCTGGGGCGCAGGACGCGGGCGTGGTGGCCCAGGGCAGCGCCCCTCGCGGGTATGAGATGGGGGGGAGCGCGGCCAACTGGCCGCCATTCGGCCGCAGGTTGGAGAAGTAGAAGGAGTCAGGCGACTGCAGATTCAGAAGCGAGCCCACATAGCCCGCTCTGTAGAGACTGCGCTCACACATCTCCAACAAAGGGCTTCGGCTGCGCTCGCAGCAGTATTTAGTTACAACCGGGAATAAGAGGACAGGCTCAGACGATTGGACGAAACTTTGCCTGCAGGTTCTTCAAAGCCGGTCATTTCAGCACCGCCTACATCCCCCGACCCGTTTTCCCCCCCTTCAGGGTATTATGATAACTCCCGCAATATTCGATGGAGAAGGAGGAGGCTGCCAGGCAGAAGAACCAAGGAACGTGGAACGAAGGTGAAACCACTGTGAGTTTCCGGGCTCAGCTTCAGGAGCGGGGGACATTGGGTGCCTTTGCCCCAATGTCCCTTGGGATCCTTCTTGGTCTTGATTGGCTTTGCACTCCCCCTTCCCACTGGCTACCTAGACCAGGCTTGCTTCCACGAGCTTTAAGTTGCAGCCACGGCCTTTTCTAGCGCTGTGCACCTCTGGCTAGGCTTGTCTAGAGAGTCCACTGTCTGGTGGGGCCACCAGCTCTGTCCCTAGGCCTGAGCTATGCTACTCCTAGGCCGATTTCTTCCTGCCCCTGTCCCTCTGGAGAGGATTCTGCACTGGTCATGTTGCATCGAGGACCCACACACGGCCTGAACCCGGCATGCTCCAAAGGTTTGCTGATGGAGGAGAAATGCATCACAAACTCTGCCCAAGTTTGGTGCCCAGGAAGGTGGTTTCACACCAATTCTGGTGTGCTTCTCTATGGCCAAGTCCTCTGCTCCCAGGAAATTTGCGGCCATCCCGGTCTGTGGAGAATGCTGGCCCAGGAAGGGGCAGCTGCATTGGCCAATCATGGCCAAAGGCTACATTCCTTTTATTGCCAGGAGTCACCTTGGCGACTACGTCCTGCCAACCAGAACTCCAAGCTGTTCAACTCCTCTGCAGCGGGCAGAGCAGAACGAGCTCCCCGGACTTGGTGTGGAAGGACAGAAGAGCCAGAGTCACTCGGCGGGGAACAGCACGGCTCGCCCAGGCAGCAGGCTAGCGGCGTTGCTCCGCTCAACGCCTCCAAGGCCGCTGGCGGGTTCGGGGTTCTGGAGAACAGGGGCCTGAGCAGGAGGGGCGGCGCTCCCTCGTCGGGGGCAATGCGGCAGCCCCCTCCGCAGGCCCTCCGGTTTAGCTTGGCCAGAGGGCTATGGGTCCTCCTCCCCTGCCTCGGTCCCAAGAAACCCAGTGGCCGCGTGACTGGCGGCCACCCCAACCTGCAGCCCTCCTCGCGGTCCCCGAGCCAAGCTGGAATTGGTTAGACCGCCAGCTCCGGCACGGAGACCACACAGGCGCCGCCGGAGGGCAAGGCTGACCACCGCGCTGCGACTTTGTTGTGAGTTATGGCGACCAATTGGGCGGTTCTGGGGAACGCAGCCGGTCTCTTCCTCCCGCTCTGGGGCGGGGGTATGGGGTGAGGGTGGGGATGTCCGAGACTCCTCAGGGTTCTGTCAGAGTTTCCTTACCAGCTCAGACACAGAGGGAAAAAAACTCCACTCCCCGTCCTTGGGGGTGGGGGCGTGGGGAGGTGTAGCCATAAGCTGCAACCTCAGTTCTTAGGGGCTTAAGGGATCCAGGCTCTCGTTTTGGGAAACTCTCCCTGTTTTCCAGGAGCTACAGACTCCCCAGGCCCAAAAGCTCCAGCTCCAGGGATCCCTGGAGTCTCATCTCCTCCCGTCTCAGCATGCAGCGATGCTCCGGTATTTCCAAGTCCAAGGGTGTCTTCTCCCGACCCTTAGGCAGCCGCACAGCAGCGGTTTACCCCTGGGGACTAAAGACATAAAGGCACTAAGTGAGCAATGAAAGACTAGAACAATTAGATTCCCTCCATTTCTCTTTGGCTCAGAGTGGTGTCCATCTGCCCCACCTTATCTCCTGGGTTTGTAATTTCCGAGGTCCAGCAGGCAAAGTTGTACGCTGGGAGCTAAGAGCTTGGAGCTGAGGACTGCGCGGCGGGGCGGGGCGGGGGCGGGGGCGGGGTGGGGGTGTTGGTGGGAAGGGCAGGAGGCTTGGCTGGTGAGCTGGAGAATGGGAGAGGATTTGGCCGCGGAGCTAAACCGCGAGTTCTGCCAATGCCGCCGACCGCCCAGGAGATGGCGAGCGAGCTCCACGCCTGGCGAGGCGCCGCCGCACGGTCAAGATCAACAGTGAAGGGCGGCACAGCCGGCCTGGGGTCGCCAGCCCGTGCGGTCACGGCCCGCTGCCAGGCTCCGCCAAGCGTCTCGGAAAGCCGGAGATCGTGGCAGCAAGGCTGGCGGGGACAGCGGAGTCAGAGGCACCCGGCAGGCTGCCAGACACGGGGAAGTGTCTCGGCCGCCCCTTTGTCTGGCGGTGCGTCCTGGCTGCAAACGCCTCCTTCGCCTCGTGGATCACGCGTAGACGCGCGGGCCTGGAGTCTCCACCAGCGGCACTCCAAACCTGCTAGGTTTCAGACGCGTCCTCCCTGCGGCCTCTCGGTCTCCGCCCGAAGAAAGGCCTCTCTCCCAAGCTCCCTTCGCCTTTGCTCCCCGTGGGCCTCCCTACCCGCGCTCCGGCCACCTACCGGCTCCTCTCCTCCCTCCTCAATTCGGAATATAAAAGGAATGCATATAAATAGCAACGTCTTCATCTGTTATTGATTTAGCCATCAATTCAAATTCCACCGGAGAGCATTTGAGCAGTTTTAATCTTCAGCAAACCTCCCCATTTCTCCTAGGCAGAGTAAACTGACCAGCAAACTACGGATGAAAGGAAAACCTCCAGGCAATCCCCGCATCCGACAGGAAACCTCAGAAATGGACCTGGGAAATGGAGTGCGGCCCTGGAGTCTGGAATTTACCAAAAAGGAGGAAAAACGACGTTGGAAAAGAAGGGAAAACAGGCCTGCTTCAGATGAAAGCACATCTTGCGAGGAAAGCAACATGCTAATTAGAAACTCTTCCTTAAAGTGGAAGGTCGGGGTAGTTATGTCCAGGGTTAGTTCTGTTCAGGGTTACTTCTCCAGAATTTGAGTCGTAGTCCGTTCTCTCTCTGTTTGCCTCTGTCTCCCTCTGTGTCTCTCTATCTCTGCCAGTTAAAACGAAGTTGGCCGCCCATAGCCAACCATCGATGCAAGATATGAAAGAAATCAAGCCGGGCCAGAGAAAACGAAAGTAGCTCCGGACCTTGGGTCTCTGCGTTTTCTCTAGCGGATCCATAAGGGAGCCCTCCCGCCATAAGAGTTTACATATTGTGTGAGGTTTTAAACATGCGTATTTAACTTACATACCAAAAAGTTAGCAACCACTAAACTGATTGTGCCTAGGCGCTAACAACACGAGGCACCCAGCTTCTCAGCGGCCATTTCCCTGAGTGGCAAAAAGGCCTCAAAAAAGCAAGTTCATTGGGCCTAAAAATTGCGTCTAGAGGTTTAGGGCGTATAATTATGGTTTTCAGTCCTCAAACGCTGTTTGGAGGCTGCTCGGAAAGGGCGATAAGGGATCAGCCTGAAATGTTTCTTTTTCAATTGCCAAATATGGATGTGTCTCATTTCTGGATCTTCCAAGAGTAGATATTTATAACAGCCTTTCTAGGAAGAACACCTTCAAGTGAGCACAATTTCCTACACCCAGACACAAACATACATATTGATTAAAAAAATAAAACTATTTGAATAAAGTGATAATATTGAAAGAGAAGTAAAATTTTATTGGAGATGTTTTTTTTTTTTTTTTTGGCCCGGTAAAAATACCATTTCAGACACCGCAAATTATATTCTCATTTAAAGACATCACTACTTATGTTAAAGCCACAGGGAAAAGGGTGGAGAGGGGTGGTGGAAATGGAGTGGGGTTTCAGAAAGTAGAACTGGTATTGAGTTTCCTTCATCTATAGCGAACATCATAATGTTGAGGACAACAAGATTTTATAATAAATAAGAACACAAGAGGTAACACAAGCTTGGAAAAAGAAAATACATAAAAGACGAAGAAACAAGAGAGTTCTGTTTATTTGCATCTCCCTAGGAATAAAAAAAAAATCATTTTTAAATGCCTGAAGCACTGCACACATATCCCAGCTCACAGACATTTCATCTACAAAAATATCTCTTGGTTGTATAAATATGCAGCACTTTAAAAAGTAGTTCTTTATCATCACATCATTTTTTTTCCACCTTGAACTTTAGAGCTCCACATTTTCATATTTGTTAGATGTTTTAAAATTCCAAGAGGGGCTCAATACATTTGTTCAGACAGTCAAGTTCTTCCTTGGGTTCTGGACAAAAGTTCCCACCCTTGGCCACATTGATTCATTCCCTTTCAGGGGACTGAGGAGATCACTTCAGTTCTAGTCCCACAGACCCAGGGTCAAGGAGAAGGTGTGCATTTATACCACCCATGGATTACTCTCACATTTGCAGCCATTTAAATATCTGCATTCAGAGCTGGGGAAATGAAGGCATCCATGAGGACAAATTATTTTCAAATTAAAGATTATAAAAGCACAAATCGACGACATATACTAAACACATAGAAGTACAACAGCAAATGAAAGATCCGAAGTAGGGAAGATTGTCTTCATTTCGATATCGATACAAACCCTATTTAATAAGGTAGCTGCTTTTAAAGCCATCAGAGTACCTCCAGCCGCCTGTTTTTAGACTTTCCCAGTGACCTTAGAGTGCTGCCTGCCCAGAGCTGTTTCCACTTGCCTCAGGGTGACTGCTGAGAGCTAATGATTAAATTGCCCAATCACAGGATATGAATGACTGCAAATCGTTCTGCCCTAATAGATTATGAAGATAATCAGTGCTGGAAACAGGCATTTGAAGTAATTTAAGAGAATAAAACCCTAAAATCATAATGGCACTTCTGAAATTCTTTGGGGGGGGGTATTATTCAAAAGTACTTCAAGTCCTTTATACTGGCCTGGAGGGAGAAACAGAACATTAAAAACATCATAAAAAATAAACCTAGACAAGAACAAAATCAATAATAAGCAAGTAAGAAACAGAACTACAAAGTCAGGTTGGGGTAGCAAAAGGTTTTAGAGCCTGATAGGGGAAGAGAGAAAAACAATTCACAAAATTTGCCATGATTGGCAGGGAGGTGGGAGGAATTAAATACATATTCAAGTCTTTCCGAAGGTCTTTTGGAGACAACTGAAAGCATTTAAATTCTCTTTGACCAATCTGGTCCACATCAGGAGACAGTGTCTTTGAGCTTGGAGACGATTTTCTTGTCTTTCACTCTTCGGTTCTGAAACCAAATGGTCACTTGTCTCTCGGATAGGTTCGTGGCGGCTGAGATCCGCCGCCGCTTGTCCTTGTTAATGAACTTGTTAATGGCATACTCGTTCTCCAGTTCTTTGAGCTGCAGTTTGGTGTAGGGCACCCTCTTCTTCCTCCCCCGACGGTAGACACACATGTCTGGCTGATTTAGAGCCACATCCCCTGGTATTTAAAAAAAAAAAAAAAAAAAAAAAAAAAGCACGAAAAAAATTAGACCAGGGTTTCTGGGGGCACCACTGGGGACTGTGTGTGTACATTCGGAAGGGGTATGGAGAATAAAGAAAACCAGGCTGTTTGCATTTTATTATTGTTTACACAGACATATTATTTACACATTATTAAAGAAAGATTATTTACACTTCAAAGTGAAGGCCATTTGATGCTGATGGATCATCATGGTTTCTCAAACCAGCATCTTAACAAGCCTTCAATTTTATGGCATGGTTATTGTGGACAGTTACAAGGACAGTTTCTGCAAATGCCTGTGGCATACATACAAACAGTCTTTTAAAAATCCAGTTTGTTGTTGTTGTTCAAGCTTTGATTTCTTGTGTTCCTGTGTTTGGAGGTTGTGAGCTCTTAGAAGCTTAGTGGTCACCCTGGGGCAGACCTGTGCTTCAAAAGTGGGGCCCAACACTGACACTTCTTTGGGGAGGAGGGGCCAAGGCCTGGGCAAAGGGCACGCAAAGACCTTCAACTGTGGGAGAAAAACAGGCTTGTACCCGCACGCAGAAGAAAAGGGTTGTGAGAAAGACAGTTGAAATCAAAGGAGAAATGTACAGATTTCAGGCAAACTGGACGAACTGTTCCATAGGTTAACCCTGGCCGGCCAGGAGGACTAGCGCAGCTCCCAAGTAGGGGCATACACTACTAGCGCTTTCTTTTCGTTCTCGCGCTCTCTCTCTCCCTCTTCCCTCCCCTCCCTCCCTCCCTCCCTCCCTCCCTCCCGGCCACCCCTTTTCCCCCGTCGCCCCTACCTGGAAAGGAGGATTTCCAAAAATGGGAGCCCTGTGTCTGGTCCTTGGCACAGTACACCTGGCTGTTCCACCCGTTGGCCAGCGTCCAGGACTGGTAGCCCTCCATGGAGATGTACGCCTCGTGCCGAGGCTCCCCGGAACCGAAGGTGGACACCATGTCGATGTAGCCAGGCACGTGCTGGTAGGGACTCGTGTAGCCCTGGTAGAAGGACACCTCCTTGGCTCTTGCGGGCACCTCGTTGGCCGGTACGCTGCTGCTTGCCAGGCCCGACACGTCCATGTACTTCTCCACCGGGAAGCCTCCCAGCGAGGCGTGCGGCGACGACTTGAGAGCGTTTTGCTGTAAGCCCACGCCGTGCGACATGCGGCAACTGTAGTAGCCGTTGCCGAAGTGGTAGCCGTAGCCCAGAGCTGGGGCGCCCGGAGGCGCTGCAGCGGCCGCGCCGGGCGCGGGACACTCTTTGGCGGAGGGAGCCTCTGGACGCGCTGCGACCACAGCCGAAGATGACGACGACGAGGCGGAGCCCGCACGCTCCGAGGTCCCCGGGTATGCGAAGCCCGAGGCCGCCGCCGCCGCCGCCGCCGCCGCTGCCGCCGCCGCACGCCCGGAGTGTGTCCCGGCGAACACTGGCGCCGAGAGGAAGCCGCGACACTGGCCGGGGGCCGCCGCCGCCACGGAGGAGGAGGAGGAGGAGGCTGGGGCCGCCCCGGCGGCCCCGCCGTCCGCCCGCAGCCCGTCCATGTCCCAGCTCCCGGCGCGGCTCATGGCCCGGCCCGGCCCGGCCCTGGCCCGGGCCCCGGCCCCGCGCAGGACACCATGGCGCGGCGCGCTTCCTCCCCTTTCTCTCTCGTTCTCTGGCTCCCGCCCTCTTCCTCTCGCCCTCTCTCCCTCTGCGAGCCTCCCGCCTCCCGCCCGCCCGCCCTCCAACAGGTTAGCTCATCGCGGGACGTTTATAAAAACGAAGTTCAGGTTGGGAGGGGGCCTGGGCCGGTCGGGGGGCCTCCTCCCTCCCCGAGGGCTCCCGCTCGGGGCCGCGCCATTGGCTGCGCGGGGCCACGTGGGGGTGGGGGCGCGGGAGAGTCTGGCTCCGGGCCCGGGCCCCGCTGGACCCACCCACCCCGGCCCCTACCCCTTCCCAGCCCCTAGCGCAGCCCACCGCCCCTTCCCGCCCTCCTCTGGACCCTGGCGTTTGCGCCGAAGCCAACCCCCACGAGCTGATTGCGCGACCGCCCATCCTAGGCCCTGTCTGCGACTGAGAAGGGCGCCGAGGCCTGCCGCTTGTTTCGGCCACGGCTGTTTTTGCCACCTCTCCTCGGATCCCCGAGCGTACAACTAAACGAAGGCGAAGGACAGAGATGATCAGAATGATGTGAAAACAGCCTGATTTTTGACCCTGTTGCTTGATCCCTTGGATTAGCTGACCTAGACCCCAAACCCGAGGGAGCTAATTTTCCCTACGTTAAGCATTGCTACCGGGCAAAGGCATTTCACGCATGTTCTCATAAAGGATCCTCTGAATTAAGACCAATTGGAGCAGACCCTCCCTACACACACACACACACACACACACACACACACACACACACACACACACCGTCCACCAGGAAAATGCCCACGAAGCGCCCTTGGTGCCGGACAGAGACTTACAAGTAAGTCAAGCGGACGAAAAGACTCGGCCTTGACGCGGCGAACGTGACGATCTGCCCCAGGGAGAAAAGGACGGATGCCTGGTCCACACTATTCGCCTCTACACTCAGGCCTGCCGGGAGTCGCCTCCCGAACTGGGCTCCCCGGCCCTTGCTCAGATTCCCCTGGCCAGCAGCAAGACCCTGCGGAAGGCTCTTGGAGAAAGCCACTCTGCTGCCCGCCACGAAACTTCTGCGCCTCCCCTGCAGCCCAACTGCCTCTTGCATTTTGCAGCCACCACCCGCCCCCGCCCATTACTCACACCAATTAATTGAAAACTTCACTTTCCCAGGGACCTTTGTTTCGCTTTCTTTTCCAAGCTGCCAACTGCAGAGAACTGAGAGGGGCAAATTAGGAAGGTAGTTTTTTTTCCCCCGCGAGCAAAGTTGGGGCTCCCGATAGGAGCAGCCAGAGCAACTGGGTCTGGTCTCCCGGGATAAAGTGGGCTCCTGTGACAAGCATCACAGCCCTGACCGGATTCATCCCTTCGTGCCATTTCTCAGACACAGAGCCCCAGCACCGCCCCCACCCCATCTTAGCCATTAATGGGGAGCTGGTATGTGTCCGGCTGTAGACTTAAGGCTACACCTTAGGAGCAACGTTTCATTTGAGGAGTTGAAGGTGCTGGGTGGGGTTCAGGAGTCCTCAGAGTGAGCCCACTTGGTTCTGTAGCATCAACTCCCCAGGTCAGCCCATCTCCAAGAAAATTGTTCCCCTGAGCCTTGATTGGTGAAGCCAGCTTGTCACCCAGCCCTGCCATTCCTGGACCCAAGACATGACTGGATGGGGCAAGTAAAAACGCCCAAGAGGCCCTCCTGGGCCTGGCCTGGCATTGCAGGGTGGGCTGCTGGTGTTGGGAGTGTTGACACGCAAAACGCAGTAACCATAAAAGGCTCAAATAAAGGGGAAAGTTATGAGAGGGGCGCTGGAAAGGAAAAGCAGGGGAATTTGACCTTTTTGAAGTCCTAGATGTGTTCATGATCAAATTTGAGTCAGAGGGGGCTGAGCCTTTTTAGAAAGTCATAGGGAATAGAAGTTTGCTGGTGAGAGCAATTTTGGTTACTCGAAACAAGGAGGCAAAAGTTAGTAATGGAAGCTGAATTGGCGTTTTTAAAACACCAGCGGGGCCAGGTGACAGAGTTGCGGACTTTTTGAAAGAGTTTGGCTGGGTCGTCTTTACCCAACAATTTTGGTACCAAACCAGTCATGGAATGCTGCCCTGAAACACTTATTTTTCCTTTGTCTTCCTTGCTTTTTCTCAGAGAAAATACAGGCATCTTTAAATTTTTTTTTCCCCTGCGACCTCAAAAAGCAAAGTTGTTGAAATAATTTCTAAGACATAACAGGCACCAATGAACTTTCAGTCTTTTAAAATTAAATATCCCTGTGATTTTGCACACCGGGACCTCTATGCCATATTCTATCTGATACACTTTATTAGCCGATTATACGCCAAAAAAATGAAGAAAATGAAATTAAGCTAGGAAGGAAGAATTTGTCAGGTTTTGCTGATTTGAGACAGCCCTTCAATTTTGGTTTGATTTTCCATGCAGCAAATTAAATTGTGCAGGACTGGGAGTAAAGTCCCAATTCATGCTCTTTTTGAAAGACATTAATGCTCTAATTGAAAGAGGCTTCTCAATGATGGCCCTGCCTCCAATTGCCCTGGGGGACTTTCACAGGATTTGGGGTTTCTCTGCCCATCCTAGCGGATGTTCAGGGATGACGGAGGTTTTGGACAACAAGGAGCTTTGGCTCTTGCTACCCTGCCGCTGAACCTGTTTCCAGTACAGCCTTCGAAGTCGCGGCACTGGGGGAGCCAGTTCCCCTTAGGAAAGAGGTTCAGACTGGACCCAGCACCCCAGGGCAGCTGCTACTATTGGATCATAGGGCTGTGGTTGAGTACCAAGCAAAGTCAGGGCTGCTGTGTTTATGAACTAATAAGACACATAGGTTACAAGCCAGGGGTGGTAGGTAGTGGAGGAATTTTGAGGCTGAATTTGTGGAAACATTTCATTTAGCTTGTGTACCCTTGTGTCCGAGTTGATCTTAGGTGTAAACCTAATGGGAATAATTTTCTTTACTGGCCAGGAGCACAGACTGAACCCTGTGTATGTGTGGAGGTGCATCATGTTGGGGCTTTAACAACAGGCATAATCTTTGTTAAATGAAAATCCTTTGCCACCAGACAGAAATGTCTCCAAACACTGATGTGTTACTCAGTGAAACCAGTTTTGTCACATTTCCTGATTTGAGTGAGAAAGGCTTCATTGCCCAAGGTCCCACTGAGGGAAGGGAGCAGCAGGGAGAGGGAGAGAGGGAGAGAGAGGTCAGCTCTGCCTTCCTTTCCCATCACTTGCTTTTCTCTCTCCTCTCTTTCCATAGGCACCCTTTTTGGGAATTAATAAGGTTCTGAAAGTTACATCCTCCCTTGTCCTCCTTGTAGACGATCTTTCAAATCATGTCCTTGTCCTGGGTTGGGGAATGGGTGGGTGAAGGCTGCGATTTAGATTTATTGATGAACATAAGTTCCTCTGCTAGCCAAGACAGCAGTGAGCTCAATTAACCACATAATCCTGACCGTTAGGGTAGGATAACAATTACCAAGTCCCATCAGAGCGGGTGCTGGAAATTCCTTTGAAAGTGTTTTCCTTGATGGTCACACCGGGAAAGGCAAGACACCTTCCTAATTAACTCGTAAGAAGCCAACAATTCAGTGTAGAAATAAAGTCTTAATTCCAAAATAAAGTCTTAAATCCAGCGGAACTGGCTGGAGAATGTCCTAACTCTCAACCAAGTCTGTACCCTGCCAACTTTGAAGTGAATTTTCTCTCTGTAGGCAATACCCAGTTTCATTCGGGTTGGATATATAATTTTTTAATTTTAAACAACAAATCTAAGGTAAAGAAAGGGGTTTCTAGCAAAAGCCAGACAGTGGAATCCTCAGTTTGGGCACTTTCTATGTCTGAGATGTATTCCATTTGAATTTGACAATACAATTAGTCTATGTTAAATGTAAATTGTCTGCAACAGCGACAACAGAACGCTCTCTAAACCTGAAGCGCTATTTGATGAACCCAGGTCTGCCTCCCACAGGGTAGTGGGCCCTTGTTTGGGATGAAGACAACACCTTCAGCCCTGGCAAAAATTAAACACAGCAAGAGTCTTCCCTCTTAGAGAAACACTAATCTCCTGGAGAAGAGTGCATTGGAGGGTGGGCCCAGAGCTCGAGGATACTGGTGACTTGCTGCTTTTTTCCACAACAAAAGCTGGGACTGCAATCTTCTGCTGTTTTGTCCTGTATCTCAAGGTGTGGGATTGTTCTCGGAATACACTTCTCTAGCAATGTCATTGTTAACTAAAGTCCTGTAAGTGCTCACTCTGTGGGCCTTTGGAGATGAAAGAAAATAAATGTTTCTCTCTCTTTCTCCCCACCGTCTCTGTGTGTGTGTGTGTGTGTGTGTGTCTATTACGCAGAGCCCGCGGTCTCTATGAGGAATCCACGTGTGATCACCAGCAGGGAGAAGGGATGAAGGTTAGGGAAATGCCTAACTACGAAGGTGGGGGGGGGGGGGTGCGCACGGAGGGAGGGGGAGGGGCAAGTGGTCAGGCTTAGTTTCCCGGCCGGGCAGCTCGCAGTTCCTCAGGCCTGGCGCTAGATGTCCCTGCAAGTTTTCCTGTCGCGTCCGAGGGCGCACAAGCTTCAGGCGGCCAGCCCCAGAGTCCAGGGAGAAAGTACCCTACCTCCACTCCCTGGTCATCCCTGGTAGGGTGCGCAATTGTAGCGGGAAGAGGACAACCAGAAGCAGCCAGAGAGACCTATAAGAGACAACGTGAGGACGACCTGCCGAGGGATGGCAGCAAAAAGTTGCCACTAAGGAGTCTGGCCTGGAGTCGCCGAAGCCGAGGCTCCTTCCCTTATAAACCGAAACCTCCGAGACTTAAGCCGCGGGGACTGCATTTACCCAAAAGAAAATGTACCAGTGGTTCGAAGCCCAGGCTTTAGCGGTTCTGAGGTCCCACCACACCCAGGTGGTCCCAGTCCCCGAACGAGCTTGCGTCCCGATGCGGGCCCGCGGGTTTTGGGCCCTCTTGGCCGGGAGCCTACCGTGCGGAAGACCGAAGCCAGGCCCGGGCGGACGCGGGGCTCCCGTTACAACTCCGGTTTTACCGGCGCCCTCCCTTCGGGCAGCCTGGACAAATTTTTATTACCTTCAGTCGAAGGCCAAAAGTGTTTACCACTTCACCTCGGAGGACCCGCTGCTGCTCAAGAAACAAATATTTAGTCTGGAAGCCTAACACACAGACAAAAATTAGACTTCTTTCATGTAATTCCTCCTTTCGACCAAAAAGTGCTTTTTCAGTCCATTTGGAGAAAGGCCCTCCTCGCCCCCCCCCCCGCCCCCAATGCACCTTAAAAATTCTTGCCAAACCACGGGGGCATGGGTTGGATTCCTGTCTTGTTTTATTGAGTGAGTCCTGTACCTTGGTAGTAGGTAGGAGGCCTTGATATAGCCCGGACTCTACGTCTAAAAACTAGGAACACTTGAGAGGCCCATTCTCAGTTTCAACCTCTGCAATCTGGAGAGAGGTCCAAGGTTTGGGCATTTCATTAACAAACATCAACAAATGTTAATCTTCTCACTACCCTCTATACACGCTCAATGTTTTTGAGGTGGGCCTGTATTTAAAGAAGAAATATGTAATATGAAAAAAAAATCAACCAAAAATGCTGCCCCAAAGCTTTTAAACTTGGATATACAACTTGGATATTATCAGAGAAAAGTTTAAATCAGCAAGTCCTTCAACCTCTCTGTGTGGAAAGTTTCTCATCTCAGTAAAAGGGTAATAGAGTGGATCTGGAGAGTTGCTGTGAGCTTTAGAGGAGATAATATATGTAAAAAGCACGTGTAATTTTAGTGTAAAAGCTATAAATAAATTGCCCAATATTACTATACTAGTAGGTATGGAATCTAAATAAATTAAGGAACATTAAATATTGTAACGGAGTGCTCACTGTCTCCCGTGAAACATTGCTAAACACGGTTTAGGGGGAAATTATGTGTCTTTTACTGTGAATAGTTTCTCTGACATGGTCTCCAGTGTACCTTTTATAATAAACGTGCTAGAATATGAAATATTATTTTTATTTAAAAGGTGCAAAATAGTTTTCAAACCCACTAATGAATGAAGGTGTCGCCTAGAAACGGTGTTTTACCTTTTCAACAGCCTGAGGTCCGGTTTGGCGAAGGCTTTGGGACCAGAGGCGTGAGGTCCCAGAGGAAGGGAAGAAGCCTTGAGCGAAGGAGGAAGGGGTTGCCGTCCGCACCCCAGCCCCCAGCGGCGGCTTCTGCGATTGAAAGCAGCTCTCAGCTGCCGAAACCGCGAATAAAACAGACGGGGGCGCCAAACGACAGCAATAAAGGCATCTGCGACTTCCGCCCGGGTCGCGCCTCCGCAGATCACACCCCCACCCCCCCACCCCCGCCAGGGCCTTGGCCACCCACGGACCCAAGCCTGGACCGAAATGTCCCATTCATTTCCCTAAGCAAGTGGGACTAGGGAGAGGGTACCCTTCCCAGGTTCCTGGGACAGCGACTTCTTTTTGCCAGGAGCACCCTACCAGAGGTGGCAGAACTGGGGGCCTGGACTGTGGAGCAAGGAGGGAGAGGTGGGGGTGTCCACAAGACTAATCTTTGACCGCGTTAATGGCCAGAAAGCCGGCTCGAGGAGGGGTCATAGTGCTCGGAGTCGTGTGGCCTCGAGGATAGGGTGGGAGGCGGACGCTGAGTCAAGTCATGTTCTGGGTTCCCAACGCCCCCTCCGCGGCCCCCCCCCCCCAACTCTGTAGCCACCGCGTGCCTATCCAGCTTTCCATTTCTCACCTTGGGGGAGAATTCCGTTTATTACCTAAAGAGGTGGAATTGATTTTCTAAGCAAAGCTCGCGTTGTTGAAGTAAGTTGGCGCCGAGGGGAACAGGAGAGAAACTTTTGGCATTGACTATGTGTATAAATGTATATAAATATATTTAACACCTCGTCTCCCCTTACATTCCTGACGCGCCCCCAACGGGTTCAAGGTTAAAAGGAAAGCGCCAACGGAGAGATGGGCAAATAGATTCTGGGTTTGCCCCTAACACACCCCAATGTGCTGGGTGTGGCGGCACGGAGGAAGAAGGGGGGCTGGGTTGGGGTCTGAATTGGCGCCGAGGCGAGGATGCAAGACCCGCGCCGGGCGCCCAGATTGCCAGGGTCTCTCGGCCGCTTCGGAAGCTTGCAGGCGACCTCTGTGTCCTGTCCCTATCTTCTCGTTCCCGCCTGTGGCCGCGGATTCTCCTCTTTTGCTGCTGGCTGGCAGACCCGCACGCATTGGGGGTCCGGACAGGGTGGGGCGCAAGCGCAGGAGGAGATGTGCAACGGCCTTGAGTGAAGATTGATCTTCGTTAAAATGGTTGCCACCGGCGTCATTATGACCATCAAAGTTATCGCCAAAAGGCTCAGCCGCCAAGCTCAGGCCGCAAGAAGCAGCAGCAAGGCTGGTCCGCGACTCTCCGCGCCGGGGCTCAGCACCGGGAATACTCAGGGCCACAGGTAAGAGGCCTGGTTGGGGGAGGAGAGGAAGGAGAGAAGAAAGAGCAGTGGAGAAGGGAGGATAGCGGGATGGTAGGGGAAGGAAGCTAAGTCCCTTCTTTCCCCCTTTGACCTAGAAATTCGGCCACTTTGCCACAAATAATTCGATTTGAGGAGGGAGGGGGAAAGTTGGCAACGCAAAAAGTGGATCTGGGGCGGCCCATATGGCGTTGTAAATCGCGACTGTGTTTAAAGTTAGCTGTCGAATTCTACTATGAAATCGTCCAGCCGAGTTCATTTCCCCCAGGGAAAATGCGTAGGCGAGAAGCCTATCCATCAGCAGGGTTATAAAAGTAAAAAACCCAGGACTTCAAGTTCAGTACTCACTCTGCAAACGGTGTTAAAAAATCAGAGAGGACCTAATGATTTCCGTTTGGAGGCGCGGGCCCAACGCACCTCCCCAGCCACGTAGCACTAAAATGCTTTCAAAACTCTATGATATTTCCTTTCCCTTTCTCTCTCTCTCTCTCAGTCTCTCTCTCTCTCTCTCTCTCTCTCTCAGCTGGGGTGGGAGGAGAACAGCCACGCTGAGGCGAAGCAGTGGGGAGAGAGAAAATTAGGCATCCTATTTGTTAAATAAAATACATATTTGATTCTAAAATTCGAAAGATAAGTAATCCAGACAGGAGCGCAAGGTCTTCTCCTTACGCAACTCTTCTACATCCTCCCTCTTGTCCCCTCCCTTACCCCCTCCCGCTTGTAAATGTTAAAAAAAAAAAAAAAAAAAAAAAAACCTTCCCGACGATCTACTCTGGAAAATCAAAGCATTATCTATTATTTAACACGTATCTGTGTCCGAGGAAAAATGAGGAAGGCGCTGCATGATTAGGACCTAAGGGGCAACCCAGCAAACTGAGAGCGTAATGATGCCCCTAAATGAAGGGGGAAATGTGCCGCGGCGCGCTCTATTAATCAGACTGTCAATTTCACCCCCGAGGCCAAACCCCCGGGCGAACAGAACCGGCTCTGAGCGGGCAAAGGACCGGAGCCTTCCTCCTCACTTCTTGTCTCTTCTCGCCTCCTACCTGGATCTATTTGTCTGCTCCGAAGCTGCCTTCATTACCCACTGACAGGAGCGTGTATTTATTTGCTTATAAACCTGTTACAATAAATGATTATTCGAACGGCGTCATTCGTACCTTAATGACGAGCGAGCGCTACTTTTTGATGAATGACATCTCGGGCTCGGAAGGATGTATGGGTCATTTTGACCAGTCATTCCCTCGCTCTGGCATCCCACAATTTTTCCGCCTCCCTCCAAAAGAGATAATAATATTTAGAGGCGCTCGCTGGGGCTGAATGAGAATTAGCCCTAGGCGCAGCCCATCATTAGGACGGGACAGCCGGGCCACTGTGACATTTTTTAGAAAGCTGAGATGATGGAAAGAATAAGAAAAGAGATGATTCTGATGGAGAGGGGGCTGCACAGCCCCACGACGGGCAAGCGGTTCTCCAATTTATCCGATTCGGCTGGCAATGCTGTGCTCGAGGCCCTGGAAAATTCGCAGCACCCGGCTCGCCTCAGCCCGCGCCTGCCGTCCGCCCCCCTGCACGGCGCTCTGGGAGACCTCCCTGCCAAGGGCAAATTCGAAATAGACACTTTGTTCAACCTGCAGCACCCGGGCAGCGAAAGCACCGTCTCCTCCGAAATCTCGTCCGCCGCCGAAGGCCGTAAAAAGCCGGGTCATTATTCAGAGGCGGCCGCCGAGGCGGACATGAGCAGCGACGTGGAGGTGGGCTGCTCGGCGCTGCGCTCCCCTGGCGGCCTTGCTGCCGCGCCGCTCAAGGAAAACAATGGCAAAGGTAACCGCGCCGCCCTTGCCGCGCTCTCTAGTCCTATCCTCCCGGTTCTTCCGCGGCCCCTGCTGGTCCTTCCTACTGCCTTTGCCCCTAACCGACCCTCCGCAGGCAAGCTGCACCCAGCGGGCTCGAGCGGGGGCGGGACGCATGCTGGGAACCTTGCCCTCCTGCTCTGCTCCTTGAGCCTCCCAGCGAGGCGCAGGCCTGGGAGGTTCCAGGCCCGCCCGCCTTCGCCCGAGTCAGTGAAAATGTTTCTTCGGGCTGGTCTAAAAGCCCATGCGAGCTGGCCGGCCTCTAGCCAACCGCTGAGTCGCGCTAAGGGAAGGGTGCCCCGGGTAGCTGCTCTGAACCCCCCTTGCCCCTGATTCCCCAAGGCCGAGTGGAGGGGGCATCCTGAGTAAGTCGGAGGGAGCCTCGCCGGGCGCCTCTGGGAGACCCGCTTGGGTCAGCGGGAGAAAGAGTTGAAAAGTAGAGTCCACCCCCTAATGGTTCGGGTTTGAGCTGCTGCTGTCTTTTGAATTCTAAAAATATTTTTAACCAAACCCAAAAGACCATCAAAGAATGGTTGGAAACCCTACGGAAAGCTGCCCTGCCATCTCCTGACCATGGTAAACCTAGAGTTTACCAAACTACGCCTAGATGTAGGCATTTTCCCTTGGCCACTTTTCCTCCTGAGTTGAAAATTTCTATTAAGAAAAAAAGAAACTTCCTAATTGAGTTCCTATTATTTGGTTAAGAAGGGCTCCCCAAACTTTATTGATTCCATTCACGGCAGCAATTTGTAAGCATGACAGACCCCATCAATTCAGGCAGCTTCTTGCCTTTCTCTCCCGGCTTCCCCCATCCGCGCTCAGCTCCAGCGCGGAGATCTCGGCCCTACAGTGACTCTCGCGCTGTCGGCCGTTTGTTTGCCAGGGTACTCGGAGAGCGGCTCCGCCGCGGGCACCACGACGTCTGCGTCGGGCTCCGGCCTTGGCAGCCTGCATGGAGGCGGCGGCAGCGGCAGCGGCGGCGGCGGCGGCGGCGGCGGGGGCGCGTCGCTGGGCGGCTCCGGCTCTGGCGCGGATCAGGTGCGGCGCTACCGCACGGCGTTCACCCGCGAACAGATCGCGCGCCTGGAGAAAGAGTTCTACAGGGAGAACTATGTGTCGCGGCCCCGCCGGTGTGAGCTGGCCGCTGCGCTCAACCTGCCCGAAACCACCATCAAGGTATCGATTCCAGCACGCGCCTTTTCTAGACTCCCCCGGGGGCGGGGGTGTCTGGGTTGGTTTTTGTTTCTCCTTTCTCTTTCCTGGGTGGCCACATTTAGCTGAGGGCCTGAAAATCTGCGGGGTAGAGTCACCAACGGAATTGGTGTATTTGTTTCTCAGCTGCCGCATCCGAAGGGTTGGCCGGCCTGGCTGACCTGGGAAGCCCGGGGAATGGCGGAGCTGATGCCAGAAGCACTGGCCTCTGTTCAATTTTGCCCAGCCGCCTGCCCAGGTGCCCCTAGCCCATGTCCATGGCCCCACTTTCCCCTCGGCGGCAAAGCCGGCTGGTCTTTGTTCCTCTGGCACGAACCCTAGGTGAAACTTTTCATCTGCTCTTGATCTTGGAGATTTATTTTCCACATAAATCGTTACAACATGGAGGAAGGAATACTGTATTTTAAAAATCGATTGGGTTCAGAAAGTAGTTTCCTAAACATTTTTTCTCCTGGGCAGCAGGAAAAAAGCAACCTCCTGGGGAAGGGAGACTACAACGAAATTGTCCATACTTATATATCTCTAAGTGATTAATTTTATTAACCTGGGAGCGATAGCTGGGAGGTTGGGCGATTTGGCGAACGCTTGGCAGAGGATCTCACACTCTAGAAAAAGCAAAGAGGAAGCTCCAACGGATAAGGGAGGTTGTGGAAGTCTCCCTTTGGTTTGATCGGGCTTTCTTTAATTTAGAGTTGTGACGAGTGATGTCTTCATTAGACTGTCTTGGGAGGGGTATAACAGTCCCTTTCCCAGTTTACGAGGATGTTGTTCCCGCCACTCACTTGAGGCAAACGATTCCAACAAAAATCATCCCTTCAGTATCAAAATCGTACCCGTGCCCTTGGGGCAGGCCCTTGCAGCTCAGAGGACTCAAGACCTCGAGCGGCGACCTTTTAGAAAAGCTGCCGCGGTAGCCCCTCTTCAACGGTGGCCTAGAATCCCGTGCAAATCCTGGGATTGAGAGACCGGTGCTCAGCAAGGCTGGGCACCAGTGGGTGGCGGGAAGGAGAGGGAAGGTTGGGTTGGGAACCGTAAATCGCAGCGGAGAGTAAGGGAGCAGGAGCCGCAGCAGTCGGACACAGGGCAGAAGATTATTTTTGCTGAGGAAGGTGTGCCCACTCCTGTTCCCACTGCCTCCCTCACTGCCAGCTGGGAGAGTAGGGGGTCTCCAAGCTGGGCCGGGTCTTAGGGGAGTAGGTCAGGCCTTTCGGAGGTCCGAGAAGGGTGCAGAGGCCCAGGGAGGGGGCTGAGGCCTCAGGGCACTCCCTAACTCGGGCCGCGGTGCGGCTCTCCCTTCAGGTGTGGTTCCAGAACCGGCGCATGAAGGACAAGCGGCAGCGCCTGGCTATGTCGTGGCCGCACCCGGCCGACCCCAGCTTCTACACCTACATGATGACGCACGCGGCCGCCACCGGAAGCCTGCCCTACCCCTTCCACTCGCACGTGCCGCTGCACTATTACCCGCACGTGGGTGTCACGGCTGCGGCCGCGGCGGCTGCGGCCTCCGGCGCAGCGGCCGCGGCCTCGTCGCCCTTCGCCACTTCCATCCGCCCGCTGGACACCTTCCGTGCCCTCTCGCACCCCTACTCCCGGCCGGAGCTGCTGTGCAGCTTCCGCCACCCGGGCCTCTACCAGACGCCCGCGGCCGCCGCGGGGCTCAACAGCGCGGCCTCGGCCGCCGCGGCTGCAGCAGCTGCGGCGGCTGCGGCCTCCTCGGCCGCGGCGGCCGGGGCGCCCCCCAGCGGCGGCTCCGCGCCCTGCTCGTGCCTCAGTTGCCACAGCAGTCAATCCGCCGCGGCGGCCGCAGCAGCGGCCGCGGCGGCCCTGGGCTCCCGGGGTGGCGGCGGCGGCGGCGGCGGGGGTGGCGGCGGCGGCGGCGCGGGGGCCGCCGGCGGCTCGGACTTCGGTTGCAGCGCCGCGGCTCCTCGCTCCGAGAGCGGCTTCCTGCCCTACTCAGCCGCCGTCCTTAGCAAGACCGCCGTGAGCCCGCCGGACCAGAGGGACGAGGCACCGCTCACCAGATAACTACGTCGCCGCCGCCAGGGGGCCGTGCCCGGGGGTCCCCTGAGCGCCCCCGCGCCCTCCGCGCGCCTACGTGCCCTCTGCGCGCTGCCCGCTGCCAAAGCTGCCGCCAGGGGGCGCCCCGGCGCGGGAGGCCGAAGGGAACTTGCCCCGACCCAATTGGGGGAAAGAGCCGTGCAAAAAACCCGGCGGTGTGCCCTCAAATGATTTCTATTTTTGTATTGGCTACCCAGCAGCATCTTTTCCTCTAAGTGTTTCCCACCGCCCATGCCCCGTTTCCCGCCTCTGTCCGGAGCTCTTGGTCTTCCCGCAGACAATCCCCTCGCCCTCAAACTGGTCCTCAGAGGTTTGGGGTCCTGGCTGTAAGCCCTCCTGAACCACGTGGCCAGAAGCAACGGAGAGCCACAACAAAGAGAGGGGGGAATGCTGTGCGCTAGTGCTTTGTGCGGAAGGGCAAGTCGCCCCCGAGGTTCCTGCGGCTGCTCTTTTTCTTCCATCCTTTCTTTTCTTTACACGAGGGTGAGGGGAGGTGGCAATTTTTCTCTCAGCCTGAGCTCGTTAGGGGCCCTGTCCGCGGGGAGAGGAGGAAGGGAGGTCTGAGAAGGCCAGGAGGGCGGACGGAGAGCGCGGGCGGCTGCGGGTGTTCGTGAGATGGTTTACCGCGTGCGGGAGCAAGGCCGGCGGGGGCCCTGGCGGTCTTTCCTGCCCGGGGAAGGGCAAAGCCGAGGCCGGAAGGAGTGGTGGTCTCGCCTCCCCTCTCGGCCCTCCGCTGTTCTCTCTTTTGATCTTTTGGTGTGGGATGCAGGCGTCTTGCATATTTTAAGCAAAAAGCAATGGCTAATAAGGGTGCCACAGCCTGGCCAGAAAAGGAAAGAGAAACGAAAGAATGGGGAGGGGTAAGATTGACAGATCGTTGTAATGTTTGAAGAAGCGTTTCCAGCTCAGTTTTCCAACTACCGGGTTCCACTCGATCTGGGAAATACTTGAATCTCTAGATATATATTATCCTGAAGCATTTCCTTAGACACTTTTCTAAGTTCGAACTCGATTCCCCTCACTCCTTCCCCTCCTCGTTTTCCTTTTGCTCGGGCAAAATGGTTCTTGGCATCTTTCTCACGCATGTCTATTGCGCTTTCGCCTCTGCAAAGCCACGGATGGGTTGCTGAGACCCATTCTGCCAACCCCGGCTACTGGAGGGGTTTCCTTGAACTTGAAGAAAGGCACATCAAAACCCACCAGTGTTAACTGCCACGTCAATTTTGATGCTAATAATGTGCAGATTATGACGAAAATTGCCAATCATGCTCTCTGATGGACCTCCTTTGAATGTGGAATTGGAGAAAAGTTCCCCGCACGGAGACCTGCTGTCAAGTACTAACAACCCGCTAAGGGAAGTCATTAGGAGAGACGGATAAGAGACTCGGTACATAAAACATTGTTCTTGGTGCATAGAATGTATGTTACTTAATGTTATCTCTGTTACCTGAAGTGATTTCGCAGAAGAAAGCCACGTTCTTATCATCTCAATTGCCAATTTTCATTTTGGTAACTCGGACGCCCTGGGTAGACTTTTCTCTGTTAAGTTGATATTCCACCAATGTGAACAGCCTCATTAAATCAAGCCCAGATATTTCCATAATGCTCCCCGCAGAGCCACTTCGCTCCTCACATAATGAGATTTTCTGAAGAGTTGAAGCCCTAAAATAACTTGCTAGTGCATGTTTAGACCCAATGAAGTGGGTATGTGTGTGTATTAAAATGTAGGTGTGCTACCTACATATCCTTGTGTATATATGTATGTATATATGTATATGTATG